>NC_041220.1:156226597-156226889 GCF_002837175.3 Physeter macrocephalus | reverse complement strand
TTTTCCCTTGCTGCTTTTAATATTTTTTCTTTGTATTTAATGTTTGATAGTTTGATTAATGTGTCTTGGCATGTTTCTCCTCGGATTTATCCTGTATGGAACTCTCTGTGCTTCCTGGACTTGATTATTTCCTTTCCCACATTAGGGAATTTTTCAACTATAATCTCTTCAAATATTTTCTCAGTCCCTTTCTTTTTCTCTTCTTCTTCTGAGACCCCTGTAATTCGAATGTTGGTGCATTTAATGTTGTCCCAGAGGTCTCTGAGAGTGTCCTCAATTCTTTTCATTCTTT
>NC_041220.1:156204743-156226185 GCF_002837175.3 Physeter macrocephalus | reverse complement strand
GGTTCAGTGGGTTGTGTAGGCTTCCTGGTGGAGGGGACTGGTGCCTGTGTTCTGGTGGATGAGGCTGGATCTTGTCTTTCTGGCGGGCAGGACTGTGTCCAGTGGTGTGTTTTCGAGTGTCTGTGAACTTAGTAGGATTTTAGGCAGCCTCTCTGCTAATGGGTGGGGTTGTGTTTTTGTCTTGCTAGTTGTTTGGCATGGAGTGTCCAGCACTGGAGCTTGCTGGTCGTTGAGTGGAGCTGGGTCTTAGCATTGAGACGGAGATCTCTGGGAGAGCTCTCGCCGATTGATATTACGTGGCGCTGGGAGGTCTCTGGTGGTCCAGTGTCCTGAACTTGGCTCTCCCACCTCAGAGTCTCAGGCCTGACACCCAGCCGGAGCACCAAGACCCTGTCAGCCACACGGCTCAGAAGAAAAGGGAGAAAAAAAAGAGAGAAAGAAAAATAAAATGAAATAAAGTTATTAAAATAAATAATTAAAAAATATATTATTTTTAAAAAATAATAAAATTTTTAAGTAATAAAAAATAAAAAGAAGAGAACCAAACCAAGAAACAAATCCACCAATGATAACAAGCACTAAAAACTATACTGAGATAAACATAAAAATCAGAAACTAGTCAGTCGCATACAGCAAACCCCAAGTCTGCAGTTGCCCCCGAAGTCCACCGCTTCAATTTTGGGATGATTTGTTGTCTATTCAGGTATTCCACAGATGCAGGGTACAACGAGTTGATTGTCTGCAGTTGCCCCCAAAGTCCACCGCTTCAATTTTGGGATGATTTGTTGTCTATTCAGGTATTCCACAGATGCAGGGTACAACGAGTTGATTGTGGAGATTTAATCCGAGGCTCCTGAGGCTGCATGGAGGAAATTCCTTTTGTCTTCTTTGCTCACACAGCTCCTGGGGTTCAGCTTTGGATTCGGCCCCTCCTCTACATGTAGGTCACCCTCTGGTGTCTGTTCTTCACCCAGAGAGGAGGGGGTTAAAGTAGCAGCTGATTAGGGGGCTCTGGCTCACTCAGGCTAGGGAGAGGGAGGGTTATGGAATGCTGGGCGAGCCTGCGGCGGCCGAGACCAGTGTGACATTGCAACAGCCTGAGGCGCGCCATGTGTTTTCCTGGGGAAATTGTCCCTGGATCACGGGACCTTGGCAGTGGTGGGCTGCAGAGGCTCCCGGGAGGGGAGGTGTGGAGAGTGACCTGTGCTTGCACACAGGATTCTTGGTGGCGGCAGCAGCAGCCTTGGCATTTTATGCCCATCTCTGGTGTCTGCACTCATCTCTGAAGCTCATTTAGGCGGTGTTCTGAATCTCCTCTCCTAGCGCACCCCAAAACAATGGTCTCTTGACTCTTAGGCAGTTCCAGATTTTTTCCTGGACTCTCTCCCGGCTAGCTGTGGTGCACTAGCCCCCTTCAGGCTGTGTTCACGCAGCCAACTCCAGTCTTCTCACTGAGATCTGAACTCTAAAGCCTTAGCCTCAGCTCCCAGCCACCACCCGCCCCAGCGGGTGAGCAGACAAGCCTCTCGGGCTGGTGAGTGCTGCTCGGCACCGATCCTCTGCGGGAATCTCTCCGCTTTGCCCTCCGCACCCCTGTTGCTGCGCTCTCCTCCGCGGCTCTGAAGCTTCCCCCCTCTGCCACCTGCCATCTCCGCCAGTGAAGGGGCTTCCTACTGTGTGGAAACATTTCCTCCTTCACAGCTCCCTCCCAGAGGTGCAGGTCCCGTCCCTATTCTTTTGTCTCTGTTTTTTCTTTTTTCTTTTGCCCTACCCAGTTATGTGCGGAGGTTCTTGCCTTTTGGGAAGTCTGAGGTCTTCTGCTAGCGTTCAGTAGGTGTTCTGTAGGAGGTGTTCCACATGTAGATGCATTTTTTATGTATTTGTGGGGAGGAAGGTGATCGCCACATCTTACTCCTCCACCATCTTGAAGGTCCTCTCTATGATGTTTTAAGATTATCACATACCAAAGGGGAAAGGTGGGGGGGAGGGATAAATTAGGAATTTGGGATTAACATATACACACTAGTATATATAAAACAGATAATCAACAAGGATCTACTGTATAGCACAGGGAAGTCTACTCAATATTCTGTAATAACCTATATGGGAAAATAATCTGAAAAAGAATGGATATATGTACATATGTATAACTGAATCACTTTGCTGTACCCCTGAAACTAACACAACATTGTAAATCATGTACATATGTATAACTGAATCACTTTGCTGTACACCTGAAACTAACACAACATTGTAAATCAACTATACTCTAATATAAAATAAAAATTAAATTAATAAAGAAAGATTATCCCAGTAATTGCTATGGTGAATTGAACGGCCAAAGATTATCTCTGCGTCACAGTTCCTTTTGCATTCATGAACTCATATAGGTTCAAAGTTCAAGTGTGTTGATGAATCCTGACTCACCCGAAATTTGAACAGAGAACACTGGTGATGCAGAGACGGTTCAATAATCAACACTGATTAAGTCTAAATGACTAATGATCAATTATTTTAAATCATAAAGAGGACAGCAAATGTCTATGAATAAAGCACTTTTAAAAAACCATTTCTGGGGGCTTCCCTGGTGGCGCAGTGGCTGAGAATCTGCCTGCCAATGCAGCGGACACGGGTTCGAGCCCTGGTCTGGGAAGATCCCACATGCCGCGGAGCAACTGGGCCCGTGAGCCACAACTACTGAGCCTGCGCGTCTGGAGCCTGTGCTCCGCAACAAGAGAGACCGCGATAGTGAGAGGCCCGCGTACCGCGATTAAGAGTGGCCCCCGCTTGCCACATCTAGAGAAAGCCCTCACACAGAAACGAAGACCCAACACTGCCATAAATAAACAAACAAACAAACAAACAAACCATTTCTGGGATGGCCTTAGGTAAATACAGAAAAATTTTCTTAACTAAAATGTCACTGGGGGCCGATAAATGATTACTTATATTCTGGTTGATGGATATTTAGCAAGGAACGAGGAGGCTGAGCGCCATAACTCTGGCAATCATTCTATTTCAGCTCAAGCTCAATGACTTTCAGATAGGAGGCCACTTCATTGCAATACGGGGGTTGCATGCCTTTACCCTAGAGCGAGATGGCTAGAGCACTCTGTCCTGCCCTTGAGGCCACCTGTGTGACATCACAGACCCTGGATCTTGTTTCTGAGGTGCATGGATCTTGATCGTCAACCTAGACTGGGATAACCAGGCCCAAGAAAACACTCGTCTCATAGGAGACTTGAGAGTGACAAATTACAGAAATGATGTAGCCTGGAAAAGGCCATCTTGGTTTGGAGGCAACAGTGCTTCAGATACTCTACAGATATTTGTCCATGTCTATGGATATTTGTTCATGCCTCCTGCATTTAATTCAGACAATGTGGTCACCATATCCAAAATGGTACCCAAGGGAAACCTTCAAGGCACTGGATCCAGGCCTAAAGCCCCTACTTCCCAAAGAGACTCTAGAACCTCTTAACCTTCTTCGAGTCTGATTTTCATTTGCGGTGGTCAGAGGTCCAACCATTCAAGTCTATCATGTTCCCATGGATCTGAACCCAAAGCTCAGGACACTGGGACAATTTCATCATTTCTTTAGCAGTTTGAGGTCACATAAAGTAATCTTGGGGGCTCCTCTGGTCAGCGAGTCTTCCAATCCTTCCACGGCTGCCCTACGCACATTCTGTACTGAAAGATGTCATCAAAAATCTACTGTGTCCCTCTGGGTTGGTATAGCACCCTCACCCCAGAAAAAAAAAAAAACTGTCCCTCTTAGACATTACTTGGAAGAATTTTCAACCATGCCAAAGCTGAAGCTTTGAGTGTAGATGGCAATGACATGCTAGGTAGCCTGGGAGAGTGGCTTTGGCCTTGGAGCCTCCATGACAGGGCCTACATGGGTCCAGCACCATGATTTTAAAATAGTGTGGGGGATGTGTGGGGATGAGCTGGGAGGAAGATGATGGGAGAAGGAGATTACAGCGCCAGGAAGAGGCACCTTTCCCTGTTCAAATGGGGTGAATGGGAGGAATTGTGATGCCAAGACATGTAAATATTGATTGAAAAATCAGTATACATATCTTTCCTTTTTCAAAACTATTGTTCCACCATCTTTGTGTATAGCCAATTGTAAGCTCAAAAAATCCCTGAGTGTCTCAAATCGTTTCTAATTTCTCTATAATCGGTTGCTTGGATCAACAAAGAGGAAATTGGGAAATTCAATTTTCAGCAGGAAACTTAATGCATAATAAAAAAATAGTCGGGGTGGGGAGCGGACACAGGAACACAATGGTGCGGGTGTGTTGACCCATCAAACAATAATGCAAACAAAAGCCCTTGGAGCTGGTCTGGCTCTGGCAAACAGCCATTGCTGTCTTTGAAACCCTCAGTGACATTGTTGAAATCATCTTCAGAAACAGGAAACTGTGTGATTTTGATTTTCTGGCAACCTCATCCTTTCTTGTGAACTGGCAACCTGGCTGTGAGCTGTTAACTCTGATTCACACTAAATGATGGAGGCAGAAACAAAAGTATTTCCTTTTCACTTAAATCTCCATGTTTTCAGAAACAACTCTGAAGCTAAGTCACTTCTGCTCATTAATGTACCCAAGAAACATTCCTGAAATGAGGCCCGTACAGAGGCCAGACATGGCTTTGGCTCTAGTTTCCATCTGTCGCTAGAATGGGGAGGAAAATCTGCCTCAGTGAGAGTGGAAATTCAGTGGATGATGAGGGCTGTACTAGGTAATCAATCATTCCAGGAGGCATTTCCGCTTTGTCAGAACAAGACAGCAGATGGGTACAGAAATGTAATGGAGTGTCTGTTTCTTCATCTTTACATCGAGGAAGTTGACCTAGAACAAGGGTTGACAAACTTTCTGTAAAGGGCCTGATGTAAACATTTTCAGTTTTTCTGGCCAGACGGCCTCTGTCGCAACTACTCCACTCTGCCCTTGTACCACGAAAGCAGCCACAGACAATACATAAACAAATGGGCATGGCTGTGTTCCAATAAAACTTTATTTACACACATAGGTGGCGGCAGGCTGGAGTTGGTCTCTGAGCCATAGCCTGCTGACCCCTGATCCAGATGATTATATTGATACTTCATTCTCTCTTAAAGTGTACTTTTGAGAGACAGAGGTTAAAACACCAGCACGCTCTCTTCCTCCCTGGCACTGGCTTCTTTTCCAAACTGTCCTGGCCCTAGAGGGAGGAACTCTCTTTCCCTCTCTTTCTCGGTATCATCTATCCACTGCAATCTGACTACTCCCTACACAGCCCTTCAGAAACTAGCAAGCAAAGACCTCTGGTGACCTCCGGATGGTCAAAGCTGGGGGTGGCCATCCAAGTCTCAACCTCCTTGACCTCTCTGAGGTCTTTGAATTGACTGACCTCTCTATAACTCTTAGAACTCAGTCCTCTCTAGAACTCTGGACCCAGCTCTCTGGCTTGTCCTCCCGCCTCTGGCTGCTGCGTCATGGTCTGTAGTGCTGTTTCCTTTTCCTCCATCTCTGCCAGGGTCAGCCTTAGCCATTTTCCAGCTCATTCTCCCTGACATCTATCAACCATCTCCTCTCTCATGGTATTTGAGATCTCTTAGATAACTGCACCTTCATCTACCCCCATCCCTGAGCTGAGAATCATGGAGTCCTCTTTGACCCCTCACCTTTGACCTGCAAGCTGGTATATTCTCACTTCATATATTGCCTCTCCCCTCCCCCACTCCGAGTCAGTCCATGGATGTAAATGTCCTCAGCTGTGAATCACATGGACGTAAATGTCCTCAGATGTCAATCACCCTCCACTGAAAGACCCAGATAGTCATTCAGACAATCGAATGAAACTCTCTGAAAAACGGAAATCAGAAGCTAGTGAGAAAAACAACTTTTTACTTGAAAAGAGTAGAGTATTGGAGTGTAGGGAGGTGATATCCCAGATCACTGGACAACTTTCATGGGCTGTAGGCATGTGGCCCTTCACGAACTCCTTCCTCAACAAAAAAAATATTAAAAATTATATTTTATGACTACGTTGGTATGAAGGCAAGTACGATCCAGGCTGGATTATATTAATTTTTTTCCTTCCGATTTTTAGAAGAAACTGAAATAATTTTGTGGGCCCTCAGCTCTGTGCCTAATGGAAAAATTGCTCCTGGGGATGTTTGTCAGATGTTCATAAAAGCACAAAAGTTCTTTTAAAAAAACCTAATCATGTCAGATATTTCCTGTTTTAAACTGTTTATCCTTCTTTTAAAGAAAAATGCAGGGCTTCCCTGGTGGCGCAGTGGTTGGGGGTCCGCCTGCCAATGCAGGGGACGCGGGTTCGTGCCCCGGTCCGGGAGGATCCCACGTGCCGCGGAGCGGCTGGGCCCGTGAGCCGTGGCCGCTGAGCCTGCGCGACCGGAGCCTGTGCTCCGCAACGGGAGAGGCCACAACAGTGGGAGGCCCGCGTACCGCAAAAAAAAAAAAGAAAAATGTCATGAATGTCTGCCAACAGGAAATGTTAATATGAATATCGGGATTATATTCATTCACTTCATATAATATTTGGTGACACTGAGATACTGATATCAGGATGAGAAAATCGTTTTTTAATACATTAAAACTATTAATGATAGAAGTAAATCAGCATTCTGATGATGCTGTAAGTCATTTCTTTTTTTTTCCAGCTTTATAACTGACAAATACAAACTGTATATATTAAGGAATACAATATGATGTTTTGATATACATATACATTGTGAAATGATTGCCACATCAAGCTAAGTAATATTTCCATCACCTCACAATTACTACTGTGTTTTTTTTCTTTGTTTTTTGTGTTGAAAACAATTGAGATCTATTCAGCAAGTTATAAGTATACAATACAGTATTATTAACTATGGTCACCAAGCTGTACATTAGATTCTCAGAACTTATTCATCCTACGTAACTGAAACTCTGTACCCTTTGACCAACATCTCCTCCTTTCTCCTAACACCCATCCCCTGGCAGCCACCATTCTACTCTCTGCTTCTGTAAGTTTAACTTTTTTAGATTTCATATATAAGTGAGATCATGCAGTATTTATCTTTCTGTGTCTGGCTTATCTCACTTAACATTATGTCCTCTAGTTTCATCCATGTTGTCTCAAATGGCACCATTTCCTTCTTTTTTAAGGCTGAATAATATTCATATATATATATTCGTATAGATATATGAATATATATATATCACATTTTGTTTATCCATTCGTCCATCAATGGACATTTAGATTGTTTCCATTTCTCGGCTATTCTGAATTGTGCTGCAATGAACACGGGGGGCAGATATCTCTTCCAGAGCCTTATTTCATTTCCTTTGGCTAAACAGCTAGAAATGGGATTGCTGGATCATATGTTAGTTCTATGTTTAATTTTTTGAGGAATCTCTAGACTGTTTCCATAATGGATGCACCAACTTACATTCCCACCAACAATGCTAAGGGTTCCCTGAGAAAATAAATATTGATATGCTTTATTCACGCTTTAATAATAAAATGAAAGCCAGTTATCACCTCTTTCTGCAACCACTAGAGAAGGCATCAATCTCAAACAAACACTCTGGCTATTCCATTCCATACATCACTTGAATTCGTTGCGTCTGTTTCATTCAATTACTTCACGGTTTCATCCAGCCAACACTTATTAAGCATAAACCTTATGCCAGGAATTGTGCTAGGTCCGGCAATACAGCCGTAAGTACTGTACCTTCTATTTTAACTGTGACATTTAACACTGTATTAATAGACCATAATAATAAAGACAAGAAGTGGCTCCGAAAATGCAAAAGAGATTTAGACTTTGCCCTAAAAGGCATTTTTTGGATTCCTAGTGGGATGGAGGAGGATGGGATTACAAGGAAGGGGAATCAGTGTGCCTTGCTAACGATTAGGCTTACATGGCACCTCAATTCCATTCCGCGAGAGCAGGGAAGATGAAGAACGTTGTAGGTCCGAGTTTCTCAAACAAAGGGGTTTTTGAAACACGGGAGATTATTCATTTTATACTAAGACAACACAGACCTACTGGGGAGCGGAGGCAACTTGTTGTCTTTAAAACGTGGAGCTCACACCCTTCATGAAGTGTGTGACGCGTGGAATGAATTGAGTTTTTGCATTTAGAACCTCTGGCTCCCAGGAGAAGCAGGTGGCCCTGGGAGGAAGGGCCTGGCACAAAGGGCACACGCGTCACATGTCAGCTCTCTCATTCGTTGGAGACAATCCCACCTGTAACGCCAACAGTTGACTCAGACATACTTTGGAACCAACGGCTGCGCAGCCGTCTGTCTCATCTGGGGCAGGGGCACGGCGTGCGCGGAGGAATAGCAGCAAAGGAATGAGTCTACGATGCCGGTGCTGGACGCAGGTTACCGTAGACCAGGGTGGCTCCATCTCAGCCCTAGTGGCACCTGGGCCAGGTCATTCTTTGAGGGGGACGGTCCTGTGCACTGCAGGATGTTTAGCAGCATCCCTGGGCTCTACCCACTAGGTGCTCTCACTCCCAGATGTGACACCGAAAAAAGCCTCCAGACACTGGCATCTGTCCCCTGGAGGGCAAAATCGGCCCCAGTTGGGACCCACTGCCCTGGTGACCTGTTAGACCGTCCTGAGAATCAAATGACAGAGAGTAAGTGAAACTATCTGGTAGCCCCAAAAGCCCCAACCCAGGGGTTCTCGGTGCAGCCGGCCCATTTCTGTCCCTGGGGAGATTTTAACGTCCTGAGGCCCAGGAAACATGCCAGCTCAGTTAATCAGAAACTCAGCAGGTAGGACGGAGGCAGCAGTGTGATTTGGCATTCCCCCAGAGATTCCAGGGGACAGCGATGTGGGGACCCTCTGCTCTAAGCAGACGTGCCATTCTCAGGACTGGGTGGGTTAACTCTGCCATTTGATGGGAAAGCCTGGGCCTGCGCCCCTATATGAATACACAGCACTCATCCACCTACAGACAAAGGCAGCATTTGCCGATGGCCCACGATGGGCCAGCCGTGCAGTGCGCGCTGGAGAAGCAAAGTTGACCAAGACTGTTCTTGCCCTCCAGGGAATTCTAATCTACTAGCTGGAGAGACTCCTGAAAAGCCCACTGAGAAGGGCCCTGACAGAGTTTGCCCAAAGAAGCACACGGAAGAGGGGCATCAGTCAGGGAGGGGTGTCAGGGAGAGGAGGCTTTCTGAAAGAGGTGAACGCAGACGTTTATCCTTAAATAGCCAGAGCCTAAAATGTGCTGTGGCATTCTAGTAAAAACTTTTGCCCAGGTGGGGAGGGATCAATTAGGAGTTTGAGATTAACAGATACACACTACTATATATAAAATAAACAAGGACCTACTTATAGCTCAGGGAACTATATTTAGTATCTTGTAATAACCTATAATGGAAGAGAATCAGAAAAAGGACACACACACACACACACACACACTATATTGACTCAGTTATACGTATATATGTATAACTGAACCAATTTGCTGTACACCTGAAACTAACACAACATTGTAAATCAACTATACTTCAATAAAAAGTTGTGTGCTTTCGGGGCAAAAAAGAGAGAGACTTGGTAAAAACAAACAAACAAACAAACACCACAACTTTTGCCAAGAGCCTAAGAATTGGAGAAAATGCAGAAATTTAAATGAACACAAAACACTCAAGCACCTAGAGGATTATTGGGAGTGAAACCTCCATCTCCTGCACTACCAGCCCCGTATGATAAATCGGCCATGTTTGCTTGGCCTTCAGAGCTTAAATCACTAATTCAGGCTACAGAGCATGGATGTTCCCAGCCTTTAGCCCCATAGGCACATCTAAGACTTCTAGATGTTCTCAAAATGAGCGGTAGGTTTTTTCTAACACTTCTTATTAAAAATTTCAAACATAATACCAGGTGGAAAGAATTTTCTAGAGAACACCCATGTTCCCACCACCCAGATTCCACCATTGACATTTTGCTATACTTGCTTATCCATCCATCCGTCTGTCCCTCTGTCTGTCTACTAATCCAAGTTGTACATTTTTTGAAGTTTATTCTCAATGAGTGCGATAAAAGAGTGAGCGTTTTAAAAAGCCATTCCTAATTTGTTAGCCAGCATTATTATTATTTGTTGGCCAATTCACATAACCATGTGGAGAACGATGTTGGGCGTGGGAGGAGTCAGGCCTTGAGTTGTTAGAAACCAAGTCACTAAATTACTGTACTTATTCTAATAACCCTTGAGAAATAGCCTTTAAATTTGCTTAAACATTTCCTGTGGTCTTTGCAGATAACCCTCTAGTGGAAAAAAAAAAACTGAAGTGACCATGTGCGTCCTAAACGCTTTGGTTAGCTCACAAAACCTGCGTGAAAAATGCATTTTCAAGCGTTTCAGCTTCCTTAAACCAGCGTTGCCTCAAATACACTTCCTCCCTTTACAAAGCCTTAAAGATTTTCGTACTGAGTTGTTTCTGAGAGACAGCTCACAAATACTCCAGCTGAGAAAAGAGATAAATTGCCCCATCCGAGAAGTGAGAAGAATTTCTTCAGGGTTTTCTAGCTTGGACCCTTGGAGTTCTTAAAAAAAAAAAGGCTTTGTGCCTGTCAAACGCTGCAGAATCCTTTTTTTGGTTATTTCTAGGCGGCTGTGCCAGAGAAGTAGCTCTGTAATCCTCATTTGTCTCCAACTGACATCTCATCCTGCTTTGTGGCAGAGAATTCTTCCTTGATGTGACATTCCTTTAAAGAAAAAATGAGCTGGCATTGAATTCTTAGCTGAATACCGCTCGTTGGTGTGTGTGTGTGTTTTTCTGATTACAGAACAGGCCTGGAATACCATTTTAAGCCAAACTCCTTGATGAGGCATTTGTAAATTGTATTTCTCCATATGGGCTATAAAAGAGTAAGAATGGTTGCACAAAGCAATCAGGAAGATTTTTCTTCTTTCTTAACTGTTCCACATCTGTAGCTTGAAACAGAGCGAAGCCTGAGGCCATTATGGCTTGAAATTGTCCAAGATGTCTCAATGGCTAATTGGGGCGTCAAGTGGATGGTGGGGAAATGGGACAAGCTGGTGGGGTTTAGTGTCAGGAGGCTGGGATTCCCTTGGGGTTACTGAGAACTCCCGGATACAAAGGTGGGCTGACTTGAAGGCGGAAGATGGCTTCCCACCCAGCAAGGGAAATGATCCTGTCGAGACAAATCTTGGCACAAAAGTGTAGAGGTTGAGTTTCAGGTTGGGGCAGAACTTCCCAGGGTGCCACTGTGCCTGTGCTTAGGGCTGGAACCTGTGTTGCCATGGGAGTGGGGCTTTTCTGGGATGAGCAAGGGAGTCCAAGTGCTAGGAGTGGACAGTGACAAAGGAGGCATGGGCGCAGTCTTGGGGACCCACATGGAGATGGGGAAAGAGCCGTAGACATGATCGTTCCTGATCTCTGGGGCTAGGGACTCTCACATTTCCGAGCCCATCATTTTAGGCAGAACAGACACTTTGCCCAGTGGAGTACAAAAGGCCTGGAGAGATTCAAATCCATCCTTAGCATTGCTGGTCTAGAAGGTGGAAAAGGATTTTGAGAGTTTCTTAGCAGAAGAAATGGGTTTAGGTCTGCAGCTAAGGGGCCTCAGGTTGGTTGCTTCTTCCTGCATGACATGAGATGGTAGGGGGCACCCTCAGCCACCAGAGCCCTGTGGCTGTGCTCTCCAGGCTCCAGTGAAGGTGCAGGCAGAGGATCACCACGGGTTGGGGAAGGGCTCCTCACTGAAAGAGCAAGTGAAGGAGACGTGCCCAGGAGACAGGCAGGGCAAAAGGTGAGCTCTGGGTGCCCCTGTTGTGGTTTCCTGTTCTTTGTTTCCTCCTGAAGCAATGCAGTTCATATCACGGTAAACTCATCACCAGGCTGAAGCAAACCCGAGTTGCAGACAGAGAGCACGTCTCCTAGAACATTCTGCCTGCTCCAAGCCCCTGCAAGCCATTGGTTGGGCAAGCGTTCAGCTTCGCAGATTCACTAGAGAATCATGTCACGCCCGGAGTGAGTGAACAAAGTAGGAAAGGACAAAATGAAGCGCCCTGAGTCTGTGGCAGGTCCTCCAACCTGGTACTCAAGCCCTTCCAAGATTTGTGAATCATTTCTAGAACTAGAGAATTTCTAAAAGCAGAGAATTAATATATCCTTATAGATACCTTAAAGCTACCAGGCCTCAAACCAGGTGATTATTTTCATTCATCCCAGTCATGCTGAACACCCTTCATAATCTTTTGACCCCTCTTTTCATGAACGTGAATGTCCAGAAACTGTTGCCTAAGACATCCCTGGAACATATCTTTTTTTTTTTTTTTTTTTTTTTGCGGTACGCGGGCCTCCCTCTGTTGTGGCCTCTCCCGTTGCGGAGCACAGGCTCCGGACGCGCAGGCCCAGCGGCCACGGCTCACGGGCCCAGCCGCTCCGCGGCACGTGGGATCCTCCCGGACCGGGGCGCGAACCCGCGTCCCCTGCATCGGCCCGGTTGCCCTGCATCGGCAGGCGGACGCGCAACCACTGCGCCACCAGGGAAGCCCCCCCTGGAACATATCTTGATCCTGTGTTTATTTATTTATTTATTTAATATTTATTTATTTATTTGTTTGTTTGGCTGCACCAGGTCTTAATTGCAGCGCGTGGGATCTTCGTTGTGGCATGTGGGATCTTTTAGTTGTGGCATGTGGTACCTAGTTCCCTGACCAGGGATTGAACCCGGGCCCCCTGCACTGGGAGCGCAGAGCCTTAACCACTGGACCACCAGGGAAGTCCCAATCCTGTGTTTAAAGAAGCCATCTAACAGGCAAAAATGCCCACAGAGCAAAGTGGAGATGAGAAAGGCTAAAGCAGCAGAAAAGAGAAAACAAATGAACAACTCTTAAAAGAGACTGGAGAGCTATTGAATAGGTGTCATCAAATACACAGCAATTTCCAAAAGGAAAATTCAGAAGTTGCTGAACCCATCCGCTCAGCTATTGCAGTACTGGCTGGGAGTGGAGGTCAGTTCAGAGTGCTGGGGAGTAAAAAGATTCAGCCCCCAGAAAGCCAAGACTTACAGCTGATAAAAACCAAAACTGTAGGAAGGATCAAAATTAATTGATCCTGAGCAGCAAGCCTATGCTCTCAAAGGAAAAATTTGCGATATTGAATTTAATATCATTTTAACCACCAGAGCCAAATTCATCAAGAAGGTTCATAAGGGGGACTTCCCTGGTGGCACGGTGGTTAAGACTCCATGCTCCCAATGCAGGGGGCCCAGGTTCGATCCCTGGTCGGGGAACTGGATCCCACATGCAGGCCGCAACTAAGAGTGCACATGCCACAACTAAGGAGCCCACGTGCCACAACTAAGGAGCCCACATGCCACAACTAAGGAGCCCTCAAGCCACAACCAAGGAGCCCGCCTGCCACAAATGAGACCCAGCGCAACCAAAATAAATAAATATTTTTTTAAAAAGTGTTCATAAGGAACAAAACAAAATTTTACGTTGACCTTCCTAAAGAATGTCATCGAAGAACGTTTTCTGTTACCATTGACCATTAAAAGTTAAAAAGCTTTATTGTCTCTATCTGTTCTCTTGTTTCCTAACTCCTCTTACACACATTATTTGTATTGCATGTTTACGTGTTTACTATGGATGTTAAGGAGACTACCATTCATTCTATCACCTTGTTTGCGAAATGGTTCGCAGTAACAGATCCTTGAGGTTTAAAAAGCAGCTATGGTTAGTTTAAGAGCTCTCCTTCCCACTTGATTTCAGCCTGCGCTGCTTTTCCAATTTACTGGGATGTCTATTTCCTTTGTAAATTAGGATGCTTTTCCCTCTGGTGATTATTGGGGCTGACTGGTTTTGCTCTGCACTTCCCTGGAGGACCCTGTCTTTTCTTTGGCTCACCTTCTGTTGCCCTTCCTTATTTGTAGATCACTGAGGGAGACAGGTTTCCTTTGAATGTCATTAACACTTTGTAATTGGCCAGGAAGCGAACAAGAATACCAAATGTCCCTTTCCCATCATGGGGCCAGCCCTGTTTTGTTTTTCTATCCTGAACCCCAAGCAGGGAGTGGCCCGCATATAACGGCCCCTCTAGGGGGAGACTGATTCATATCATGGGGAAGTGAAATTCGAATTGCCATGGTTAATGCCTTCGTCCTGTATATCCCCATCAATCCTCAGCTTCCTCCTCAAACAAAAAACACAAAAGGACTGTGGATTCACTGTAGTGACAGCAATGCTACTGAGAGGCAAAACGCAGGAACACCCAGGCTCTGAGTCAAACAGACTCAGGTTCGAGGGGAGGCCTGGATGACATACACTTTTTTTTTTTTTAAAGTCAGGTGGTGAGGTATAACTTACATATGGTAAAACTCTCCAAGGCCTCGTATTTGGAATCGCACTTTCCTATAATCCTTGGAGGAAACTGCACCACATTCAGAGTCAGGAAGCATGGACCCTGTTCCCATATTCCCCTCCGCCCCCCACCAATGTCACTTAATAGCTCTCACCTCTGCGTGGCTTCTTTTGTAAAATATGAGTTGAGCTAGGTGCTGGTAAGGCACCCTCTAGATTTTAAGAAGTCGATAGTTTTACGTTTTAAAGTCTTCCCCAAAGATCTTTAAGAATCGCGTGAGTGAAGTCTGATGTTGAAACAACGAAGCTTCTAGAGCTCAAGGTTTCATTTTTACAGTTGCTGCTGGGAGACTTGCTAAGCGCGTCGGAGCAGAGTTCCCACACCCTGCTTTGAAACTAACCTGCAGCCCTACACCCCACCTTAGTCACCCCAGTCCTCCAGCCTGCAGAGGTGGTGGGAACAGGAAGTCAAGTTTCTCAGAAAGTTCAGGTTGCCTTGGATGGGTGCCAGATGGCGCTGGAATCAAAGTGCTGCAGGGAGTCATCGAAGGTTCTCCTCTTCTGGTTACAGAAAGGCTCTCCTAACCTTCCTCCCTTAAACCTTCCTAAGCTTCAATGCGAAAACCTTTCTGCAGCTGGGGAAAGAGTCCGGCATTCTTTGGTTATGGATTTGGGGCCCTGATCTGGCTTGGCCCAACTCTGTTTGCTCTGCCTTGTCTCTCCTCCCCGCAAACCAAATAAACGAAGCACACACATTCCTGGGTCCAGGTTTACATCCGGAACTGAAATGGGACGTTTACTAACATAGCGTGACCAACTTTGAGTTTTTGGAGAGTGTTCCCCCCATTTAAAATGCTCTGGCTTGGGCTTCCCTGGTGGCGCAGTGGTTGAGAGTCCGCCTGCCGATGCGGGGGACGCGGGTTCGCGCCCCGGTCCGGGAGGATCCCACGTGCCGCGGAGCGGCTGGGCCCGGGAGCCACGGCCGCTGAGCCTGCGCGTCCGGAGCCTGTGCTCCGCAACGGGAGAGGCCACGGCAGTGAGAGGCCCGCGTACCGCAAAAAAAACAAAAAAAAACAAGTAAAATGCTCTGGCTTGATTCCCACACTTGGGGAAGGAGACAACGGCGAGCCCCGTCTCTCCTCTCTCCTCCAGGTGGACACAAAAGCTGCATACCTGCGGGCAGTTCCAATGCAGAGATCACATTCTCCGACTCCTGGCCATTTAAGGCAGCCTTAGTTTGGTTTGGTTTGGTTTGGTTTTTAAGTCCTATTGGAAAGTTGATTTCCATGGAATCTTGTGAGACTGACGGAGAAAATCACACCAAAGTCTACCTTCCGTGCAGTGTATGGAAGCCGGTCCCGATCTGTGCTGCATCGTTAGGGGGGTGTCTGATGACATTTTACCTTGTTCTGTGATTTCCAATGTGCACGTGTTAACTTCTAACGTACTCTAAAATGTTTAATTGTGCTTATAAAAAAGGAAAATGAGGATCAAAATGCGCAGGACACTCAATAGCTCCTCAGTGAAGCTGAAAAATGCAAAAGGTCCATCTCCTCTCATTAGAATATAAGGGCATGAGAGCTGGATTCACGTCTGTTTCCTTTATTTCTATATCACCAGGGCCTAGAACAGTGCGTGACACCTAGTGTTGAACTGATTAAACAAGGAGGCCCTTAGATGGAGGTGGCTTTAATGCCCTGGTGGCCTACATGAGCAAAACACAATCTAAGCCTGTAAGGGCCTCAAGGTTACCAAGTTGAAACCTAAGGACAACCAACCCCAAACAGCCAACTAGGCCTGAAGCTACAACCAATCAATCATTTCCTTATTTTGCTTCTGCCTTTTCACCATAAAAGTCTCTCCCTAAGCTGCCGTCAGTGGAGAGCTCCCGACCACTTCTGTTTTGGTGCTGCCTCATCAAATCAAGTTTGGCTCAGTTAAACTCAGTTTATCTTTTAACACTGGTAAAGGCTCAGTCGATCTTTGCTGAATGACTGAATACGTGAATGAATTAATAACCTCTCACAGAATCTTCTGGAAGAGATTTTTTTTCACCAAATCCTTAAATAATACAAGTATTGATTGAGTCTGTGAGGTGAATCAAACAAACCAAAAAAATAGAATAAAGAAACAGAGCAAGAATGTGTCAACTGACTTATCTACCCAGGGAAGTAACAACTAAGTTTCAAAAAAGAAACTGTACGAAATACCACTCAGGAACAAAGAGAAATGAAATAGTGACACTTGAAACATCATGGCTTTCAAAATAATCATGCTGAGTAAAACAGGCTGGGTTTAACAGAGTATCTACCGTATGATTTAATGTATATAAAATTAGTCTATAAAATACAATTGATAGTAACAGAAAACAGGTCAGTGGTTGCCTGGATACTGAGAGAGGAGGGGGAGGGATTACAGACAGGTAAGAGGAAATATTTAGGGATGATGGTAACGTTCAGCATCTTGATTGCGGAGATGGTTTTACAGGTGTGTGTATAAATCAGAACTCATCATACTGCACATGTTAAATACATGCAGTTTATGTTATGTCCATTCCTCCTCAATAAAGCTAGAAATGCAAAAAGAGTACATTCTAATGTACCAATCAAGACATACCCACTGAGTAAGTAATTAATTAACTCAACAGAATTAATCCAACAGGCACTCAATGAACCGGTGTATACGAAGTACGTTTATGCTTGTCATGATACATCTGAGGTGTCTATTTCAGAAGCAAAGGTGCCATAATAATGATCCATAGAACTTTTGCTTTATAACCTGCCTCTCCATCTCCACCTCCATCAGAACTGCCTTGCATTTTAACACTCATTCAACAAGTATCTGCTGTACTGTTGTGTTTACGAATTCATTTTCAACTTCCTCTGATCTCTTTTGAACTCTTGGCCTGTCTTCCAATCTGTTAGGTACCCACCTTCACGCCCATCCTCCTCTCCAGAAAGCTTACCTTAAAATCTAGTGATTTTAAAATCTAGGGTTTTCTTTTCCAACCTCCAAATCATTGATAAAACTATGAAGAATACCAGGAAGAGGAGGAAGAATTTCCCAGGTTGTTTACTAAGAAAGCAATCTCTGTCACTGAAATCCCGCAGCTTCGCCCCCAAGCTGGAGTCTCACCAGAAGAGGCTCAGTCTAAAAAGAACGTCTGTTCCCAACTGGCTCTCCGCTTGTTTTGCACTCAGTCAATAAACTTGTGTCAGCTCAGGGAGAAGGGATATGGCCGTAAGTAAGAATAACTACTTAAAGTGAAAAGAAACATGAGATGTTGATCTTTGCTTGACACAAACCTCTATCACTCTTCCGCTCAGCATTCTTTCTTGCTAGGCTTCCCCACTTTTCCAGATGGTGCAGTCAGTTGCGTCTGGGCCTTTCCCATATGCACTGTGGTTTACTGGTTCATGTTCACGCCCTGGTCATCTCATGACCTGGCATACCAGTGAGCTGTTTTCTCTTTCAGATACTCTTGGGCCACATTTTCATCCCCCTCGACATCTTCACTTGTAAAAAATTCTGTGTGAAATCATCTTTCCCCAGTGGGGTTAGTTAAGGGGTGACTGCTAAGGAGACAACAAATGTTCTAGAGTCCCGGGTCCTGGGTTTGAGTCCTGGCCTTGTAACCTTTGACACTTCAGGAATCCTGATGACTCTCAGAGCCTCCGTTTCTTTATCTGTAAAATGAGGCCATAATACTAACCTGCATTGTATTAAAATACAAGGATTTTACTGCTACCAACCCACGTTTTATTAAAACAGCAAGAATGAATGTGCCAACACTGAGTAAAGGCTGACTAACGGGCTCCCTTCAGTCTCACTGGTGGTGTGAATTCAGCCATTTGCCTTCAGGAAAACCCTAGGTTCATCAGTAGTTTGTTTTTGTTTGGTTTCTTGGGGTTTCCCCCACTTCTCTCCACTTGGACAGTTACTAAGCCTAAGGGGGTCTTGGTGGGAGAGACAGATAAATGCTAACGGCTTTTACTGCTACTGATCTAATTACACAAAAGCCTCTGGGGCCTGCCAGGTGCTTCATTACTTGGGCTATATCTAAGACAGTGGGGAAGTCTGGTGGTTTCCTTGGAAATACCCAAGTTCAGAGATTTAGGTCATGGGTTTTCTGCAACTTTCCTATAGGGAATCAAACCCTAGGGTGTCCAAGTGACTGAAGTTCTTGCATTCAAGTCCGCTTTTGCCTCGCTCTAATCACTTTCTAGTAGCCTAACTAGTGCTTTATGGCTGTGGTCCAGATTCAGTTGCTTTGTGGATAAAATGGTTTCTCATATGTATTTTTTAAATGTATTTTTTAATTGAAGTAGAGTTGAATTACAATGTTGTATTACTCCTGTACAGCAAAGTGACTCAGTTATACATATACATACCTTTTGTTTTCATACTCTTTTCCATTATGGTTTGTCACAGGATGTTGAATATAGTTCCCTGTGCTCTACAGTAGGACCTTGCTGTTTATCCATTCTCTACATAATAGCTTACATCTGCTAACCCAACCTCCCACTCCATCCCTCCCCCAACCTCCCTCCTCCTTGGCAACCACCAGTCTATTCTCTATGTTCCTATATGTATTCTTACATCAAAATCAATCTCTCTCTTTCTCTCTGTCTCTTTCTCGCTCTCTCTTTTTTTTAAAAAAAATGGCCCACATTCATGATCTGCAGAAGATGGCAAAGGTGACTCTTTTGACCTGCTGTGCTATATAATCTGTGCACCTTTCCACTATTAAAAAAGAAGATTCTTGAAAACACCAAAGAGAGAGGTTGGAACCAACTCCCTTTCCTGCCAACGCAGGCTCTCTCCTAACTGTGGCCAGTCAAGACCCTTATTTGGCGCCCAGACCCACTCCCAGCACCCGTGGTTTCACGTCAATAAGGTTTTCTTTTTACACACACAGAATTTTAAATTATTTTTGCAATCTAATCAAACCTTCATAAACAACCATCCATGTGCAAGTCCTGAAAGTCTTGACAGCGGAAGTATACGCAACCACTTTATATTTGCAAACGCCCACCAGTGGACACAAGAGCCGAGCTCCGAGAGAGGCGAAGGAATGGAAAACTCATTAGCTGCCTATTGAATTCAAAGGAAGACAGGCATTTCCCCCAGAGGCACAGGCTGAGGAATGCTATTCCCTTTCCTGTGTCGGCCGGCATCCAATGCTCTTACTCATTATAAGACTGGAAACAAGGCTTCCCTGGTGGCGCAGTGGTTGAGAGTCCGCCTGCCGATGCAGAGGACGGGGGTTCGCGCCCCGGTCCGGGAAGATCCCACGTGCCGCGGAGCGGCCGGGCCCGTGAGCCGTGGCCGCTGGGCCTGCGCGTCCGGAGCCTGTGCTCCGCAACGCGAGAGGCCGCAACAGTGAGAGGCCCACCCATCTGGTTCTCTTCCTAGATTTTCCCTCCATATTGGGAGACCCACCAGATATTTAAAGGATCAGCATCGCCCACTTGACTCCTCCCACTTGGAGGAGTTCAGAACCCCAAGCCAGGCACTTTGAAGCTCTAAGTGTTGGGAATTTCCAAAATCTGTTAGCATACTAGGGTGGAATTTTCAAGTTTATTCCTTTTCTAGAAGCAGTTCAGCAAAGATCTGCAAGGGGCTGCATGAATCAGCATCTGGTTTGAAAGAAGATCAATATAGCTTAGTGTTCTCAATAAAATAAAAACAGACAGCCAATTTAATTATTATGTTTCTATTGAGTTTTCTAACCCCAAAGCTAATTATTTTTTGCTAATGATCTCTACCTTGATTATAGCCCATGTTATACAAAATTCAGAATTCAATCATGTTGCACCAGCTTTTGGGAGTCAGGCTCAGCAAACACATTATTATTAGCTAAAAGTTTTGGTAAAGGCAGAAACCCTGACAAAGACAGAGAAAGAGAAATATTATATGATATCACTTATATGCAGAATCTAAAAAAAATGATGCAAATGAACTTCTTCACAAAACAGAAACAGACTCACAGACTTAGAAAACAAACTTAGGTTACCAAAGGGGAAAGATAGGTGGGGGGAGGGATAAATTAGGAGTTTGGGATTAACATATACACACTACTATGTATAAAATAGATAACCAACAAGGACCTACTGTATAGCACAGGGAACTCTACGCAATACTCTGTAATAACCTATATGGGAAAAGAATCTGAAAAAGTGTGTATACACACACACACACACACACACACATATACATACACACATATATATGTAAATCTGAATCACTGTGCTGTACACCTGAAACTAACACAACATTGTACATCAACTCTACTCCAATAAAACACAGCAACCAAAAAAACCTGTTACTGTGTTTATTTGACACCAAATCCCTGATTTGACTGGCTTCCATTCCCTTCTATGGAGCAGTTTTTGACTCAATCGATCCATTGTGGTTTTGCTGTAGAAACAGCTTCCTAGCAGAATTTGTGTAGGTAGTCAGGCTGTGGAAATTTGATCCCCAAACCATTACAGAATCATGAGATGAGAAGAACAAGAGCAAAACTGGAAAGAATCAACACTGAAAATAGGAGCCTTCACCGGCACCCGAGTCTCAGTTTATCCTGATCTTTACTCAGGTTAAAACGCAGCTTGACCTCACAACTTGAGAATCCCTGGCAATCGGTCCTGTTGCAAGGAATTTTCCATTTCAGGTAAACAAGCTGTTGTTCAGGGAGGGGTGAGGGTGCTGTTTCCTTTCAAGTTACTCTTATCTTTTATCAAGGCCAAGGGCAGAGCAGTGTTGACTGTAAAGCAAAGCAAACACAAGAGCAGTGCTATCAGAACATGTTCTCACCCAGCAGGCCAGGCCTGCAGTATCTGTGGTCCTCAATCCCCACCCTCCCTTGCAAATCCATCACCTCTACCTGCTCCCAGCTTGTCTCCCAATGTAGACATCCAGCCCAAGGCCTCTTTCCCAAACTTATTAGAAGGATGGGATCTCAAAAATGATCCTAATCGCTATACTGTAATATTCTTTCTTTCTTTTTTTTTTTTTTCTTTTTTTTTTTTTTTGCGGTGCGCGGGCCTCTCACTGCTGTGGCCTCTCCCGGTGCGGGGCCCGGGCTCG
>NC_041220.1:156202107-156204547 GCF_002837175.3 Physeter macrocephalus | reverse complement strand
GTGGCCGCTGAGCCTGCGCGTCCGGAGCCTGTGCTCCGCAACGCGAGAGGCCGCAACAGTGAGAGGCCCGCTTACCGCAAAAAACAAAAAACCAAACAAACAAAAAGACTGGAAACACATGGGGTATCCTCCTACTCTCCTCTGGAGGGGAGGAAAAGAGAACAGGTGGGATGAAATGTGGCAGAGGAAAAAGGAAGGACGCCCACAGTGCACTGGAAGGGACCCCCTACATCCCTTGAAGATAAGGTCCCACATTGAGAATGGTGTGAAGCTGAGAATCTGCTGACTTGGTAAACAGCTGACTCATCCCCCCCCGAATTTAATAGATTTGATATTTGCTTCTGTCTAGTTGCCCAGCACTGTTCAGTGAACCATGGAGACCGAAGGGGCATTATCAGTCACTTCCTGTCACCCCACAATCTTCACACCCTCTCTCCATATGGGTCCCACGGGCCCATCCTTTATCAGTGATAGGGTGAGAAAGCTGTTTGACAGACGTACTCCAGACTCCCCTTTCCTCTGATTTTCCGCAATTCCAACATCTCAGATGGGTTGTGGCATGGAGCCAGGGAACACAGCATGGATGAGCCCGCAGAGCAATCCGGAAGAAGACAGAGGGGTTCTTGGGGAAAGAGGAAAATCCTGCCTGGGCAGGCTGAGCTCTGTCTACACAACAAAGCGACTGGCTAGAAAGGGAAAGATACATTCAGTTAAAAGCCTGCTACCCCCAATGTTCACTGCAGCACTATTCACTATAGCCAAGACGTGGAAGCAACCTAAATGTCCATCAAGAGATGAACGGGTGAAGATGTGGTACATATGTACAACGGAATACTACTCAGCCATAAAAAACAACAAAACAATGCCATTTGCAGCAACACGATGGACCTAGAGATGATCATACTCAGTGAAGTAACTCAGACAGAGAAAGACAAATGTCATATGATATCACGTATATGTGGAATCTAAAAAAAAAAAAAAAAAAAAAAAAGATACAAATGAACTTACTTACAAAACAGAAATAGACCCACAGACATAGAAAACAAACTTAGGTTACCAAAGGGGAAAGATAGGTGGGGGGAGGGATAAATTAGGAGTTTGGGATTAACATATACACACTACTATGTATAAAATAGATAACCAACAAGGACCTACTGTATAGCACAGGGAACTCTACGCAATACTCTGTAATAACCTATATGGGAAAAGAATCTGAAAAAGAATTGATACATGTATACGTATAACTGAATCACTTTGCTGTATACCTGAAACTAACACAACATTGTAAATCAACTACACTCCAATATAAAATAAAAATTAAAAAAAAAAGCAAAAGGGAGTGGTGGGGGGAGAAAGACAGACCAGACTTTGGGGTAGAGAGTCTTTAAGAATTTTTTTCAACATGAACAGATTTTCCCACAAATTCAAATTAGAAGGGGTCGTTATAGCACACATTTAGATTTACTCTACTGTTTCAGATACTGTGACTTCATCTCTGATAAATGGATTTCAACTACTGGAGATGCTGAGTGAATTCAATATCTGGCTGTGATCCCACAGTTAGCTTCATATACATACACACATATATATGTAAATCTGAATCACTGTGCTGTACACCTGAAACTAACACAACATTGTACATCAACTCTACTCCAATAAAACACAGCAACCAAAAAAACCTGTTACTGTGTTTATTTGACACCAAATCCCTGATTTGACTGGCTTCCATTCCCTTCTATGGAGCAGTTTTTGACTCAATCGATCCATTGTGGTTTTGCTGTAGAAACAGCTTCCTAGCAGAATTTGTGTAGGTAGTCAGGCTGTGGAAATTTGATCCCCAAACCATTACAGAATCATGAGATGAGAAGAACAAGAGCAAAACTGGAAAGAATCAACACTGAAAATAGGAGCCTTCACCGGCACCCGAGTCTCAGTTTATCCTGATCTTTACTCAGGTTAAAACGCAGCTTGACCTCACAACTTGAGAATCCCTGGGAATCGGTCCTGTTGCAAGGAATTTTCCATTTCAGGTAAACAAGCTGTTGTTCAGGGAGGGGTGAGGGTGCTGTTTCCTTTCAAGTTACTCTTATCTTTTATCAAGGCCAAGGGCAGAGCAGTGTTGACTGTAAAGCAAAGCAAACACAAGAGCAGTGCTATCAGAACATGTTCTCACCCAGCAGGCCAGGCCTGCAGTATCTGTGGTCCTCAATCCCCACCCTCCCTTGCAAATCCATCACCTCTACCTGCTCCCAGCTTGTCTCCCAATGTAGACATCCAGCCCAAGGCCTCTTTCCCAAACTTATTAGAAGGATGGGATCTCAAAAATGATCCTAATCGCTATACTGTAATATTCTTTCTTTCTTTTTTTTTTTTTTTTTTTTTTTTTTTTTGCGGTACGCGGGCCTCTCACTGCTGTGGCCTCTCCCGTTGCGGAGCACAG
>NC_041220.1:156196394-156202082 GCF_002837175.3 Physeter macrocephalus | reverse complement strand
GGACGCGCAGGCTCAGCGGCCACGGCTCACGGGCCCAGCCGCTCCGCGGCACGTGGGATCGCCCCGGGCCGGGGCCCGACCCCGCGTCCCCTGCGTCGGCAGGCGGACTCTCAACCACTGCGCCACCAGGGAAGCCCTGTAATATTCTTATTACAAAGCATCAGATCACCCCACTCCCTGCTGTTGGCCATCCACTGCCTGAGAATCAGACGGCGCCAGGACACGGCCCCCGGGCTTCTTCCCCATTGTTCGCACCCCATGCCCACCCAGCTGTCCACATAGGTCTTCTCTCCTTCCCTGCAGTGCAGTGAGCAGTCTCTTGCCCTGCTCCCACTTCCAGGGCCTTTGCACTTGCTGCCCTTCAGTCTGGGACACTTTGGCCCCCGATTTTTCTCATGGCTGGCTCACTCCCGTCATCTTGACTCAGCACAAGCTTTCCTTCTCGAAGCAGGGCTTTCCCAGACTACTCAGAACAAATCTACTTTCCTCTAGTTCCTTCCTTCTCCATCTATTTATCACATTCATTAATATTATCTTCATTCCTTGGTTGACCTGCCGATTGTCTGTCTTAGAATTCATTCTCCTAAGGGCAGAGATCTTGCCTGGCTTCTTCAAGCTATATTTATTGAATGAATAAATATCAACATACACAGGCCAGCCGTCTCCCACTGACTCCCTACCCAGGATTCAACTTAGAGGTTTTCCATTTCTAGAAACTTCCAACCCCCCTCCGCCACCGTTTCCCCCCCCCCCCACATCTCTCACACCCCCCCCCCCTGCCCCCTCACACCACCTCACCCTGCCCCATCGTCCCACTCTCTAGGAGTCCTGGATATACCTAGCTTCGCACTGAGCACAAGGAATTGCAGCCTCTCTCCCAAATTCCTTGAGCTTCCTTTGAATGTCTGATGCATATGTGAATCTCTGGCATATGCTAGGCCCACATGCTCAATAAACACTTGTCAGATGTATAAATAAACTAATGAATTAATCAAAGGGGCTTATGAGCACAGCCGAGGGCTTATTTTTCTGTAGGGTTTTACTGGGAATCAGCAAACTTGTTCCGGGAAGGCCTAGACGGTGAGTATTTGGGGGTTTGCTGTCCGTACAATGTCTGCCACCCCTACTGCTCTCTGCCCTTGCAGCAGGAAAGCAGCCACAGGCACCATGGAAACGAATGAGCACGGCTGTGTTCCAAGAAAGCTTCATTTACAAAAACAGGTGGTGGGTTGGCTTTGGCACCTATCAGGTTGACACCCTTAAATGTATTGCCTTGCTTAGCCCTAAAGCACCTTGAGGTAGATATTAGAATTCTTTTCCTCTTGGAGAGGAAGAAATTGAGACTCAGAGGGGTTGAATAACTTGCTCCAAGTGGTAGAGCTGACCTGTCCTCTCCAGAGTCTATACAAAAAGACCCAAGGAACAATCTAGAAAGAAGGAGGTGCTCATCATCTGGAGAAGACTGAGGAATCAAAGATGATCAGCAAACTGCTATTTTTTTTTTTAAATTTAACATCTTTACTGGAGTATAATTGCTTTACAATGTTCTGTTAGTTTCTGCTGTATAACAAAGTGAATCAGCTCTACATATACATATGTCCCCATATCTCCTCCCTCTTGCGTCTCCCTCCCTCCCACCCTCCCTATCCCACCCCTCTAGGTGGTCACGAAGCACCGAGCTGATCTCCCTGTGCCATGCGGCTGCTTCCCACTAGCTATTTTACATTTGGTAGTGAATATATGTCCATGCCACTCTCTCACTTCGTCCCAGTTTACCCTTCCCCCTCCCCGTGTCCTCAAGTCCATTCTCTACGCCTGCATCTTTATTCCTGTCCTGCCCCTACGTTCTTCAGAACCATTTTCTTTTTCTTAGATGCCATACATATGTGTTAGCATACGGTATTTGTTTTTCTCTTTCTGACTTACTTCACTCTGTATGACAGACTCTAGGTCCATCCACCTCACTACAAATAACTCAGTTTCGTTTCTTTTTATGGCTGAGTAGTATTCCATTGCATATATGTGCCACATCTTCTTCATCCATTCATCTGTCGATGGACACTTAGGTTGCTTCCATGTCCTGGCTATCGTAAATAGAGCTGCAATGAACATTTTGGTACATGACTCTTCTTGAATTATGGTTTTCTCAGGGTATATGCCCAGTTTTTTAAGGAACCTCCATACTGTTCTCCATAGTGGCTGTATCAATTTACATTCCCACCAACAGTGCAAAAGGGTTCATTTTTCTCCACACCCTCTCCAGCATTTATTGTTTGTAGATTTTTTGATGATGGCCTTCCTGACCGGTGTGAGGTGATAGCTCATTGCAGTTTTGATTTGCATTTCTCTAATGATCAGTGATGTTGAGCATCCTTTTATGTGTTTGTTGGCAATCTGTACGTCTTCTTTGGAGAAATGGCTCTTTAGGTCTTCTGCCCATTTTTGGATTGGGTTGTTTGTTTTATTGATATTGAGCTGCATGAGCTGCTTGTATATTTTGGAGGTTAATCCTTTGTCAGTTGCTTCATTTGCAAATATTTTCTCCCATTCTCAAAGTGCTTTATTAAGAACACTTAGGGTCAACAAGAAAGAAAGTTTAAAATGAAAGATTTGTTGTTGTTGTTGTTGTTTTGTGTTTTTTTTTTGATATTTGGAGATGTAGAACATTCAAATGATTTGAAGGAAAAAAACATTTCCAACATGATGTAGATTTGGAGAGAGTCTTTGGCTCTTGCCTGGCACAAAATGCTAAGATGTCCTGAGCAGTCTGTGCCTGGAAGCCTGGAGGGACTGGGGGATCAGGGAAAGGCAGTGGCCAGCATGTACTGAGACCCTGCCCTGCACACTTAGTCTCACCTGATTCTCACCATTCCCCCACATTCACATCAGCGATGACCCTTCATTAACAAGAAAAGGGAACCAGTGCAGACCTCTCTGTGGACCACAGCAACCTGCCTGTGGGAGCATATTAATTTGGATCTGCCAGAGAAACTGACTGGATTTGACTTTAAAGAGAGTTCCCTCGTGATTCTTTTCTGCCTTTATTTCAGCATCCTTTAAAAATTATAAGACGTAAAAATAAAAAACATGAAAAGTCTCTTAATCTTAAAGCATAAAGAAGCTAAGCCAAGTTTAGATTTATACATTCAATTGGGTATAACTTGAGAATCTTCTCCCTTGGAACGTGGAAATAAACACTGTCTGTCTAAGCCAGGGCATGCAACGGTAACAATTCCATAGGGTCTACTTTGACATTAGTTTCTGTCTGTTGACTAGAGGGAAGGAAGGGAGGGAAAGAGGAAGAACTTGGCTCTGCTACCCACGGCTCTGTGGCCTCAGGCAAGTTACTTGACCTTTCTGTGCTTTGGTTTCCTCTTTGTAAAATGGATACAATGATTCTTAGACTTCAAAAGGCTTTTCTGAAGATTAAACAGAACCTGTAATCCACGATGTCATTCTTATGAGAGCCGTAGTTCTCCTGGTCATTACTGTCAGTTGATGAGAGGAACTGTGAAATCATAAAATCGTTAGAGCTACAATGGACCTCAGATTCTAACCCCTCTTTTTAAAAAAAAGGAAACTGGGGCCAGAACACATTCGTGACACATAGCATTTAGACACAAAGCTGAACTATCTTTACATAGACCAAACCCTTTAGGATGTTTTAAAAAAATGTTTTCAACTCTGTATTGAAACGGCTGTACTTTTAATTCAGTAACATAATATGCTTTGCATGTATAACTTTTTACATATAGCTTCTCCACACATCTTTCCAGTCAAATGATACACATTTGAGTGAAAAGACCAGTTGGTGTTTTAGAGTTTCTTGTAGAGCATTCCAGCTTGTTCCTAGACCAAGACGGAGGGATTAAAAATGATCCCTTGGAAAAGTCTCATCCAATTGATTACTGCTGTGTGATTATAAGTTTGTACAATCTTTTTGAAGTTGTTTTTTTCCCCCTCCTCAATATCTATTAAATAAAAAATGAGTAAACTTTTTGAACGAGCGATTTCACTCCAGAAAATACATCCTACAGAATTTCTTGCATAAGTGCACATAATCCAGTACAAGGATGTTTACTGTAGCATTATCAACTTTCCATAACATTAAAATATCCTTCAGACACGGCATTTTAAAATGATGGTGCCTCTCCCATTTTGTCACGCTATCATTGATCTGACTAAGGTCCTGTGCTCGGGTGTTCAGGTTGTTTCAAACTTCCTCTTGTTACAGTTGGATGCTACAAATATTCTTGTGGGGAATCTTCATGCAGAACAGCTTCTCTGAAGAGAGAAAGATGGTGAGGAGATGAATATCTTATGCTAGAACACACACCACATCATTCAGAGAATGAAAGAGACAGCACAATTAGTGAGTTAATTAAAACCCACTGCCCACTGCATGGTGGCCTCTGATAACAGAGAGGGTAGCCCCGGGGCATAGAAAGCCCCTCCTGACGAAGAAAGGAATCATCCGAGGACTGGCTGGGAGTCCCTCCAGCTGCTCATCTGCCAGAGGCTGATTCTGTGGTGATTTATGGAGAGAAAAATGTGCCCCTGGCTCTGATTTTTCAACTACCCAGGGATAAGCACATAGGGAGACTTTACTGTGCAGAAAACCTCCTATGTTCTTTGTCCAGGGTACAGAAGGAGGAAACGGAGCGGGGAGATCGCCTGGTGGTAACTGTCACACAACATCCCAGCTGAAGGACTGTAAAGAGGCGAGTGGAAGTGAGGATGACAATCAAATGAAGCCTCTCTTTCCGCCTTGTAAACAAGTTCATGCTCCTCGGAATTGAATCTATGAGTCGACCTCGGTAATGGCACTGCTGGGAACCGAACCACGTGTAGCAAAATAAATGGAAAATTCATTTTAGAACAGAGCCATCCATTGTAATCACTGACGTCACAGTGTAAGTTATTTTTAGGGGGAAACCGGAAATAGATGGATCATTTTTACCTACGCCGTAGCAACTACACCCTCACCGGGCCACGAAGAGCTATGTCAGCCCCGAGAGCCCCACTGGGGGAAACGAATACAGGTTATCGGAAGACCACAGTGCGTGGAAAAAGTCAAAGTAATTACTGACGATATAGGGTAGGTAGTTAAGTCAACTTGATTGAGTCAATTCATCAATTCATTCATTGGAGAGAGAGAGAGTTTACACTACTATCTCTGTACCAGTTTAGAGGTAAAATAGAGAAAGGCGAAGAAAGAACTTTTAAACTCCATGTCATTCTGTATGTCAGTCATAGAAATAACAAAATTTTCAACAGAAATTATATGGTACTCCAGTTTTTAGCAGAGACGAATTACGGTGGGTGGCTTTAAGATAGTGAGTTTCTCGTTCCTTTTCTGTTTGTGTTTGGTTGTCATGGGAGTCTGTGTTTGTGGGGCACTTCTGAGTGCATTTGCTCCAAGGAGCTGTGTCTGACTTCTCAGCCCAATATTCTTCCAAGTAGCAGGAGCAGGGAGGGGTGACTTTACTGAATGTGAAGGAAGCACATTTCTTAAAATGAGATTCCATCGGGAAGAGATTTACTGGAGACGGACTCCAAGCACTGGCTAAGGCATCAGGGGGCACATTTTCATTCTGTTCAAATGAATCTTCGAACGTGAAAGGCTACCTCAAGCCTTATCATTTTGGAAAGCATGCCATGAATGACTTTTTTTTTTTTTTTTTTTTT
>NC_041220.1:156193477-156196316 GCF_002837175.3 Physeter macrocephalus | reverse complement strand
TGCGGAGCACAGGCTCCGTACGCGCAGGCTCGGCGGCCACGGCTCACGGGCCCAGCCGCTCCGCGGCACGCGGGATCCTCCCGGACCGGGGCGCGAACCCGCGTCCCCCGCATCGGCAGGCGGACTCTCAACCGCTGCGCCACCAGGGAAGCCCCACGAATGACTTTTTGACCCACCCAGGGAGGCTAGAGGGAGACGAAAATATGAGTGAAAGCTGTCGTCCAATGGCCTCAGACGGCTCAGAGAGGAGTGAGTTATACAGAAAACGAAGCGTACTTTCTGAGCAAGCAAGGCTTCCTGCACTTGACTCTGAGACAGCTACTTCATTTTTCCGTATCTGAGTTTCCTCATTAAAATGGAAGACAGAAATTCCTGCCTGAAGGATGGCTGTGTGTGTGGCCAGTGTCGGCTCTGTGATTGCTGCCCAATAGGGGGGACCTACTTCTTTCTGGTCCATCCCTCTGTGTCTCTTCAGGCCCAGCTCCCAGCAGCCCCCAGATGGCTTTGTTCCTGTCCGTGTAGCCCCCAAAGCTCTCCTCAGTATTGTCAATGGAAAACTTGGGGGAGCAGCTCAGTGTGAATACACCTCGATGGCTTATCGGATCACTCTGATAAGGGGTCAGAGTGGTGGAAACCGTCCTCCTGATTATTTCGCATAGGAGACAGGTTGGTTAAACAAAAAATGATCCATTCAGGATGCTATATATTTTCTAACACACAACCACGCATACAGCCATTTGTCAGACTCTGTGGAATACGTAGCAAAGTGATATATGGTGGAAACCAGACCCAAAAAAACCAGAATTATGCAGTAACAACGGGATATAATTTGGGCCCCAAAATGGAAGGAGAAAGATGGTGGGTTGATGGCAGAGAACGGCATTTACTCTTTCCTAGTGTTTTAACATAACATTGTAAGGATTCACCCAACCGGTTCTTTTTATTTTAAATCCTATAAAAGACACTGTTATTAATACAGTAATACTAACGGTAACAGCTAAATGCATTCAGTCCTCTCTGTGTGCCAGGCAACATCCTAGGTGCTTTGCCTGCATGACCTCGTTAACGCTCTCTCAACAACACTTTGAGACTGCCCTTATCATTCCCATTCTAATGATGAGGAAACTGAGCCTCGGAGAAATAAACTCACTTAAGTCCACACAGCCAGGAAGCAGGATCGCTGCCACTGGGACCCAAATCTGATGCCAAATCCAGCTTTCTTTTCCCTGTACCACATCACACCAGAGAAAGGAGATGCATAGGGTTTTGGAACTGATAGGTGTTTGCCATCGGGTCCAACTTTCTCTCTCTAAAGGGATGGGAGGAAATAATATTTCTGATTATATCGTGAGTGTGCCCCTCCTACCATCTCGTTGTGCTTTCTTCTTTATGTCTTTAGGGGTAGAAGATGTTTTTTGGTAGGTTCCAGTCTTTTTTTGTCAATGGCTGTTCAGCAGTTAGCTGTGCTCGTGAGAGGAGATGAGCTCAAGGTCCTTCTATTCTGCCGTCTTGCTTGGATGAGGAAATAATATTTCTGAGCTAAGATGGAAAGTAGGACCTGACTTAGCTGGTGAAAGGCTATGAATGGTGGTGGAGAGCCATTCCAAGAAGGCCTGGCTGTGGTTTTCCCCCTTGAAACTGGTGACAGAACAATAGTCCCAAGGTATCTGGAATCTGTCAAAGACCAGTCAATATAAATGATGTGACAAGAGTGATATTTAATTCTACCATGAGCGTGCATCAGAGAGAAGGCCCCGAAGGTTTAAATTCCAGTCTGTGAAAGGCAAGTATAATGTGCAATTAATTGAGGCAATAGAGGGAACTTTCCCTCAACGAATGGACCTCTTACGTCTTCAGCATGAACTTCCTCCAGAAGTAATGGAGACATGGGAAGATGCTGTGCTAGTTGCCCCTGCCTGGGCCCTGCACCTCATCGTACCACAGGAGGATCCTGCCTTCCTTACATTTCTGAGACAAGATGCCCAAAGGTGAAACTGTCCGGCATTTCCCTGCAAAAAGAACTCGGTAGCCACGTTCCCTGGAGTCTACAGAGGAGGCCCCCAATTCTGCAGGCCCCCAAACCCGAGGTTAAAGGGAACAAAGCAGGTCTGTTCTCTTTTTGCCTTTTCTTACTTCCTTATCCACTGAATCCCAGCGTGAAAAAAGGAGCCTACGGTTTCCTTTCCAGGGTGGTCAGTGGGCAGAACGCTAAGGACAGGGCTTTGTGATGGAGCCAGTCTGGGGGAAGAGTCCAGAATGCCACCTGCTGTGATGAAAACAGCCAGAGGTCACAAGAGTCAGGGGCCACTCGAGACTGGTGCACTTTGCAGGGAGGGGAAAAGAGCCCACCGCTTACAGACGTTTGCACTGGAAGAGAATAAGCCACCGCATCGCTGAATCAATGCAAATGTCAAGAAGGACTTCTCATAAAGATTCTCAACATTTTCAAGGACCTGAACTTTGAAAGAGATCCTTGGGAATACAAGGCTTACATCTGATGCCTGCCCTGGAGCACTTAGATTCTAGACGAGAAATAAGAAACCAAATCCTGAAGTTTACAGAGGAAAGAAGCTAGCAGGGCAGACTTCGATTGCAAGGAGAGTGGTCCCCTCAATATTTTGTATGGCCCGGTGGTTAAGGGAGTTGAAAACCTGGGATTTTGTCCATCGTCCATATCTTCCAAGTACAGAGGTAGAAATTGCCAACCATGCAACTTTTTTGGTCCAGATTTTTTAAATTTATTTAACATCTTTATTGGAGTATAACTGCTTTACAATGTTGTATTAGTTTCTGCTGTATAACAAAGTGAATCAGCTATATGTATACATATATCCCCATA
>NC_041220.1:156188265-156193441 GCF_002837175.3 Physeter macrocephalus | reverse complement strand
GTCTGCGTCTTTATTCCTGTCCTGCCCCTAGGTTCTTCAGAACCTTTTTTTTTTTAGATTCCATATATATGTGTTAGCATACGGTATTTGTTTTTCTCTTTCTGACTTACTTAATCTGTATGATAGACTCTAGGTTCATCCACCTCACTACAAATAACTCAATTTCATTTCTTTTTATGGCTGAGCAATATTCCATTGTATATATTTACCGCATCCTCTTTATCCATTCATCTGTCGATGGACACTTAAGTTGCTTCCATGTCCTGGCTATTGTAAATAGAGCTGCAATGAACATTGTGGTACATGACTCGTTTTGAATTATGGTTTTCTCAGGGTATATGCCCAGGAGTGGGAATGCTGGGTCTATGGTAGTTCTATTTTTAGTTTTTTAAAGGACCTCCATACTGTTCTCCATAGTGGCTGTATCAATTTCCATTCCCACCAACAGTGCAAGAGGGTTCCCTTTTCTCCACACCCTCTCCAGCATTTATTGTTCGTAGATTTTGTGATGATGGCCCTTCTGACTGGTGTGAGGTGCTACCTCATTATAGTTTTGATTTGCATTTCTCTAATGGTTAATGATGTTGAACATTCTTTCATGTGTTTGTTGGCAATCTGTATGTCTCCTTTGGAGAACTGTCTATTTAGGTCTTCTGCCCTTTTTTGGATTGGGTTGTTTGTTTTTTTGATATTGAGCTGCATGAGCTGCTTGTATATTTTGGAGATTAAGCCTTTGTCAGCTGCTTCGTTTGCAAATATTTTCTCCCATTCTGAGGGTTGCTGATCTTGCTGTGATTTATGTCACACAGTGTTCTGCCTATGTTTTCCTCTAAGAGCTTTATAGTGTCTGGCCTTACATTTAGGTCTTTAATCCACTGAGTTTATTTTTGTGTATGGTGTTAGGAAGGCTTCTAATTTCATTCTGTTACATGTAGCTGTCCAGTTATCCCAGCACCACTTATTGAAGAGGCTGTCTTTTCTCCCTTGTATATTCTTGCCTTCTTTATCAAAGATAAGGTGACCATATCCATTGACTGCTTTCAAACAATGGGCGTGGGTTTATCTCTGGGCTTTCTATCCTGTTCCATTGATCTATGTTTCTGTTTTTGTGCCAGTACCGTACCATACTGTCTTGATTACTGTAGCTTTGTAGTAGAGTCTGAAGTCAGGGAGCCTGATTCCTCCAGCTCCGTTTCTCTTTCTCAGGATTGCTTCAGCTATTCGGGGTCTTTTGTGTTTCCATACAAATTGTGAAATTTTTGTTCTGGTTCTGTGAAAAATGCCATTGGTAGTCTGATAGGGATTGCACTGAATCTGTAGAATGCTTTGGGTAGTATAGTCATTTTCAGACTCTTGATTCTTCCAATCCAAGAAGATGGTATATCTCTCCAACTGTTTGTATCATCTTTAATTTCTTTCATCACTGTCTTATAGTTTTCTGCATACAGGTCTTTTTTCTCCGCAGGTAGGTTTATTCCTATGCATTTTATTGTCTTTCTTGCAATGGTAAATGGGAGTGTTTCCTTAATTCCTCTTTCAGATTTTTCATCATTAGTGTACAGGAATGCAAGAGACTTCTGGGCATTAATTTTGCATCCTGCTACTTTACCAAATTCATTGATTAGCTCTAGCAGTTTTCTGGTAGCATCTTTAGGATTCTCTATGTATAGTATCATGTCATCTGCAAACAGTGACAGCTTTACTTCTTCTTTTCCGATTTGGATTCCTTTTATTTCTTTTTCTTCTCTGATTGCTGTGGTTGAAACTTCCAAAACTACGTTTAATAGCAGTGAGAGTGGGCAACCTTGTCTTCTTCCTGATTGTAGTGGAAATGGTTTCAGTTTTTCACCATTGAGAATGATGTTGGCTGCGGGTTTGTCATATATGGCCTTTATTATGTGGAGGTAAGTTCCCTCTATGCCTACTTTCTGGAGGGTTTTTATCATAAATAAAAGGTGTTGCATTTTGTTCAAAAGCTTTTTCTGCATCTACTGAGAGGATCATACGGTTTTTATCCTTCAGTTTGTTAATATGGTGTATCACATTGATTGATTTGCAAATATTGAAGAATCCTTGCATTCCTGGGATAAACCCCACTTGATCGTGGTGTACGATCCTTTAAATGTGCTGCTGGATTCTGTTTGCTAGTATTTTGTTGAGTATTTTTGCATCTACGTTCATCAGTGATATTGGCCTGTAGTTTTCTTTTCTTGTGACATCTTTGTCTGGTTTTGGCATCAGGGTGATGGTGACCTTGTAGAGTGAGTTTGGGATGGTTCCTCCCTCTGCTGTATTTTGGAAGAGTTTGAGAAGGATAGGTGTAAGCTCTTCTCTAAATGTTTGACAGAATTTGCCTGTGAAGCCACCTGGTCCTGGGCTTTTGTTTGTTGGAAGATTTTTCATCACAGTTTCAATTTCAGTGCTTGTGATTGGTCTGTTTATATTTTCTGTTTCTTCCTGGTTCAGTCTCAGAAGGTTGTGCTTTTCTAAGAATTTGTCCATTTCTTCCAGGTTGTTCATTTCATTGGCATAAGGTTGCTTGGAGTACTCTCTCATGATCCTTTGTATTTCTGCAGTGTCAGTTGTTACTTTTCCTTTTTTTCTAATTCTATTGATTTTAGTCTTTTCCCTTTTGTTCTTGATGAGTCTGGCTAATGGTTTATCAATTTCATTTATCTTCTCAAAGAACCAGCTTTTAGTTTTATTGATCTTTGCTGTCTTTCTGAAGTGTCAGTTGTTACTTCCCCTTTTTTATTTCTAATTCTGTTCATTTGAGTCTTCTCCCTTTTTTTCCTGATGAGTCTAGCTAATGGTTTATCAATTTTGTTTATCTTCTCAAAGAACTAGCTTTTAGTTTTATTGATCTTTGCGATCGTTTCCTCCATTTCTTTTTCATTTATTTCTGCTCTGATCTTTATGATTGCTTTCCTTCTGCTAACTTTGCGGATTTTTTGTTCTTCTTTCTCTAATTGCTTTCGGTGTAGGTTAGGTTGTTTATTTGAGATGTTCCTTGTTTCTTGAGGTAGGATTGTATGGCTTTAAACTTCCCTCAGAACTGCTTTTGCTGCATCCCATAGGTTTCGGGTTGTCGTGTTTTCATTGTCATTTGTTGCTAGGTATTTTTTGATTTCCTCTTTGATTTCTTCAGTGATCTCTTGGTTATTTAGTAATGTATTGTTTAGCCTCCATGTATTTGTATTTTTTACAGCTTTTTTTTTTCCCTGTAATTTGATATCTAGTCTCAAAGCGCTGTGGTCAGAAAAGATAGTTGATACGATTTCAATTTTCTTAAATTTACCAAGGCTTGATTTGTGACCCAAGATATGATCTATCCTGGAGAATATTCCATGAGCACTTGAGAAGAAAGTGTATTCTGTTGTTTGGGGATGGAATGTCCTATAAATATCAGTTAAGTCCATCTTGTGTAATGTGTCATTTAAAGCTTGTGTTTCCTTATTTATTTTCATTTTGGATGATCTGTCCATTGGTGAAAGTGGGGTGTTAAAGTCCCCTACTATGACTGTGTTACTGTCGATTTCCCCTTTACGACTGTTGGCATTTGCCTTACGTATTGAGGTGCTCCTATGTTGGGTGCATACATATTTACAACTGTTATATTTTCTTCTTGGATTGATCCCTGGATCATTATGTAGTGTCCTTCTTTGTCTCTTGTAATGGTCTTTATTTTAAAGTCTATTTTATCTGATATGAGACTTGCTGCTCCAGCTTTCTTTTGATTTCCATTTGCATGGAATATCTTTTTCCATCCCCTCACTTTCAGTCTGTATGTGTCCCTAGGTCTGAAGTGGGCCTGTTGAAGACGGCATATATACAGGTCTTGTTTTTGTATCCATTCAGCGAGCTTGTGTCTTTTGGTTGGAGCATTTAATGCATTCACGTTTAAGGTAGTTATCAGTATGTATGTCCCTATTACCATTTTCTTAACTGTTTTGGGTTTGCTATTGTAGGTCTTTTCCTTCTCTTGTGTTTCCTGCCTAGAGAAGTTCCTTTAGCATTTGTTGTAAAGCTGGTTTGGTGGTGCTGAATTCTCTTAGCTTTTGCTTGTCTGTAAAGGTTTTAATTTCTCCTTCGAATCTGAATGAGATCCTTGCTGGATAGTTGTCTTGGTTGTAGGTTTTTCCCTTTCATCACTTTAAGAATGTCCTGCCACTCCCTTCTGGCTTGCAGAGTTTCTGCTGAGAGATCAGCTGTTAACCTTATGGGGATTCCCTTGTATGTTATTTGTTGCTTTTCCCTTGCTGCTTTTAGTATTTTTTCTTTGTATTTAATTTTTGATAGTTTGATTAATATGTGTCTTGGCATGTTTCTCCTTGGATTTATCCTGTATGGGACTCTCTGCTCTTCCTGGACTTGATTGACTATTTCCTTTCCCACATTAGGGAAGTTTTCAACTATAATCTCTTCAAATATTTTCTCATTCCCTTTGTTTTTCTCTTCTTCTTCTGGGACCCCTGTAATTCTAATGTTGGTGCATTTAATGTTGTCCCAGAGGTCTCTGAGACTGTCCTCAATTCTTCTCATTCTTTTTTCTTTATTCTGCTCTATGGTAGTTACTTCCACTATTTTATCTTCCAGGTCAGTAGTAGTTATTTCCACTATTTTATCTTCCAGGTCATTTATCCGGTCTTCTGCCTCAGTTATTCTGCTATTGATTCCTTCTAGAGAATTTTTAATTTCACTTATTGTGCTATTCATCATTGTTTGTTTGCTCTTTAGCTCTTCTAGGTCCTTGTTAAGCATTTCTTGTATTTTCTCCATTCTAAGATTTTGGATCATCTTTACTCTCATTACTCTGAATTGTTTTTCAGGTGGACTGCCTATTTCCTCTTCATTTGCTTGGTGTGGTGGGTTTTTACCTTGCTCCTGTTTTCCCAGAGGTCTCTGAGACGGTCCTCAATTCTTTTTTCTTTAAAAAGACTATCCCCTTCTCATTCTTTTTTTCTTTAAAAAGACTGTCTTCTTTTCATTCTTTTTTCTTTATTCTGCTCTGCAGTAGTTATTTCCACTATTTTATCTTCCAGGTCATTTATCCGGTCTTCTGCCTCAGTTATTCTGCTATTGATTCCTTCTAGAGAATTTTTAATTTCACTTATTGTGCTATTCATCATTGTTTGTTTGCTCTTTAGCTCTTCTAGGTCCTTGTTAAGCATTTCTT
>NC_041220.1:156123887-156186531 GCF_002837175.3 Physeter macrocephalus | reverse complement strand
TGTTCTTTAAAAAGACTGTCTTCTTTTCATTCTTTTTTCTTTATTCTGCTCTGCAGTAGTTATTTCCACTATTTTATCTTCCAGGTCATTTATCCGGTCTTCTGCCTCAGTTATTCTGCTATTGATTCCTTCTAGAGAATTTTTAATTTCACTTATTGTGCTATTCATCATTGTTTGTTTGCTCTTTAGCTCTTCTAGGTCCTTGTTAAGCATTTCTTGTATTTTCTCCATTCTAAGATTTTGGATCATCTTTACTCTCATTACTCTGAATTGTTTTTCAGGTGGACTGCCTATTTCCTCTTCATTTGCTTGGTGTGGTGGGTTTTTACCTTGCTCCTTCATCTGCTGCGTATTTCTCTGTTCTCTCATTTTGTTTAACTTACTGTGTTTGGGGGTCTCCTTTTCACAGGCGGCAGGTTCGTAGTTCCTGTTGTTTTTGGTATCTGCCCTCAGTGGGTGAGGTTGGTTCAGTGGGTTGTGTGGGCTTCCTGGTGGAGGGGACTGGTGCCTGTGTGCTGGTGGATGAGGCTGGATCTTGTCTTTCTGGTGGGCATGACCGTGTCCGGTGGTGTATTTTGGGTGTCAGTGACCTTAGTATGATTTTAGGCAGCCTCTCTGCTCATGGGTGGGGTTGTGTTTTTGTCTTGCTAGTTGTTTGGCATGGGGTGTCCAGCACTGGAGCTTGCTGGTCGTTGAGTGGAGCTGGGTCTTGGTGCTGAGATGCAGATCTCTGGGAGCGCTTTCGCCGTTTGATATTACGTGGAGCCGGGAGATCTCTGGTGGACCAACGTCCTGAACTTGGCCCTCCCACATCAGAGGCTCAGGCCTGACACCCGGCTGGAGCACCAAGACCCTGTCAGCCACAGCGCTCCTGTTGCGAGAGGATCCACATTTCATCTAGAAAGGACATAAATCTGGCAATCTCACTTCAGGCGTAGCCCATCCACGTTTTTTCCCTTTGTGCTTAGTCTGTTTCACTTGCTCATAGCAGGCCCCGGGCAGAGGCCTTGCCCCCAGCCCTTCAGACCAGAGCTCCTCGTGAAACGGCTGAGCTGACACCTCAGCCTGGGATGTGCGCTGAAGCTCTGTGGTCCAGATTTTTAAATGTACAACGTGAGCAAGACATCTGAAGTCCCTTCAAATAATTTTGTTGGGAAAAGCTTTTTGACTTTTAGTTGTGTCAGCTCAAAGGAGGGAGAGTTCAAAGGGAAAGAGAGGAACTCTCAGTAGAACTGATGGACAGAGGTATGGATATGAGGGGGGAAACATGTCCGAGTTCAGGGAAGGAGATGGGCCAGTCCTGGAGACCAGGGTGGCTGGTGCAGAAGCTTCCTGAAGGATGATCATGGGGAAGCAGACTGGAAAAGATGCTGGGCGGAGACTGTGCAGAGCCCTGAACACGGACACAAATGGTACTGTGTGTCATGGTGATGTGCACCGTTTCCACGGCTTCCAGTGCTTTCCTTCCCTGTAGTAACTTACTGTTTTTGTACCTTTTATTCTGCCATCGTGAATATATATCCATATTGTCTAAGCAAAATAGTTACCATGGGTTAAGCAATTTATAGCACCAGGCACCGTTCTACTGGCCTCATATATTGCCTTCCTTAACTTTCACAATGACCACATGGCATACATTGTACTACTCCTCTCATTCAAGATGAGAAAACTGAGGCACAGACATGTGAATTAATTTAGTCAAGGTCACACAGCTAGTAAGTGGTCCAACCCGAATTTGACACCGCACTGTGTGATGATAGAGCCCCACCTCTATCCTCTAACCTGAAAGATCCTTTTGCTGAAAAAAAAATCTACATTTTGGAGTATTCATCCAATGAGATATCCAGGAAGTCTCTGTGGTTTGTCACTGCATTTTACATGTGCAGACCTAACCACAGTAGCCCTCATCCTCAGAAGGTTACAATACAGGCAGGTGAAAATGTCTCCCGTCAGGCTTGAAATGTTGTTTCCCAATTCCTTGGCTGACCTGCCAGGCAAATCTGCAAAAACAATTTTCATGGCGTTTGTGACAGAGTTATATGATAAGAAAGACATAAATTTAATTCCTTCTTTCACGGACCACACTGGCTTTTGTAGCTCCTGGCTGTGTAGTGACAACTCGTAACATGCCACAGGGCCGCCCCGGTGGGTGCTTATCCCTTTCAGCCCTTTTACTCCCCAGACAAGCAAAGAGTATTCATAAGAACAAAGGAGACGCTGCATATTCGATCATATTATATATAAAAGGTATTTCTGCAATTAAAGAAAAAGCTTGATCGTGTCTGCAAGAGCCAGCGCAAGTGTCCCGTTCTTTTCCCTACATCTGTGTCACTGCACTGTAGAGGTCATTCACTTGTGTAATGTGGAGGAACCAAGAGTGCCGCTTCCGCACTGTCCCACAAGGTACTGCAGCCTCCCAGCTGTTATGAAACGGCGTTAGGCGTCACAACAGGAAGTACAGTCCATGGCCAGTAAATAAAGCCCTTCCTTCCCTTTTAGCAGGCCTCCGAACTTCCTTATCCTCAGTTCCAAAGCCTTTTACAGATGTTGACTTAGGAGTTTAGATTTTCCTCTCCCTTTCTGAGCTCCTTTAGGGGTCAAACAGTATGAATCAGTCTTCTGTCATTTACCCCTCCTCTTAGGTTATAAGTAAGCAAAGGGACAAGCAATATTATCTGCTTTGTTCCCACGGAAAGCTTGACATCATAGAGAAAAAGCCCACTTGACCGTACGCATCTTTCTTCTGTAAATATTTTGAGTAGGACTTTATCAACATCACCTTGCCCTTGAGTTGGAATTTCCCTTTTAATTTACCCCTGGCACTCCCTGTTCAAAATCAAACCAGGGAAGCTGAAGTAGGCAACGGTATTTTGTACATAAATCTTTGCAAGCATAATAGAAAGTGTAAGAAGAGCTCTGTAAATAGCTGTTCAAGCTCAGCAACCACAATTCATGCCAGGCAAACGGGGGAAAAATACTAATGTGTCGGTGATTATACACGAGAAGAAGGAAAGAGGTTCCTGAAAAAGCGCTCAGCTAATAAACATTTCATTCCTATATCCACGAATGTGCCATCGTTCCAGAATTTCTATATAGGTGCATTCGATTTCTATCGCTGCTGTAACAAATGACCACAAACTTAGTGGCTTAAAATAACACAAATTCTTAATCACACAGTTCTATAGATCAGAAGTCTGGCGTGGATCTCACTGGGCTAAGATCAAGGTGTTGGCCATGTTATGTTACATTCTGGAGGCTCTCCGTGAGAATCCACTTCCTTGCCTCTTCCACCTTCTAAAGCTGCCTGCGTTCCTTGGCTCACGACCCCCTTCCTCCGTCTTCAAAGCTGACCCTGCCAGGCCAAGTCCTTTTCATGCTGCCACCTCTCTGGTTCTCTCTTCCACAGTCACATCTTCCCTTTTTCACTTTTGAGGACCCTTGTGATTTCACTGGGCACCCCCAAGTACTCCAGGATCATCAGGTCATTTTTAAGTTCATCTGCTTAGCAATCTTAATTCCACCTGCAGCCTAAATTCCCCTTTGCCTCGTCACGTAACATGTTCACAGTTTCCAGGGTTTCGAACATGGACACCTTTGCAGAGCCATCATTTTCTCTACCACAGCAGGCAATATATATTGTTTTATACGTTTTTTTCTCGGTAGCATAACGTTAGTTCTCTTTTCACTGAACCAAGACCCCCATGTTTCTAGGAATTCAAAAGCAGGGAAAGTGTTCTTTTCAGATACATGAAGTAGTGAAAAGAATAGCCACTCGATTACTCATTATATCAGGTGATATACTGACTGTACATTCATCTGCTTTCTGAATGCTTACTAGAGCCCTGTAAAATAGCCAGTGCAGATGAGAATATTCTCATGTATGGTTGAAAAAAATCCGAGGTTCAGAAAGATTCAGGTTCACTCAGCTATTGAAGTCATACTGGCTTCCAATCAGCCGTGAAAGACACACTTTACCCCACCTTCTCAACCTCCAGGGCCTCACCCAGGGAGGCCTGCCCTACCCCACCCCCCCCCACCTCCACTCCAGGAGCCTCGCCTCTCTCTCCTCTTTAAGTTAAGCCCACCTGCCTAGTGAGTCCTGGTGCTAAATAGCTGGAGTGCTGTCAGCCCTGCCAGTCCTGCCTCGGCAGGACTGATGCCTGGTCCTCGGCATCAGCCCTGCCCCATTCCCACCTCCACTACTAAAGTCTGGAATTGCTCGTGGCCTGTGCGCATTGAGAATTTCTGGGGAAGACCCGACTACCAGAGCGTTGATGCTACATCTTGGCCTCTCCACATCAAGAAAGCAAATTCTCATGAGAGAACAGAAGTTAAGCTTTGACTATGGAAAGGAGAACTTGGGAACGCTTTGGTTAAACCCCACCTGAAATCCCGGAGGTTTTCAACACTGCAATTTCTCCTGACATCAACGGACACCCTGCTGTTGGAGAGAGCGCACTGCTTTCAACACTGTGTCGGGTCTCTCTCCCGGAGACAGCCCGTGATCATTTCTGGGGACCAAACTGAGGCTGTGTGTCAGTCAGCCGGCCCCGTTTCCCTGCAGTCATTTGGTTTCAATGGAGGAAGTGGGTGCTCACCCCACGAGTCAAGCCTCTGCCTGGATAAGAGTCAGCACTGCTAGTGTGAGAGAAGAGGGGAGATGCTCACCACCAACAAAACGAATAACCAACACTGAAAATGAATGATTTTCTATCTGGGCGCTGACATGGTACAGGTTTTGGGGTGTTTTCTTGTGCTTTCAGCCTGGGGATAAAGGCACTTTTTTTGTGAGTTCTTTGCTATAAAATCAAATAGTTCAACCAGCTACCATGTAGCTAAAGAAAAGAAAGATTGGTGGAGTTTCTTCCTAATGGGCCCTGCTTGAAATCACACACACACACACACACACACACACACACACACACAGTATTAGTGTACTTCCTTTCATTGTTTTTGGAGACCAGGACATTGGCAATATAGATGCTTAGAACCGGGCAATGATTAGCTCAGCACCCCGCAGTATTTTCTCTTTCCTATTGAAGTCAAATTGGGCAGAGCCCTGTTTATCACCTTCCCAGACCTCCCTCCCAGCCCACTCGCTAGCTAGGCGTGGCTTCTGATGTTCCCGGGCTCATAGTACATTTATCCTCACCGATACCTCTGCTCTGCAACCCAGAGGCTCTGTCTGCAAAGCATGCTGGTTGCGAGCATCCCACGGTGGTATTTGAACATCAGCCTCAACAGCCAGACGGCGACTGCTTGAGGACATTTCATCTCTGCCTCTCAGAGTCCAGCCAGGGTCCTGCACAGAACGGGTGCTCAGGGAGGCTGGTGAAAAGATCAGCTAGGTTTGTGCAAGTGGAGCTTTGCTAGAAAAAAGCTACCAAATGCAACCTTATACCCTGGATTGACTCCTGGGACAGAAAAAGCACATTAATGGGAAAGCTGATGAAACCCAAATAAAGTCTGGTGTTTAGTTAAGAGCATTGCCCCGATGTCAGTTTGTTTTGACAAATAGTTGGAAACGTGAAATGTTAACATTAGGGGAAGCTGGGTGAGGGGTATATGGGAACTCTCTGTACTATCTTTGCAACTTTTCTGCAAATTTAATCCCAGAGCAAAAAGTTTACTCAAACAAAAACAAGTGTGCTAATTGGCTTTAAGGACATGGCAACATTGTAAGGTCAGTGGCACAATAAGAAAAATGGACTGAACTTTTCCCAGCCCCTCCCTGCTTCACCCAGCTCCTGGGGCCTGGCTCACTGGGGAGAGGTATAGAATGGCCCTGTCAGTGGGTGTCCACTCAATATGCCACATCTGGAAGCGTGGACGATTCAAAGTACAAAAGATTTAGCCTTTCAAAGTGATGGTGAGAAGGGCCATTGGAACTAAAAGGGTTTTTTTCCTTTGATTTCCCAGAATCTCCCTCTGGAAACAGTTGGCATTTGCCAAGCCGAGATCACAGTCTCACGCAGAAAACCCAGGCCTGCGATAGCTGGGTTGCCACAGCCTCATCCTTGACACAGTGCAATGGACTGAGATTTGGTGACAGAGAAAAGGGTGTTTGCCTTCACTATTCCCTTCCCCAAGGCTGGGAGGCTGTCACAGGCTGGACCTGATATTGACCAGGAAACTAGCTTTTGTTTCCCTGGGTGGCTTATCCAGCTGGTAGAAAACACTCTAGTAACTGATAAGAGAAGTGCACCTCTACTTGCCACCCCTTTAGCTCAACTTCAAACAAAACAGACCAGTGAAAATTCCCAGAGTGAAGTCCAACCTTCTGGGCCACTGCTTGGGGACTCAAAGCATTGCATTTGTCCTTACTGAGAGTGTCGGGGAGAGTCCAACTGCCCCCTGGGGAAGGAGCACCATCTCCAGTGAAACCAGTCTTGACTATAGAAGGAGTAAGGCAGCCTCCAAGATTCTGGCAAATGCCGAGAAATCCAAAGTCAGCTATCTGTCACCCACTCGCCACCCCATCCTCACGTCCCCCGCCACATCTTACTGAACACGGACCAAATGGCCCAAAGTCTCAGACTGAGATGAAGATCCACGGAGCTGTGAAACCCTAGGCGCGCCAGAACTGCTTTTGCCTCCCCAAGAATAATGGGAACTGTTTAGCCTTTGCCCACTTAGAGATGTGAATTCAATTTTTTCTTATCATCACTGTGACCATTTTCCTCTGAGAAGCGGCTGAGCTCGCAATCGGGGGCTTAGTTCTCCCTAGCTCAGCCAGGTCACAGTGGGGGACGGGGGCTGGCCTTTCCCTCCTGAGCTGCCCTCTGGGGCCCCAGGACATGCGTTCATACGTGCAGGGCCAGCTCAGGTGGTGGACAAAAGACTTGCGACGGCAGGTAGCAAGTAGGTGCAAATGTAAAGAGCCACAGAAGGCGGGTTTCGCAAGAATCCTGCTCTCGCACTACTGACGATAGCCAGGACGCGGAAGCAACCTAAGTGTCCATCGACAGATGAATGGGTACAGAAGATGCGGCACATACATACAATGGAATACTACTCAGCCATAAAAAAGAAAGGAAATCGAGTTATTTGTAGTGAGCTGGATGGACCTAGAGTCTGTCATACAGAGTGAAGTAAGTCAGAAAGAGAAAAACAAATACCATGTGCTAACACACATATATGGAATCTAAAAAAAAAAAAAAAAAAAAAAAGGTTCCAATGAACCTAGAAGCAGGACAGGAATAAAGACGCAGACGTAGAGAATGGACTTGAGGACATGGGGAGGGGGAAGGGTAAGCTGGGACGAAGTGAGAGAGTGGCATGGACATATACACACTACCGAATGTGAGATAGAGAGTGGCATGGACATATACACACTACCGAATGTGAGATAGATAGCTAGTGGGAAGCAGCCGCATAGCACAGGGAGATCAGCTAGGTGCTTTGTGACCACCTAGAGGGGTGGGAGGGAGACGCAAGGGGGGAGAGATATGGGAACATATGTATACGTATAACTGATTCACTTTGTTATAAAGCAGAAACTAACACACCATTGTAAAGCAATTATACTCCAATAAAGATGTTTTTAAAACTTTAAAAATTTTAAAAAATAAAGAATCCTGCTCTCTACAGACTGTTTCTGCCACCTTTCCCAAACCAAGTCCCGGTTCACGCTTGCCCCTTCCTTCAGGATGGCTCAAGCAAACGATCTTAACAGTGGATGGCGGCAGCCCCTCACAGAGGAAAAGCTCCAGCATGGGGCAGGCTTTTTCCTATTTTTATTTCCCAGCCAAGGATGCAAGCTTTCATTTGCAGACGCAGACTGAGTCACCCTTGCAGCCGAGATTAGCACGCAGGAGTCTGAGCTTGCAATCTGGTGGGGAGACGCTTCCGATATTATTTATGCAACGGTAACCCTTGCTCACTTCTCCCCTCCCCGAGTTTCAGACACATGCACCCCTTTTTCTCTTGGCATAAACCGTGTGGGCTTAGTTGGCTCTTCCATCAAGCGACTTTACCATGTGGCCCCGGCAGCGGGCTGAGCTAACCCCGAGTCTGAGACATCTGTTTTTCGCCCAGATAATTACGCGCCTAACACTGTAATTCAGGCTTCGCACTGGTGTTTCATAACGTTTTCTTTTTTTAAGCTGGATTCTTCCAAAGGAGGGGAGTAGGGCAATAGGGAAGGGAAGGAAGGAAATGCCAGCTTTGACGCTGAGGTTTCTCTTGCAGTTGTGCTGGGCAAAGTGGAGCAGAGGTGCCTGGGCCCTCGCTACTCAAAGTGTGGTCCATGGACCAGCAATATCAGCGTCACCGGACTGCTTGTTGGAAATGCAGAATCTCGGTCCCCAGCTAGACATCTTGAACCGGAACCTGCATTTTCACAAGATTCCCAGCTGACTCTTGTGCACATTAAAGTAGGCAGTGTACTGAGTGCTGAAGGACCACACAGTTGGTGAGGTCAACTCTAGACCACTCCGAAGTCACCAACTGGTAAATTAACCCTTTCTACATCTTAGGTACCATTACTGCTGGCACAAGTCGGTACAGGAATAGTGTTGAACAATTTACTTTGTACTCGTAAGAAAATCAATACAAATTGATCGCAAAGGGAAGAAATGATAGACTTCAAAATCGGATGGCAGCAGCTCATTTCCAACTGGGGGCAAGCCGAGGATGGAGGCAAAAGGCAAGAGCATTGGTCTTGGGTCACGAGAGCTGGGTCTTATTCCCAGGGGGCATTAGCCAGCTGGGGGCCCTTGGGCCATCTCTCAGTGCCCCTGTTTCTTCATCTGTGCAGAAGAAGAATGGTGACTGAATGACTCTTACAATGATAATGTGCCTAAAATAGCACGGATCCCCACGCTCCCATGCTCTCTCCATCTCCTTTACATTATTTTACTTTTCTCCAAAGCATTTATCAACATGCCTAGCATGTTATATATTCCTTTTTTTTTTTTTTTTTGGTCAGGGTCTCCTTGCTAGAATGTAAGCTCCCTTGGGGCAGGAACTTTGTATTTTAATCGCTGTTTAACTCCAAAAGTTGGAAAAGCCCCAAGCATACAGCAAGCTGTAGGAATGAACCTTTCCCATCTCTAACGCACCAAGAGGAATCATGAATATTTGTTATTAAATGGTTCCCCAAACTTTGTAAGCCCAAGAGAAAAACCAACATTACTTTCAGTTCTTATTTCATGATTCTCTAGCTACATCTCTTCATTCATCTCTGCACACCATCACATTATGTTACTTTCTGCATGAAGTCTGACTTCCCTTGAACCCTTACTCACAAATCTGTACGTCATGTTTTCTTTAGGTACCTTTGCAAAACTGACGATGTTTTAAGACTTCGTTGAACACACCAGTCAGAATGGCCATCATCAAAAAGTCTACAAATAATAAATGCTGGAGAGGGTGTAGAGAAAAGGGAACCCTCCTACACTGTTGGTGGGAATGTAAATTGGTGCAGCCACTACAGAAAACAGTATGGAGGTTCCTTAAAAAACTAACAATAGAGTTACCGTATGATCCAGCAATCCCACTCCTGGCCATATATCAGGAGAAAACCATAATTCAAAAGGATACAGGCACCCCTATGTTCACTGCAGCACTATTTACAATAGCCAAGACATGGAAGCAACCTAAATGTCCATTGACAGATGAATGGATAAATATGTGGTACATATACACAATGGAATATTACTCAGCCATAAAAAAGAATGAAATAACGCCATTCGCAGCAACATGGATGGACCTAGAGATGATCATACTCAGTGAAGTAAGTCAGACAAAGACAAGTATCATATGATATCGCTTATATGTGGAATCTAAAAAAATGATGCAAATGAACTCATATACAAAACAGAAAGAAACCCACAGATGTAGAAAACAAAATTATGGTTACCAAAGGGGAAGGGGGGAAGGGGTAAATCAGGAGTTTGGGATTAACATATACATACTGCTATATATAAAATAGATAACCAACAAAGACCTACTATATAGTACAGGAAACAATACTCAATATTTTGTAATAACCTATAAGAGAAAAGAATCTGAAAAAGAATATACATATGTGTATACCTATATATCTATATAGATATGTATTTAAAACTGAATCACTTTGCTGTACACCTGAAACTAACACAACATTGTAAATCACACTTCAATTTAAAAAAAAATTTGTTGAATGCATCATATCTGCTCTCCTTATTTATCACTCACTGAGAAAGAGGTCTTCCCCTTGGGGTCCAGTATTTCAATAGGAAAACTAATTTTCCCTTCCCACGAAAAATCCAATGAAAGCTTGGAAAGGCACTCACGGGCAGACCAGTAACATCTTTCAAAAAGCCAGTTACCAACACACCAGGCCTACAAGATGTTGTCTTTTCTAAGATGCAAAAATATCAGAGGACTAGCTTGAGATGAATGGTGACAACTATGGAAAATCAGGAACGGCTAAAAGAGGACAAACTCCCCTGTAGCAGTGTCATATGTTTTTCCTCATTAGTTCTTCCTGTTTAAACCCTGAGCATTCCTCTCCATCTTCTCTTCACACTCCCAAGCACATTACAGACCTCCCTCACCCCCTGACTGGTTTGTGTATTTCATTTACGGGCGGGTGTGGCAAAGTCCTGTGGAAAATCACGCAGACAATCACTTGCCTAGAACACATTTGTCGGTCTGGACTCAAATGAATTTAAAAGTTGCCAGACATACTATTTGCAGGCCGTGTACTCAGACCCCTTAATGACAGGGATCTCTGCCTTGGTCCGAGGCTGTAGGAAGCAACGGTGATGCACCATCGTCCACCATTCTTGGTCCCAGCATTGTCACACTGCCCGACCCAGTGTTACTCATCCCACAGAGCTACCTGGAAGACGCTACTGCATGTAACATCGGTCCCGACAATTTTCCCTTTTAGCACTGTTTTTAATTTGTTTGTTTTGTTTTATGTTTTCAAATCTTGAGACCCAGAACTCATCCTGATACAGGCAGATGTGGCAGCATTAGAAGTAGGTAGGTTGTAAATGTCCACCGACAGGCGAATGGATAAAGAAGGTGTGGCACATACATACAATGGAATATTACCCAGCCATAAAAAAAAGAATGAAATAATGCCATTTGCAGCAACATGGATGGACCTAGAGATGATCATACTAAGTGAAGTAAGCCAGACAGAGACAAATATCATATGATATTGCTTATATGTGGAATCTAAAATAAAATGATACAAACGAACTTATATACAAAACAGAAATAGACCCACAGACATAGAGAACAAACTTATAGTCACCAAAGGGGAAAGGTGGGAAGGGGTAAATTAGGAGTTTGGGATGAACAGATACACACTACTATATATAAAATAGGTAACCAACAAGGACCTACTGTAGAGCACAGGGAGCTATACTCAATATTTTATAATAATCTATAAGGGAAAAGAATCTGAAAGAGAACATATATATGTACATATGTATAACTGAATCACTCTGCTGTACACTTGAAACTAACACAACACTATAAATCATCTACAATTCAATTCTTAAAAAAGGTACAAAAAGAAAGGGAATATGACACAGCAAAAAAAAAAAAAAAAATAGAAGTAGGTAGGCTTGCCAAGAGCCTACGTGGATACACATGCCACCATGTTCTATTTCTCTTTGTTCAACAATGCCTCCGCTTATTCTTATTTTTTCTCTTCTGGCTTTGAGCAATGATGTGTTTTGTTCCAAAAGAGAACCACCATAGAAGGGAGTTGTGCATTGCTCATCCAACCTCAGGGCTCTCTTTTTTGTAGGATTCTTCTGCCCACTCACTGTTTCATACGCGAAAGCATTTAAATTCAAAACTCACTAAGTCAGAACTGAAACTATGGGGGTTTCAGGTCTCCTTTTCCACTTGCCCTTCTTTAAAAGCCAGGGAGTCCTACAGGGAGATGTGCGTGTGTGCCAGGAAGGGTGAGCGAGGAGGCTGTGGGGTGCTGTGCTGGAACCCATGACGCTGTGGCTCTCCTATGCATCATAGACCTTTAGAGGTGGAAAGACCCTGATCCATTCCATGGTTCTACCAATGAGAAACTCAAAGCCAGAGAGAGGGACCCGCCCAAAGTCACATGGCGAATTAGAAGCCAAGAGCAGACCCATACATCTTGGCTGCAGTTGGGTGCCCTAATCTCGATCTATTTGGTCTCCTATTCCCCAACAAGATCAGAGAACCATGCAATTAAAAAAAAACAAACTTGGAGCCAATGGCAAGTCCCCACACATTGTTTACTATGAAAGAGCATCTCTACCTATTTTTTAGAGAAGGCAACATAAGCCAGGATCTAGACCTAGTGAAGAGTTCTTAGTAGTCCTTATACAGAGAGATCTGTGTGACTCCCAACCAATTCTATGCAACCACAGTTCAGGTGACTTACGTTCAACATCAAGCAACCTAGAGAAGTGAAGTACTGATGAGCTTTGGGAGCTGAGTTAACTGGGACATTTTTTTGGTAGAGGTAAGCTTCTGGGGTCATTGTCAATTAGATGAAGAAGTCCCTAGAAACCAGCCCATGAGGAAGGCATCGGTGACTCTAGTGGGTCGGGATTTTCAAAACAAGTTCATACCAGCCACATGTTAAGAGCCAAACAACAGTCACAAAGGAATCCAAAGGAGAGCTTCTGTGCTGAGAATGAATGGGGTCTTTTCAACAATTTTTAGGATAACTTGTCGACAAGATGATTGTCAAAACTATGATGAAAACACATTAGAAACAAATGATTTTCAAGCAAGACTAAAGAACAGGTGGAAAAAGTGGTTAATGGGGCCTTTTTTTTTTTTTTTTTTTCACATGACTATTCCAGCAGCCCACGGGTCAGGCTTGGACCCTTTATCCATCCAGCCAAGTAGCCCCGATGGTCCTTTCAGGAGGGAATAGCTCTCTGCAACCTTTATGCTCATAAGAAAACTGAAAGACTCTGCAACAGTAAGAAAAGAAAGCAAAACAAGCTTCAAAGGTCAAAGTCTGCAAAGATGGAAACTGTTAATTCACAAACATTTGGTCAGATTCTCACTAGATGGAGGTCAGAGGTCCTTTACTTTGTACTAAAACATAAAATTAGTTGCAGCGACCAGAGATTTGTTTGAAAGGTCAGTGCAGTGACTCTTCCCAGGCAGAAGAGGATCAAGAGGATGGACCAAGCAATGCATGAACAGCTGGTCTCTGCCTGTGAGAGGAAAAGACGGCTTAATCCCATCCCCTGAAATGAGATGCTGAGAAGCAATTAGAAAACAAGGCGGGGAAGCATCCGAATGGCTGAGTGAAAACAAGCAGAGATCCTCTACTAGGGGTCTCAGATTCCTGCAGGCTCACAGTTATAACAGGGACTGAGAGAGTCAAGGTCAAATATGTATTTTCCCACTCAAAAGAATGCAATGCCCTAGCTAGAAGATTCTTTTTAAATAAATTTCAAAATTGCAAAAATAATCATAGTATCTTACGGCAGGCCACAAGAATTGGAGGATACCAAAAAGGGGTCGCTTTTTTTCAAAAGTACAGAACTGCTGATAGAGCAATATAAATGGAAACTAGAAATGAAATCTATCACTATAAATGAAAAATATATATGGACAAGGAGAGAGATCAAGGGATTGTCATAGAGGAGAATGATGATGAAAGTCCTGGAAAAAGAGAATTTGAATTCTTCAGCTAATTTCTTTGTGGTCTCCCCCATCCCAAAGGTAGAGGGTTCTATTGGTTTTATAAGGACGGTTTGGTTAGCAGAGTGTGTGAATAAGGCTAAGGTTTGGAGGAAGAATCATCAAAGTCTCTGAAAAGGGCTTTTGTTTCCAACCCAAAGGGAAAAAGTCTGAAACTTTTTTACAGTGCTAAATGATTTATTCGTATACTGCATATATACGCACAATGACAAGAGAGAAAAATCTTTGCAACTTTGGGGCCTTAATTTTCGGGTTCTGAAATGACCCAAACATTGTCATATTCATTTCAGAGACAGAGAAGTACAGTTTAATGAAATGAAACGTTACATTTTACATTTTACGGTTCTTTGAAACGTTTAGCTTGAAGGCCATAGAAATGCAAACGATTAACAGGAAGTCAGGGCTGCCAAACCACTGAGGTAGCTGCAGGCAGATTTTCTCACTAAATCTCCAGACACATGGAAAAAAGGAAAAGGAAGGCTCTAGAGATGCACGGTCTTGTAAACCTCTCCTCAATGTAATCTCAGGAGTACAAACAGTACTACAGACCCAGGAACTCGTGATTCAAATCTAACGTTATCCAAAATAGAAGAATTCGAAGGATAGATTCGATAGATTAGAAAAATAAGCAGAGATTCTCTCCTCTGGGTCTCAGATTCCTGCACGCTCACAGTTATAAAAGCGACTTATCCCTGTTATGGGAGGGAGAAGATTCCTGAGTTCAACAAACACGAACCCCACCATCTCTGGTTGTCTGGGACACAAAGGTGAATAAAATGCACCTTCTCCCTCAGAAAATGTAAACCTGGCTTACATTTTTAAATCTTTAAGGTTTATTAATAAAGGAAAAAAGAAAAAGAAAACCTTCAAAATCAGGGAAAGGAAATCTGAAAGCATTTTCTATTTTCTCGTGCTATGCTAGTTTTTTTTTCCCCAGCTTTATTAAGACGTAAAAGCTAGATTTTTAAAAAGTCACTCTATTTTATGTTGTCTTTAAAAAAAAAAAAAAATCACACGCTGGTATGAATACAAGAGAGAATTCTAAAAATGTAGGTTTGTGTATTTAACCTCATATTCTATTAAAGAGCTAGAACAAATGGATTTAAATCAGTGATATTGGAGCTGAAGGCTTGAAGTTCATTATCAGCCTGTCTGGAAATGATTTGTTTGCTCTCTGGGGTTCTTGATTTTTATTTGCATGTGTTTCTGCCCAGCGGCTGAAAGGTCGGCAAGAGGAAACACTGCTGCAGGGCCCCAGTACGTCTCATTCTTGAGAAACAGCTGAGCTGGCTCCTGGGACAGGCTCATGCTTCTAGAATATTGTGGGCTTGTCAAGCCAGTCATCATAGCCACAACAGCACTGCCATTTCAAACACCAGATTCAATGTCATTTTTTTTTTGTTTTTCTTCCATAGCCAAAGAACAGACAGCAAACACAGACACTTTTTGCCTGCTATTTTTAAGCCTTTCTTAGCAAGTCCTTGGAAGAATGTATGAGCAGGCGTTCCTGCTCTGTCTGAAAAAAAAAAAAACCCACCAAAAAACAGCAGTGCAGAAGAGTACAAAAGGTTTCACTTCCTTTTTAATCTTTACTGAGCAGAAAAGAGCAGCTTGAAAATGGTGTCTCTGGGGAGGAGAGAGTCACTTCCCGGCGGCCTTTGTCAACAGAGACCCTGCCACGTGACCCATCTTCAGACAGTATAGAGAAGCACGGTTTATTATACCTTTCATGGAAACACCCAATTAAGTCATGTGGAGTGTTGACTTAGCATCCTTTCCTGAACATTCCAGGGACTCTGACAGCCAAATGGTGCAGCCTTGGGTAAAATGTACCTCTCTGTAAGGTTTTAAAATGCGTTCTAAGGAGTCCACCCACGGGCCAGCTGCTTAAATGGTTCCAAGAGTCCAGAAATATAAGACTAAAATTGCATCAGTACCGCGTGGATTATTCCTCTTAACAATAATGCTGCAGGTGGTACTAATTACATACCTATATCTATATCTATTTGGTCATTAAGAAAAATGCCACAAATGTCTAGAAGGAAAAGAAGGCACTCATAAAATAGTAGTCATCAAAGTTGAGAAGCTCATAACATAAGATATTCACTCTCACATTTTCTTAGTATAATTTGCAATACCCATTGGCAATATGAACCCCTAGTCACATCCACCGCGTCTCTGCTTCTGATAAATGCAATGGCTTCCTAGTTTTTAACGAGATAAATCCTAGGTGTAATGCTGAGCTTCAGATAATAATAATAAAGGTGTTTTATCCTGTTTTGTCACTGATTAAAAAGAAAGTGAGATGAGTTGAATGGTTAAAAATACAGCTGGGGATCACTGAATGAGAAACTCATGCTGGAGGAAATGTGTGGGTGAAACTGAACACTTGGTTCAGAGGTGAAAACTGCATCTGACTGGCTGCTTGCAATTTTGCCTTCCAGATGGCAGTTGGACGGGTTGTTTTTCCCTCCAAGAGACACGGAAGACATTGACAGAAAGCTGGCTTACTACTCCTACTAGAAGCCTTTGGTTTGGCTGTTGGTAAACTGGAAATCGAGTTAACCACATCTGCCGAATGACCAGTCAATTCAACCTCACTCTAGTTCTCTTGTGGAATTCGGCAACCCGTTGAATGGTTTTGACCAGCTTTTCCAGAAGATGAGTTAGGCGTATGGATGTCAATACAACTTTGAACAATGCTTGTCACTAGATTTCTGGTGTCTGGGATGGGACTGCAAATCTCTTATGGCCCAAGTCCCTCTGTGTTTCCTTTGTGTGTCTTTCAGTGTCTTACCCATAATAGATGCTTCCTAAGTGTGTGCTGAATGAATGAAATCTGCTCATGTCCCACCCATCCCACCCCTCCAAATACATACATATAAATAAGCAAATAAATCAAAGGGATAAACAATGAGTCCATGGAAAGCCCAGACACTTTGTGTCTACATAGACTTCCACACTGTCAAACACCTGGATGCTTGGAAACATCTGGATGGTTGCCTCCATTATTCTATGTTCCTCCAGTGATTTAATGATAAAAATAGATTATGTACAGAGATAGATTCTGAAGTAAGACAAGAAATGATCTACCAATCCTATAGTCCCTTTGTTCCTACGGCCTAAAATAATTCCTATTTTATGAAAAATTTAGCAAGATCTGGATCTGCTACTTAGGATGGTTTGCTAGTACTCGACAATGAGACTCAGAATGTTGCTGTATGTTGATGATGTCATTTCCCTCCCTCTCTCCCCCCTCTCTTTTCTATAAAATTTTAGACTAGTTAGCTCTTCGGTTCACTCTGATAGGAGCTCCGAGGATCCCAAAGCACCGGGCATGTCGAGAATTCCAGGATGGCTGAGTTACTGGACCTACAGCACAGCCCCGGCTCCCAGAAATCTTCCTTTCCCAGGCTCCCTAGGCACCACCCACAGCCATACCAGCCACTCTGCAGAGCGTTCCTCAGCCAGCAGGCCCTCTCCCTGTTACCAGACCAGAAGCCATTCTGGAGAATAAGGAGCCAATAGAAGGAGAAGACAAAAGCCCACACTGTGTAATTTCTGTCTGCCCACTGTTGTAAGCACGACGTAACGTGGGGTTGTGGATTTTCCACAGATCAGCAAGTCTGTAATCAAGGGAATCTCTTTGTCTTTACTTCCAAGGACACGAACAAATTTAGAGTGGTGTTTTTCTGGGGGGGTCATCTTGTTCGGGGGGGGGGGTTGTTTTTGTTTTCTCTCTCCTTCCCTTCAGAGAGGAAGGGCTTAACACAGGCCTTTAGCTTGTGACTAGGAGGTAGGTGAGAATTATCACTCAGTACAGAAACTACAGGTCCTGGGTTGGATATTTGTATTTCTCCATTTGCTACACAATACTTTATCAAGATCTTTGGCAAATGTTCTTTCACTCTGATTTTCTCTATTGGTTTCATATTAACAGACCTTACCTTAGATCGGGGAAGAAGGCAGGGGCCACGTGGACAGATTAAATGTTTGTCAGGTTCAAATAGTTCTGTGGGTAACAATAAAGAGAAAAAGATAATTTGGTTCAGCAGTGATTTGACTTCAAAAAGAAGATAATCACATCAATTAATCCACAGACAATTATTAAGCGTGTACTTCTGTCCAGATTTAAATTCAACCAATATTTATTCGGTGCAGACGCTTTCACAGACTTATCTCACTTTGTGTTCAAGCACCATTTACTGAACTAGCTTGCTCTCAGTAAGCCCTTTCTATTCTAAACCCAGGATTAATTTGCATTCCTAATTCCTTTCTCTTGTCTTGCTTGCTTGAAGATCCTGTGATGCACATTCTGGCAATGTCCAATATCATTTTTCCGTTGGATGAATAAAACGTCTGTATGTATAAAAATGACTATCTAATGAAAATATCTGACACCTATTCACCACTTGCTATTTGCCAGTCACAGTGCCAGACCCTTTGTAAGTATTATTTTATTGAATTCTGGCACCAGCCTGAAGTGGTAGGTGCTGGAACGCTAAAATGATGCTCGAATGATCTCCAATTTACAGTTGAGAGCACTGAGGCATGGAGAAGTTAGATTACTTGTACATTCACACAGCTAGTTAGTGGAAGAGGTAAGGTTCAGAGTTGGCTCCCTCTGATTCAGAGTCATGCTTCCCTTGCCTGGTGTGAGAGCCCAAATTCTAACATGGTATCTATGATCTCAGCCCCCTGGTGTTATGCCATGATTAGGTTATGTTATATGACAAAGGCAATGGATGTCACTCCCTTGATTGTGTGACATCATATGGCAAGGTGGAAGGGACTTTGCAAATGTAACTGAGGCCCCAAATCAGTGAACTCTAAGCAATCAAGAGTGATTATCCTGGGGGGGCCTGACTTAATCAGTTGGGCATCCTCTAAAAGAGGGCTTGGGCCTTCTCTGAGTCAGAGACTCTTTCCTGATGACCTTGAAGAAGCAAGCCACCATGCGTTTTATAGCTTCAAGGAAAAGAATTCTGCCCCCAAACTACTTGAACTTGGAAGGGGACACGAGCTTCCAGATGAGACCACAGCCCCAGCCGACACCTTGATTGCACCTTTGTGACATCCTGAGCCAAAGATCTAGCTAAAGCATTCCCAGACTCCTAATGGCTAAAAACTGTGAGATGATAAATGTGTTGCTTTAAGCCATTAAATTTGTTATACAACAGTCGAAAATTAAGCAAGAAACAAGTATGTGAACTATCTGATGACACAAATAAAACTATCAATAAAAAGTCTGGGGCTTCCCTGGCGGTCCAGTGGTTTGGACTCCACACTTCCACTGCAGGGGGCACAGGTTCAATCGCTGGTCGGGGAGCTAAGGTCCCCCATGCCACGCAGCAAGGCCCCCCCCCCAAAAAAAGTTTGATAACCTATAAGGGAAAAGAATCTAAAAAGAATATATATATACACACATATATGCATAACTGAATCACTTTGCTGTACACCTGAAACACAACATTGTAAATCAATTGTATTTCAATAAAAAATTTTTTTAAAGTTTGAGCTCACAAATATGTAAAGAATGTATTATGTATTTATAAATTATATACATGAGATTACCCCCAAATAAAACATTAGATAGCCACATACACACACAAACCAGAAATTACAAAGTATAACCATTGTTCTTAGCCACATCCGTCCTCCCCCGCTGACAAGGTTATAACAAGTACTGAAATTCTAATCTTCATTATCCCCTCACAAATGGACTAAAACCTGTCCAAAATAAAAGGAAGAGGCAGGCTTTTGAGAACCTGACTCTAGCACTTCTAGGGGGCCATTCATGGAAGGACACAGACTCAGCCTTTTCATGGGCTCCCGCCTCAAAGTATGTGTGCTTTGAGACCCTAAACATTCAGAGGTCACCCTGATCACTGCCTACACCGACCGAAGTCAGAGCTACGTGACCCTCATCCAGCAGTCAATCAGCAAGGGTTTGTGATGGCCTAGGGCTGCATGCCTCTGCTTTCGGGAAGGGAAGCACGCTATTCCAGAAAAAGCGCATTTTGGCAATAGATAAAATATGCCCTCGATCCTTGGGCTCTATTCTTCAAACATTCCCACTATGCAAAATTTAGATTTTTGATTTTTGTTTTCTACTTTCACCTCCAGATTTTAATTTCCCCCACTTATGCAAGATGCTTCGCTAGAAATTACATCACATGAGAAGTTTGGTTTACATCCCAGCCCAGTTCACTGCAGTGATTTTGCTACGTCTACCCACTTCATGCTGGGCCTCAGTTCTCTTTCCAAAAATAGCTTTGTCTGGAACAGGAAGCAGCAAACTTTTTCTGAAATGGGCCACACGGTAAATATTTTCTGTTTGGCAGGCCATATAGTCTCTGCCATTGAACATGAAAGCCAGAAGCAAGCTGCAAATGCATGAGGGTGCCAATCAAACTTGATTTATGAACACTGAAATGTGAATTTCATATAATTTTCACATGCCAAGAAATAGTATTCTTCTTTTGATTTGTTTTCCAGTCCTTTACAAATACAAACGCCAGCCTTAGCATTCAGGCTGTAGAAACACTGGTAGCTGGCCACATCTGGCCCTCAGGCCAGAGTTTGCTGACTCTGGTACGTAGAGAGAGATAGTATCAGAGTTAATGAATTAATCATTATAGAAGATTTTTCTCTTTTTGGAATGAAAATTTTACGGATGAAAAAGCAGCAGTACATAGATAGGTATTAAATTAGCGAAGATGTCCTTATAGTGGTCAGGTTTACAAATCAGGCCAGATCTTCAAAGAGGAGGCTGATTTTATTTTGCTAAGGGAACTTGTTGTGCCTTTCATTCATTCAAGAAACTCAGTCAACCGGGATGTACCTTGGGGTTCTTACAACTAAAGACCCAGGTAGTAGGTTAAAATTACCATGGAGTCCTTTGCACTATTTGACATACACACATCAGCATGTATGAAAAATGAACCAAGTGGGCTTCCCTGGTGGCGCAGGGGTTGCGCGTCCGCCTGCCGATGCAGGGGAGCCGGGTTCGCGCCCCGGTCTGGGAGGATCCCACGTGCCGCGGGGCTGCTGGGCCCGTGGGCCATGGCCGCTGAGCCTGCGCTCCGGAGCCTGCGCGCGCTCCGGAGCCTGCGCGCGCTCCGGAGCCTGCGCGCGCTCCGGAGCCTGCGCGCGCTCCGGAGCCTGCGCTCCGCAACGGGAGAGGCCGCAGCGGTGAGAGGCCCGCATACCACAAAAAAAAAAAAAAAAAATGAACCAAGTGATGGCAGAATCCTTAAATGTGATTGGTGGCAATCAGCCGAGATAATCAAACCGGAAGTGACTCAACCAAATCCAGATCTCTGCCACCTTCAGATAATCATGGGCAAAATTCAAATGTCCAAGTTTTCCTATGTCCTCATTCATCACATTGAGATATACACTTTTAGTCTCAGACACAGCTGACTGTAGTGCCATGCTGGCATTATGTTATAAAACAAACAAGTATAACTTTAAAGATGTAAAAGACTGGACTAGAGAGTTTGCATATTCTTAGAAAAAGCATCTCTTTAGCCAATGGGAAACATGGAGAGTGGAAATCCCATTTTCCAGAGTTCAAACTGTTAGGCACCGAATTACTATGTATATAAAATTTTGCCTTTTTACAAACCTCAAAAGGAAGAAGAAAGGAAAGAAAGAAGGCATGAAGGAAGGGAGGAAAAATATGAATCATTTTTCTAGAACTAGATAGAAAACTATTCTCATGATTTTCTGTTGTCCTGTTTGCATATCAGAGTTCTGCTGGACTACACCAATTTTATGCCACTGTATCCTCTACAGTGTAATATGTTGATGGATAATGAAAAATCAGGAGTATCCACTTGGACGGTCTGGCAAAACTCAGTTTAGAGTAAATATAAGCTCTCTGGAGATATCTACCATGAGAAGTGTTCTTTTTAAAGCTCATTGTTTGTTTTAATCCAATGGAAAAAAAAGATAAAAACTGAGGAATAAGATCTATAAAGAGAAAGCACAAATATTAAGACTGGCAAATGGAAAAAGGCAGTCAGGGGATGAACTGAAAGCCAGTTCAACTTTCAGACTGTCCTGGCAAAACTGTCATTAAAGTGAAGGATTAAGGCCCACCTGAGCACCATATCTTAGTTAAACTCAGTAAGTCTTAATGAAAAATCTACTAGTATATGTCCTTACAGTGTTTTCAAATACAGTTTTCTGTTTATATGACTATAGATACACACATATGAAAAATATAGAAAAGTACAAAGAAGAATATACAATTAATAACCGAATCCACCACCTATTACTAATGCCTTCTGGTTTTTAAGGAGAAGGGCTATTATTTTCATTATTGCAACAAAAATTTCAAACTTTTTGAACTATAACAATCAAATAAAATTAATAACCTAACATCTAACTATAGAACTATGGAAACTCTAATCTAGAAAAGTCATGACATGACCAAGACCACCCAGATTCTCATAAGGCCAATCAGGATACGAAATTAGTATTCTCTAACTTATAGCCTAGTTCTTAAAGGGCAAAATCTTTCAGGCAGTAATCCCAAGCAAGAACCAAAATTTGTCCTCAGCCCTGGAAGAGCTGTGATTTACAAAATACCAGCTTCTTTGTAAGATGAGACCTTGATGCCGAAAAGAATTAGTGTTCCTTAGGTTTTGTAGCTCTCTAATTAAAGAGGAGTTTTAGACTTACCCCCCAGAGGTTGTAATATTGTTACTTTAATTTATAGCTGTTCTTTAATTTTAATAGTCAAATGAAAGTTTTAATTATAGTCAAGCAGGTCTTCATATGGAAAGATAGCACTGCTGGCTCACCTTCAAGAGACCACGTGTTTTCAGTTATTTTCTGGGGATGGAGGTAACCACACTGAATATTTACCCATCCTGATTCAAACAGCGTACATTTGCCCAAGATCCCTCTAGACAAAGCTAGGACTGAGACCACATCTACAGAAATACACAGAATTAAGCTGCCATGTCAAATCAAGAGCCTTGATTTTAGCTGCTTTATATACCAAGCAGCCTGGCCTAAGCTGTTACAAACAGAACACTTCATTAGGTTAACAGATGGTCTGTGTACTAACAAGATATGAGGAGTACTGAACTATTAAAAGCAAATCTAGGGCTTCCCTGGTGGCATAGTGGTTAAGAATCTGCCTGCCAAGGCAGGGGACAAGGGTTTGAGCCCAGGAAGATCCCACATGCCGCGGAGAAACTAAGCCCGCGCGCCACAACTACTGAGCCTGCGCTCTAGAGCCCGCGAGCCACAACTACTGAGCCCACGGGCCGCATTTACCCGAAGCCCCGCACTCTAGAGCCCATGCTCGGCAACGAGAGAAGCCACCGCGATGAGAGAAGCCCGCGCACCGCAACGAAGAGTAGCCCCCGCTCGCCACAACTAGAGAAAGCCCGCGGGCAGCAACGAAGACCCAACACAGCCAAAAATAGTAAACAAATTTTTTAAAAAACTAGGTCGAATACTTGGTACCCAATTAAAAGATGTTATCTTTTGTCGTTTTTGTTCACTTTCTTTCAATAAACTTTATATTGTTTATCACATCTAAGAAACTAACAAGGCTACGTTACTGTTAACTAAACGCAAGACTTCATTCCAATTTCACCTGTGAGAATTTTTCCATTCAATGTCCTCTTTCTGTTTGAGAATTCAATCCAGGATTCCACATTGCGTTTAATCATCACGTCTTCTTAGTCTCCTCTGGGCTGACAGTTTCTGCATCTTTCCATATTTTTTCATGAACTTGACAACTTCCAGTAGTGTCAGCCAGGAATTTTATACAATGTCCCTTCATTTGGGTTTGCATGATGTTTTTCTCATTAGACTGGGGTTATGTTATGCATTTTGGGAAAGTGCCAAAGTTCCCTTCTCTGCATAACATGTCAGAAGGTACCTGATATCTACATGACATCACTGGCGATGTCACCCTTCATCACTTGGTTAAGGTGCTGTCTGCCAGGCTTCTCCACTATAATATTGCTGCTTTTCCCCTTCCCTGTCCATACTCTATTCTTTGGAAGGAGTCACTAAATCTAGCCCAGTGTGGGCGGGAGCTGGGGAGGGATTGATCTTGCCCTCTTGGATGGACAGTATCTAGATACATCACTTGGAATTATTCTGTAAGGAAGATGTGTCTCTTCTCCCCTACGATGTTATCTCTTCATGCCCAAAGCATGGTGACCAGGCAAATTTTCATTCAGAGAAAACTTCTTTTGAAACTCAGCAGTTCATTAGAGAGCCATTATAATGAAAGTCAATTATTGCCAGACACTGAATACTCTGTTTTTAGGAAAATTTCACCTCGCCATCTAGGAGAAATGAGACATTTCACTGTCTAATTAACAGTGAACTTGAGGTAGAATAAGAAACAAAAGAGTAGGGGAAAAAGGAGTGAAGAGGGTGGAAAGGAGAAGAAAAAGGGTCAGGCCAGCTGAAGTGCCCATCCACTGGTGTAATGAGTTATTCCCTGCCACATCTGCCCACTCAGCTGGAGGGAATTCCTCCCAGGTCACTAGCTGTTCAGGTCAACTTACCTAGAGACAGGTTTTTGCCTGGTTATTAGTCCACTAATCAATAGCCATTATGCCTTATGCATTGGATGCAAACGTATGCATCTCTGACTTGTAACAAAAACAGTTTTACTTGGGCGTCAGTCTAACACTATGGATAAACTCTACCTGAAATGATTAAGTGGTTTAAATAATTATAATCAACTACACGTATTACCATGGATGCACAATTTTAGCTTTGTTCACCAAGCCCTTTCATTGACTGGGAAAATGTTTTCTGATATATGACAGGTCAACGTCTTGGTTCTCTTGTCTAGATTCCTTTGTTTTCCTCTTTCTCATTTTGTTGTTTTTTGCTGTTCTCCCTTTCTTATGTATCTTTCCAGGGGATTTTACAGATTTTTTTTTTTTTTTGCGGTACGCGGGCCTCTCACTGCTGTGGCCTCTCCCGTTGCGGAGCACAGGCTCCGGACGCGCAGGCTCGGTGGCCATGGCTCACGGGCCCAGCCGCTCCGCGGTATGTGGGATCTTCCCGTACCGGGGCTCGAACCCGTGTCCCCTGCATCGGCAGGCAGATTCTCAACCACTGCGCCACCAGGGAAGCCCTACAGATTTCTTAATAGATTTTTCACCAGAGCTTTACTATCCTGGGGAATCTCTCTGCAAATCCTGTTTTCTTTTACCCCTCTGTACCCCCGTGGAAGACATGGGTCACTTGCCTTTAGAACTCTTCTGACTTCTGGCACCTGCAGAGTTACACACACACCCCCAGCCTCCACCCCCCTCCCCCGTGTAGGAAGTGGTTCTAGACTTCTCTTTTAAACTAGTAGGTGCCGTGGTCAGAGGAAATCCTGTCATCTGGTGAGGGAAAGACTAGTGACTTGGCTGCATCCCACCTGGTGAACCATCTGGCTGAAAAGGAAACAAATCAGCCTCTGGGAGGATGCCTGGTTTTGTCCCTTTAAAGCATCCCTACGTGGCCCACGTTATAGGATCCAAGGAGCCACAACACCCAACGTTTATGGTCAGCAATGTGATAATTATGAAGACTTTGATTCTATTAGATCAGAATACATCTCCATCCTCCCAACGTGGAAAGTGGCAAAGAAGTTGATTGACTATCCACAGTCAGGGCAAAGTAAGTAGCGAGAGAAACAAACAAGGAGATAGAGCAATGTAGAGGATGCAGAGATAAGCTGCTGCCAGTGGATGATATTCGCAATTGAAAGCAATGTTTTAATTAATGAACAAGTTGTGGATCTAGATGCCAAAGTACAGGAAGTGCAGACCACATGATGAGCTGCACCATTCAGTAAACAAATGCAGACTGTGAGAAACTTTACAAGTCAAATACCCCAGGCACTTCAACAAAAAAAAAATCGCAAGGAAAGGGAAGCGCCGGAGGGGGGACCTGCAGAGGAAAAGACACAAGTTTTAAAAAATGACTCAGACTCAATTTGCGTTAAGTTAGAGTACAGCACCTAGGGGTGCACACCCAAATGATAAAACCATAAGAACATGAAAGCAAATTATTAGTATAAATGTAGAGAAGGGGTTCGTTTGGGGGTGTTGAGACTGGAATGGAGCCCAGGTAGGCTCCTGGGGTAGGTGGCCAACTTCTATTTCTTGACCTGAGTTTCCATTAGAAGAGTTGGACGTTTGCCTCATAATAACGCATTAAACTATATGTTTGCGGGTTTTTGCTGTTTCCTTTTTTCAATTTTACTATAAAAGGTTAAAATGTCTCTAGTTACCAATAATTATAACTTGGGAGATTGCACATTTTAAAATCCCTCTGTCTGCCTTCTCTTGAATAATTGGAAGACTTGGCAACACTGGATCCGTGTTTCCTTATGGTAACTGGCTGGAGCTAAGAAGGGGCTGCTTCCTCTCTCGACAGAGCTTGACCTCTCCAGTTATTTATGTGACCTGTGCTGGGCACCTGTAAACACATGAATTTGTGACCCCTGGGGTGCGGAAAACTAGCTCTTTCCTACACCTTTCACTGGCAAGATTCCTGTATGTCGTGCATAAATTCAATAGAAAGCAATTCAACTCACATTTCTCAAGCACGTACTCCACAGAGCTCCATGCTAGGATCTCTTCTGTCCCTCTCCAGCCCAGGAGCCTCCAATCTGGGGGAGGGAAATCGAGATTTAGGTAATTACCCTACTCCAGAGAGGTGTAGACTCTAAGTCTTCATAGAAAGTACCAGCAGAATGCAGTGGGGATTGCAGGAAGACAGAATCAATCTGAGCGAGGATCTAGGGAGACTTCTTGGAGGATGTGAAAGGACTTGGGCCTTGGAAGATAACTGGGATGAGGCTGGGGCATGTAGGGAAGAAAGAGTTTGATGGAAGGGAAAATCTGAACCCAAGGACATGGCTGGAGGCTGTAGAGCAATGTTTGGATTAGATTCCCAGTGCTGGTGAGTGATGGATGTGACTGGTGAGTCACAAGATACAGATGACTTGTCAAGTTACTTGAATGATAATGATGCCATTGACCAAGTGGGGAGGACAAGTTTTGTAGACAGGATGACTTTAAGCAATGATCATGTGGAGATGTCTAGCCAGATGGAGCCCGAGAGAGAGTCAGATGGAATCCAAAGGAATCCTAGAGTCATCAGGTTAAGGACACTTACTAGGTAAAGCCATGGGGAAAGGAAGAGCATAGACAAGGAAGAGTGCAGATGAGGAAGAGTGTAAGGTCAAGGTTGGCTCCTTGCACAAACCAATATTTAAGGGAGAGAAGAAGAAGCATAGCCAGAGGAAAAAATGAGTGAAGAGAAGCAGGAGAATTTAGGACCAGGGGAGACACTGGAATGACCACCCAAATAGCGACACGTGGACGAGACATGAAATTTTCCAGGATGAGGGAGGACAGATCTTGTCTACTTGGCCATTTACATTTTAAAAAAGGGAAAGGCTATTTGGACATCCATGAGAAGTAGCCATTTATTTTTCCTAACTAAGCAATGTCATTTATTCTCATGCCGATTTTCTTTAAATTTAAAAATAACTGTGTTGACAGGTTTGTTGCATCTTTACATTTCCTAAGTTGATATTTTTGATTCATTTCAGTGAATCATCTTCTACATTCTATGTCAATAGAGGTGTAAAGCCCTCAAGAAGAGTTGAGAAGAGATGACCAGTAGCCATTGTTTTTATTTTTTTAATTGAAGTATAGTTGATTTACAATGTTGTATATGCCATCATTTTATAATATTTCCACCATAAAGATGGTACCTGTAACATAATCAACCTCGAGAGCATAGATTGTAGTAAAATGTAGTAAAATAATTAGGTAGTGATGAGTTATGAGTATCTATGACCTTTACTTTTAATATCATTTATTTTGTGTACGTTTATATCGTTTAATTTTTAATAGTGGCTGTGTTTAGCAAGCAGCTCTCAAGTTTCTAAAAGATTTTTAACATCTGGAACGGCTCACAAAAAACTGGTAACAGTAGCTACCTCCGGAACATGGGCTGGAGGTTAGGAGAACTTTTTCATTCACTCTATTCTATACTGTGTGATTTATTTTAAATAAACAGATGTGTATCATTCTATAATAATTTTTAAAGTTTAAGAATACCATATTAAATACCAGTTATGTAAAGAGAGGAGAGTTAAAAATATATATTTGCTTTCACGTATACATGGGAGCCTAAACAAGAAACTAGTAAAGAGAGCAAGGGAAACCCGTTGAAGGGGAATATACTTCTCATATTGTTTTAATATTTGAACCAGATAAATGTGTTCTGTGTTCAAACAATTTTAATAACTAAAAATACTTCTAGCAGTGGGGGAGGGATGGATTGGGAGTTTGGGATTAGCAGATGCAAACAATTACACAGAGAATGGATAAACAACAAGGACGAACTGTATAGCACAGAGAACTGTATTCAATATCCTGTGATAAACCATAATGGAAAAGAATAAGAAACAGAATGTATACATATGTATAACTGACTCACTTTGCTGTACAGCAGACATTAACACATTGTAAATCAACTATACTTCAATAAAATAAAATTTAAAAGTAAAAACTACAAATAAAAATACTTTTAAAAGGTCAACTTCTATCCCCCATGTCCCCAAAATGGGAGAAAATTTGTACTATTTATGATTACATACTGGAGACTCTGCCTCTCTTGAGGATACTTTCCCACTGAAATCAGAGACTTTTTCCTGGTTTCCATGACAAATATGTGGCCAGGGCATCTTGAAAATGAACCTGGGAGTGAGTCACTGTCCAGGTAGGCAGCTGCATCAGCACCGGCCTCAAGACTCAGATAGGTAGGGCGCCACCGTTATAAGCAAACAGCAGTATTCAGGTGAAGACCTTTTTTCCAGGTAGAAAGAGGAAGAGGGCCAGACATTCTTGAATCTCTATCCATCCAATATGCCTCTCACACTAGTGTTGGAAATGCGTGTTTGACTAATCAACAGGTGATGCTTGTTCAAGGCTTGCTGAAAGCCAAAATTCTGAAGCCACTTCCTGGTTCTCAAAGAGCAGAAACCTTCTTCCCGCGGTGCAGAAGCAGAAGTGACAGCGCTGAAGGCCGCGCCCAGTGATTCCAGGGGCGGGCAGTTTTCCTTTGTCATGCCAACGTCCGTTGTCCATCAGGAACCCGAAAGGCATCTGCCTCTCCCGTCCTTCTACAAGCCCTTGCTGGAGCCACTAATGATGAGCAATTTCTCTGCCAGTCATGGGAACTACATGAGATTTGCGGTTGATCAAAATTAATGTTAAAGATCTAGTTTGAATTGGATGGGAATGCGATTTACACATATGCCTCTGTGTGCTTTTGAAAAAGCACAGCTGTGACACGTGAGAGTGTTGATTGCAAACAAGCCCTAAGATGACTCTTAAAGATGAAATGACAGCACAGGCCTGCATCAGCCATATCTTTTTTTTTTTAACATTATTTTACTTTTCTAAATTAATTAATTTATTTATTTTTGGCCGCTCCTGCGGCACGTGGGCTCTTAGCTCCCCGACCAGGGATCAAATCCACGTCCTCTGCATTGGAATCGCGGAGTCCCAGCCACTGGACCGCCAGGGAAGTCCAACCGTATCTTTTAGTCTTTTTTTTTTTTTAATTTTTATTTTAAGGCGTTCCCTGATGGTCTAGTGGTTAGGATTCGGTGCTTTCACCGCAGAGGCCTGGGTTCAATCCCTGGTCGGGGAACTGAGATTCCACAAGCCGCGCGGTGCAGCCCCCCCAAAAATTTTCTAAAATATCTCATTGGAGTATAGCTGATTTACATGCATCAGCCGTATGTTGACAGGGCCTTTGACAAGATTCCCCATAACATGGCATCTCGACAATGTTGAGTCTCGTCAAGCAGAGCAAGCCCACAGGCCTACATAAAAATAAGTTGCTTTTATTTTCCATATTGTTGGCATATAAGTTTCGAAATGGCATTCATTGGTTTCGACGTCTAAGGTGGAACACGAAAAACTCATGTTCACGTTAGAAGGAATGACAGAGTTAGAAATTCGCCTTTTTGCTGACATCATAGATAGCATTGATTCAGACAAGCATCACCCATAAATGCTGAAACTACGTGTTCAAAGTTTGATGAGATACGGGAGACCTGAGTCTCAAAGTATCTCCCCACAGGTTATTCATGACAAAGGGAAAACGCTAGCTTCACAGTAGAGAAAACTGGTGGCAACCCTGGAAACAAGCGGTCCTCCTCACCATCAGCGATGGCACAACTGGACATCACGTGCCTCTTCTGTGAAAAACCGAGAAGGACACGACATCCCTCACGGGGCGCTCCTACCAAAATGATCTGATTCTACCCGTGAAAAAACAGGAGGCAAACCCAACTGAGAGAAAGTTGACAAACCAGCTGGTCTGTATTCTCCCGAAATGTGAGAGACAAAGAACAGCTGAAGGATGGTTTCAGATTAAAGAGGCACAAAAAACTAAACGCCTCTCGTGAGCCTGCATTGGATCCCGGTGAGGAGGAAGAAAAAGGCTGTCAAAGACATTAATGGAGCAACTGGCAAAATTCAAATCTGGACTTTAGCTTCGATTATAATAGCGCTACACTGGATGGTCCATTTCCTGAATTCAATCTTGGTACTGTGGTTCTGTAGGAGAACGTCCTTATTATAAAAGCCACCATCTATTGAACACCTTTAACGTACGAGGTGCACGTATTTCTTGCAGCCCTCAGGAGAAGCCCACACGTTGGGACCATTCCCCTTCCCCACTTTGCAGGGGAGAAAAGCGAAGCTCAGAGCAGTTATGAAGCATATGCAAGGCTGCACAGCTAATAGGGAGCTGACCAGGAACAAGAGACAAGTTCAGTGGTGACGGCATGGAAAAGTGTATCTTGTGTCAATTAGCACCTGGGAGCCTGGACAAAGGAATGGAAAACAGAGGCTCCTGGAGGAGCGTCAGGACTGGGGTGTCCAGGGCCACTTGGGAAGGGCCTGGGGAGGTGAGGGTTTTCAATCAATGCCAAGTGATTGACTAGGAGTGGGGGCCAGACTGAGAAAAGACAGGAAACGAGGCCAGGAGGAGGCAGGAGGCTGGGGGATGGATGTCTTGATAAATGCGCCTCTGACTCACACCGAGAAAACATCTTACATCACAGGCCGGTTAAACACACATACACACTCTCACATAAAGAACTGAAACAAAGTTTGATTAAACAATAACCTACCTTTACCATGCAGGAGAGCCTCGTCCTTCCCGTTCTGTTCTTCTTTAGTGATTTGTTTTGGCTTGTTCATTTTTTTTGCTTTGCTTTGTCTTTCATGCTGGCAAGAATCAGCTAAACTGATTTCCTGAAACTGGAAGGGGACGGGGCAGCTGTGGTTTGAAAACCAGGCTCTAGGCTGTGGCCCAAGCTTGCGGGGGGCGCTGGACTGGGGGAGACAAGGTTAGAATGACAGTGAGCTCTCTAGTTTGGAGACCTCCCTTTCGGCTTTCTTTCCTCAGCTAAGCCTAAGCCCCTCACAGCTCTGTTTGCCTGGTCCTCTGATCCAAAACCTTAACCACGCCTGCACCCTAATGAAGCCCTAATTGGAAACACCTGTAGTACCAAGCATGGCAGCAGGGGCCCAAGTCACAGCTGGCCCTGGTCAAGCCAAATATCTGAGAAATTCTAAACATACATAGACATCAACATACATAGGCGTCAGCTTCCAGGAGAAGAGGAAAGATAATACATCATAGCTGTTTCAAGGGGATACGGTCAAAAGTGTTGCCTTCCTTGGGGCAGGCAGTCCTTAATGTGTGGGTTAGCGTCAATTGACCTCACCTCTTTCTTTCTTTCTTTCTTTCTTTTTTTTTTTTTTTTTTTTTCCTTTTGCGGTACGCGGGCCTCCCTCTGTCGGGGCCCCTCCCGCTGCGGAGCACAGGCTCCGGACGCGCAGGCTCAGCGGCCACGGCTCACGGGCCCAGCCGCTCCGCGGCACGCGGGATCTTCCCGGACCGGGGCACGAACCCGCGTCCCCTGCATCGGCAGGCGGCCTCCCAACCACTGCGCCACCAGGGAAGACCGACCTCGCCTCTTTCTAATCTGACGAATTACTTCTTTGCTACTTGGGTTGAGGACCTAAACAGATGGACTTTTTCGTATCCATCTCTCCTGATGGGAAACTTCATAACCTATTTCAGAAAAGCAGGCCTGAGTAGATGAAGGTTCAAAACACTAGTTGCCGATATGTTTGTTCTTGGTACATGTATGTATTCATCCATCTCTGTGATAACATGGGGCTTTTCAAGAGAAAGTCAGTGGAATCTTTGAGGAATACTTTAGGCATATCTGTTTGGCTTCAAGAATTTATGTTGGGATATAAGAACTCAGTGCTTTTGTCTTCCTAGCTCAAGTTAAACAATAATTTTTGAAATGACAACGTCAGGGTTATATATTACAATCCTTTCTTCAAATAACCCAGTTTACATTCTTTTTACTTTGTTGTTTTCTTTTTAATTTTCATGACTGGCCTCTCCAATTACTTCTACTACTATATTTACTTATTTTCCCAGATGGTATTTTGCATTTGCCTGGTGGTCATTTCCAATTACTGTAGCAGAACAATTGTTTTCTCCTATGACCACCTGTGTTCCTCATCTCTGTCATCATAGTAAACATACAACCAATCCCAAACCTTTGATGTTCCTTCCGTTCCATTCCCCTTGGTCCCCACTCACTCACAGCTCCTAGAAGTGTTTTCTTAGGACTCCTTATATCATGGAGTAACTTTCTGATGAATATGAAAAAACTGCAATTATCCTCTCTCCTCCCACAAACCCACTTCTTCAGCAAAATGTCTCTGCCCACAGAGCTGATCACCAGTTTACCACTTCAACCATTGTGGTGTAACTAGATCTATGGGTCATGATTCCTAGTGGGTTAGATGGTGGCCCCCCCAAGAGCTCTATCCACGTCAAATACCTGGAACTTGTGAATATTGACTTATTTGGAAAAGGAGTTTTTGCAGATTTAAGGATCTTGTGATGAGACCATCCTGGATTGCCTGGGTGGGCCCTAAATCCAATGGCAAGTGTCCTTAGAAGAGAAAAGAAGAGGAGAAGACACGGAGAAACTCATACATGATTGAAGACTAGCTTTTTTTTTTTAAAATGACTTCACTTTTATATCTTTTTTTTTTCATTTTCTTTTTCATTTTTTTTAACATCTTTATTGGAGTATAACTGTTTTACAATAGTGTGTTAGTTTCTCCTTTACAACAAAGTGAATCAGTTATACATATACATATGTTCCCATATCTCTTCCCTCTTGTGTCTCCCTCCCTCCCCCCCTCCCTATCCCACCCCTCTCATGGTCACAAAGCACAGAGGTGATCTCCCTGTGCTATGCGGCAGCTTCCCACTAGCTATCTAATTTACATTTGGTAGTGCATATATGTCCCTGCCACTCTCTCACTTCGGAAGACTAGCTTTTAAAGTACAGACTCTAGGATAAGGCACTGCAAACCTCAGAGATCCCACCAGAAAAAAAAAAAAAAAAAAAAAGTCATTTTAACTATTTCAAATATATTAACCCTCTGTCCACACCAGTATAAAAATTGGAAGCAAATCAACATGAAAAGTGTTTCCAATATGGAGGTGTGACAGCCTGTCTTGTTGAAATGTAGACTAGGAAATACCAATAGAAGTCTGATTTATTACCTTCTCGTACTCAGTTAATGTCACATTGATAATCTGCTCTGTCCATGACAAGTATGGGTAGCCACTTCTTTGCCCTACCCTCCATGTAGCTTCATTCTGAACAGGAAGAATCTACAAACTGTCTTAAGTGCGCTAAAGGATTTTACTTCTGATGGCTCCTAGTTGCCAAAGGGCAGTTAATAAACTCCTTAGCCAAGCAGGAGGGCCCTTTACAATCTGCTTGCTGTGGATCTCCCAGCCCAAAGTACTACCTGGCAAACATGGAGCTCGGTGAATTTTGGGGGTAAACAAACCGATCTATGGCTCATGCTGTATATGGCTGTTCGCTCACACGGGTCTGCCTCTCCCATCAGGCCCGGCTCTGATTCAGATTCCTATCCCCAGCAGCTAGGAAAGAGCTGGGTACACAGGAGGTGCTCAATACATGTTTGCTGAATAAATAAAGAATGATTTTTTTCCACTCTCCATGCAAGCCATGACATTAGGTTGAAATAAATGGATGACAGTCGCTATATATAATATTATGTATATATAAATAGTATATATATTTAATCTTATGAAATATTTTTGTTTCTAGATTGGGAAAACACTATCACAAAGTCTCTGTGTAGCCAAAGGGTATCCAAAGGGTATCAGCCACTTACAGAGCTCAGCATGGTAATGAGGAAAGGCATAATTTCCTGTGGCTTGACAATAATGGGACAGGAATAGCTCCAACTGCTTTGAATAGATCATGAACTGTAACTTGTCCCTCTCTGTTGAGGCTCAAAGCTCTGGAGTCCTACTAAACAGAAGTGACCCAGCCGTCCGTCAGCCAGGTGCTAGGCTTACAGATATCCTCACGTGGTCGCCATTTTGCTACATTCTCTGAGGCTTTCAAAATTTGAATGACTGTTTTTGCCCCTGACAATCTTAGTCAAATTGGAGAAAGAAGGTTGACAGAGGAAGGGTAAGGATTTAGCAATAAGAAATGTTTCTCTGGGGGCTTCCCTGGTGGCACAGTGGTTGAGAGTCCGCCTGCCGATGCAGGGGACGCGGGTTCGCGCCCCGGTCCGGGAAGATCCCACGTGCCGCGGAGCGGCCGGGCCCGTGAGCCGTGGCCGCTGAGCCTGCGCGTCCGGAGCCTGTGCTCCGCAACGGGAGAGGCCACAACAGTTGACAGGCCCGCCCTAGAGGTGATCATACTAAATGAGGTGAGTCAGAAAGAGAAAGACAAACACCATAGGATGTCACTTATATGTGAAATCTAAAGTAGGATACAAATGAACCTATCTATGAAATAGAAACAGACTCACAGACATAGAGAACAGACTTGTGGTGGCCAAGGGGGAGGAGGGGAGGGAGGGATGGAGTGAGAGTTTGGGATTAGCTAATGCAAACTATTATATATCAAATGGATAAACAACAAGGTCCTACTGTATAGCACACGGAACTATATTCAATAGCCTGTGATAAACCATAATGGGAAAGAATACGAAAAAGAATGTATATATATATGTATATATAACTGAATCGCTTTGCTGTACATCTGAAACTAACACAACATTGTAAATCAACTATACTGCAATAAAATAAAGTTCAAAAAAAAGAGAAGTGTTTCTCTGGAAATTCAGCATCTAAATGATAAAATCCTAGAAAAAGATAGATTTTAAAATAATACCCAGTCAGTCCATTCCTAAGTCTTGGGCATTCCTCATAAAGGACTGTCAAAAGATAAGAGGCAGGGGTTATTATGCCCAATCTTTCTATGCTGATAAAATTTTTGATTGCGATGCAAAGAATCAGGTGGTTTCCATCAAATGTCACTCACCGTTGAGCTTTCGAAGACATTTGAATGGAATCATTATAGAGACATTTGGAAAAAAGTCCACACCAAAGCAGAGATCTTCACATTCATTTGAAAATACAAAGCCCTTAGGATCGACATTCACCCTAAAAATGGAAAAGAATAACTTCTTAGCATTTTCCACTCAAGTTTAGATGAAAAGGGCATCTTGACCAAGGGAAGACACGCAAGGGCAGGGACTACATTTTATTTACGACTCTCTCTGTGGCAAATAAAATACCTGGCGGGGCTTCCCTGGTGGCGCAGTGGTTGCGCGTCCGCCTGCCGATGCAGGGGAACCGGGTTCGCGCCCCGGTCTGGGAGGATCCCACATGCGGCGGAGCGGCTGGGCCCGTGAGCCATGGCCGCTGGGCTTGTGCGTCCGGAGCCTGTGCTCCGCAACGGGAGAGGCCACAACAGAGGGAGGCCCGCAAACCACAAAAAAAAAAAAAAAAAAAAAAAAAAAAAATACCTGGCAAGGGGCTTCCCTGGTGGCGCAGTGGTTGAGAGTCCGCCTACCGATGCAGGGGACACGGGTTCGCGCCCCGGTCCGGGAAGATCCCACATGCCGCGGAGCGGCTGGGCCCGTGAGCCGTGGCCGCTGAGCCTGCGCGTCCGGAGCCTGTGCTCCGCAACGGGAGAGGCCACAACAGTGAGAGGCCCGCGAACCGCAAAACAAAACAAAACAAAACAAAAAAACCTGGCATGTACCGGGCAGGCAATAAACACCCGTGGAGTGAACGAATGACCCAGTGCTCTGGCTTATTAATAGGTAGTTGATTATAAGCGTTGATTCAAAATCAGCACATCAAGGATGGTGGCAAATTAGCATTCAAAGCTCTTTAAATATATCTGTAAAAGAATTCTTAAATTTCACAAATGGGGATTCCACATTACCTGTGAATTTCCTTTCATTATATTTAGGTGGGTATTAGCAATAAGTATGGAGAAGAATGTCCCTGTATAGTCTCCTTGGTTAAAAGAGATATATATATTAAATATATATATTTTAAAAATTGTGCTATCGAGCATGATATTCACATACTCAAAAGTATGTTCAAATGAGGTCCCCATCAGTTAAGAGGGGAAGAGGGTCTGTTGAAGCCCTAATATTTGTCCACTACTATGCAAGGCATACTATTGGATGTAGAAGAAAATATACACAAATGTGAACATAGACTGCAGGGACCCTGCCCACAGAAGCCCCAGAAGCTAGGAGCTGGGCTGGTACCAGCACGAGAATATGATCAGAAAGATCAAAAACTATACAAGTATCCAAGAAAAAAATAAGCCAGGTAAATATAGGTCTTAGAAACGTATCTTCTTCTTAGCTTATTTCATGGTACATCTGTGTCTTAAATTTCTAATTTAGGCCCTTCTCCTTACATGCAAATAAAATATAGTTGAACTTCAAATTGATGTGTTTCATTCTCTTAGATTGGTGTGTAAGCCACTCTCAAAAAGTGTGAAGCGCTTTCAATGCTATGAAACAATGTTTTCAGTTTGCATTATTGAACTAAAAAAAGGCTCAAGATTTTTTTTTATTTGGCCATAATGTTGTTTCTAAAATGTGCTGTTCTTTCTAGTAAGCACAAAATTGGCCCCATATGTTTAGAAAGAATACAAAATTATTTCATTTTGGTGTCTTGAGGTGTTAAGATGCTTCTTTAGGGAAACAGAGATCTTCCCGGTGCATTTCAAGGAGATATTATCTAACTCACAGGACTGTGGGAGGGGGTGCAATGATTATCAGGGGTGGAAGAGACACTGCACAGGGGAGGGTTTGTTAAGACTTTTCGCATGCCTCCCCCCAGCTCCCCCGTATACACAATCCTCAGAGATACAGCCCCAAAGCTATGCTGCTCTCCTGGAAGAATAAAGTAGCTTGAAAATTCCATCCATCGGAAGACTGAAAAGTGTGGCTGTGATGGCTGAGGAATTTGTGAGGTCTAGAAATGAAAAGACTGTCCCAAACAAGCCTCTTTTACTTCCTCCCTTTTTGCTTTATTCTTCCTGCTCAATTCAAAGTTTGCTTAAGTCCCAGCCCAGACCGGACTGTATGACCTTCGGCTTGTACATAAGCTCCCTTGGCCTGTTTCCTCCTGGGGGTTTGCGGGGGGAAGAGGGTCGAAGATGCGGTGGCTAGAGTCTCCTGCAATTGGAAAGATCCCTCATTCTAACGGTGACCCTCAGGTCCCCTTCGTGTTTGTGAAAAACATTATCCAGCCCCAGCCATCTGGGAAGACCCTCTCTTAGGAAGAAAAAAGAACTCTCTTCCCCCATCAAAAAAAAAAAAAAAAAAAAAAAAAAAAAGCAGCCTCTCCTCCCCACTCCCCACCCGTCTCCACGTGCAGCAGCAAAGTGTACAGTCTGATACACGCAAAAGCTTGTCAATTTCCCCATACCACACACCAAGCAGCCAATCCTTACCAATTTTTTTTTTACCTTTTTTTTTGGTGGGGGGGCTACGTTTGAGCTTTGTCCTCCCAGGAGAGAAAGGTCTTCTCTCCCATCACTTGATTTCATGATTCACCCCTTTCCCCTTAATGCTCATTTTTATTTAAAAACTGGGGAACACTTGAGTTGTGTGCAATCCTTACAATCTGATTTCATCTCGGCATTGTTTGAAAAACGCAGAGCAAACAGCTACGTGGGCTTGGTTTATCCTTTGTGCCACGGACATTTTCATTTTGCCCACACCCTTCCTTACAGGCAGGAAGAGAAAATGCAGGGCTGGAGGGCCAGGCTCCATTTTGAGAAGGCGCCCAGACCTGTGTGCTCACTGCTCTTTTCTCGATGGATCCAGCAGGCTGAGGCCTCTCAGGTTTGGTCCCTTCCCTTGCAATGCAGACAGTCTTCTAGGTGATGGTCTGGTTGATTATCTAAACCACAGATAAATGATCTCCAGTGCATTTCTCAATATAAGTGTCAAGCCAAGGAAATAAAATCAACGGGCTTAATAATCAGCAATTTGCCCTCCACCCCCTCTCCTTAAAAATGGGTATTTTTGCAAGTCGGTTGTGGGGGGGGGGGGCAGCAAGTTGTTTAACATCTTGGACATTTGCATTGTAAATCTTAGCTAGCTTTGCTATTAGATCAACTATCACTAAACGCTGCTTCCACTTAATAAAATTAACTTATGCTTGAAAACTCTGCACCCTTCCTTATATAAGGGAGAATCCATTAAAGACGTTTGTTAAGACTTTTTACTTAAAAAACCTCGTACCCTTTCCCTCTTTCTGCACATTAAAGGCCCCCCAAACAAGGGCTTGGCTTTTACCCATCAGCTAAAATAGGTATTTCAAACGATTGAGAAGTTATCAAGGACTCCACAAAGGTAAGGTCTGGAGGGGAGCCAATTAAATCCTATCAGATTTAAACAGCACAAATTCCATCCTTGTTCAGCTGGTGTCCTTTAAATCCAAAGACATTTTTCATTATCCAAAAATTGAGAATTAAGTCATATTCATTAACCATTAAGTGCACTTATAAAAGCAATTTTAAATACTGAATTTGAATTGGAACCAGCCGTTAGACCAAGAAGTACGTATCTTAAATCCTTTTACAAAGCAGCTGTTAAAAATGTCATTTTTTCCTTATCTGACAGGACTGATAATTGTCTAAATAACTCAAGTTTGACACCTGAAACAGTGTGCTGTGAGTTACATACACCACCACCTTCATTTTCTTGATCAGATGCAATAAATTCAGTGTCGGCTTAACAAACAACAAACCCTTGAACAGTTAACCACTGCAAATATGTTTCTATTAAAGTTTTCGTTCAACGCTAGATACTAGGAATTCAATGAGCCTAAGAAAATGATCTAATTACCTAGTGTAGACGAGGTATTTCACGTACCTGGATGAAACCCATTTCTGTGTCGTTTTACCCAAATGACCAGATAGATGTTTGTCATCTATGGCTCCCCAGGGAACCCACCTTTGACCCTCTTGCAAAGGTTTCATCTGAATAAGCCGCTCCTTTCAGAGACCATACCGTCACACCAGCCGGGTTTTAAAACTTTTTATTTGCATATTAAAAAAATTGTGCATTCCAATAATTAAAGTCATTTGAACAACAACAACAACAAAAAAATGGCACTCTGATTAAACTGCATTTTACAGCCCGCAGGACACCTTGGACCACCTTGCTCTTTAGATTTCCCCGTCGTCCCACCCAGCCTCCTCCTTCACCAACATGCAAGTTCTTTTCCTTCCCTGCCAGCCAGACAGGCGGGTGGACGGGAGAGGCAGGCGCGGCCTTGGTTGTCAGTAGTTCTCCATTCTTTGGTGTGAAAAGGGGCGGCACAGTCATTTAATCCCCGTCGTCCCACCCAGCCTCCTCCTTCACCAACATGCAAGTTCTTTTCCTTCCCTGCCAGCCAGACCGGCGGATGGGAGGCAGGCGCGGCCTTCGTTGTCAGTAGTTCTCCATTCTTTGATGTGAAAAGGGGCAGCACAGTCATTTAAACTCGATTCAACCTCTTTGCATCTTACAAAGTTAAACAGCTAAAAGAAGTAAAATAAGAAGGCAATGCTCGTGGAATGTACAGTGCATATTGGCGGCGCACGCCTCATTACGACTCGCCTGCTTGCTTCTCCTGTTCAATCGCTGCGACCGGAAAAGAAAAAGACAAAAAGAAAAAAGATGGAGGGGGCTGGAGATGCGAATTCAGTATAGTCGAGCATAGGATTTCAGTACTTTAAAGACATCTCTCCTCATCAGACATATTTCTACGAGCACAAATAGGCATTCCATCATGAAATGTTTATGTTAAATACAACATTTAAACACAGAAAAAGATACATGCATTTGCATATTAATATGGTATATTAAACATTCACTTATTTAAAGCCCTGTGTTTGTTGGCTGCAAGTCAATTAACCTTTCCATGCCGCTTGCATCAAAAAACTCTCAGCTCCTCCCCCGCACTCCCTGCACCCACCCCAATTCTTCTCCCAGCCCCTCCCCATCCTCTCCTACCCACCCCGCCACTCCCGCTCGGCCTTTTCTAAAGAAGGGGGGGTGGGAGGGAAGCTTACTTTCTTGTGAAGGCAGTGGATTTTTCTCTCTCGTTTCTGTTTTCTTCAGTTTCGACTTATCGAATTTCTCAATCTCAGCCATATCGGGTTTGTCAGACATGGCTGCAGAGGAAGCTGCAGGTACAAAGCCAAGAGGGAGATCGAGGTCGGGCCACCTACCCTCGTCTCCCCCGACTCAGAAACGCGCCTCTGCCCTCCTGTCTCCTGCCTGAAAACCCTCTTTGCCTCCTCTTCCGCTTTCATTCAGGGCTAAAGATCATCCTCTTTCTACAGGAGAAAAAGAGAGCCCCCCCCCCCGCCGCCTTTAGTATTTCAAAGCGCAGGGGGTCAAATTGGTAACATGGCCCACACTAGGAGGCCGAATCTTTCGGAACAATTAACCACTGTGGATTAATTACTTGCAGCGTTTCAACATTAGATAAAAGTGAAACCATTTCAAGTTTAAGGAGAAGAAAATCCACTTAGGTTTCTTAAAATGAAACCAAGGCTGCACAAAATGTTTCCGTTTTCTATGCGTGGCCTCTCCCCCAAAGACGCGAGCCGCCCTGCTTTCTTCTCTGCTCACAAAGGCGGCAGCTGCTGCCGGGCGCCACCGACCACCGCCCTACCCGCTTCCTTCCTTTCTCTCAACAATGCAGCCAGCCGCACACAAAGCTGCCCCCCACACCCTCTAGATCAACCCTGATCTGTACTCGGGAGCAATTCCGCAGCTCTGCACACACCTCCCTGCAAGGACGTTTTAAACATTTCATAATATAGCCCAGCCGCCTTAAACCTGAACAGATACAGCCCACGAAGCCATCGGAGACGAGAGAAAAAATGTGACTGTGAAGGCTTGGGTGGGTGTGAGCTGGAACAAAGGATCTTTCTGTTCCTGATTCATCATCGCCTAAGAGGCGATGCAGAATGGTTTTTTTTTGGGGGGGGGGGGAGAAAGGGAAAAAATGTTCCCTTCGAAGCTGCCATAGCAAAACGCGAAATTTTTAAATATTAAAAAAAAAATCATCAAGTTCCCGACCCCGTTACCCAGCACCTGGAAGGGTCCAGCACCCCCAAGCTCCCCAGGGGCAGCCTTTCCCGGGAGGACCGCTCGCACTCGGCTTCAGGGATGCGGGCGCGGGGCGGGAAGGAGAGCAAAGGGCAGGAGGCAGGGGCCCCGGGGCTCACCCGAGCGAGTTACGAGCGAACGAAGTACGGTCTTTCGCAGTGGTCGCCGCCGCCGAGTGCCAGGCAGGGCCCGGCGGGCGCCGCTATATGCGCGCTCCTATGTAAATGAGGTGACGTCACCGCCGGCGCGCTTAACTCCTTCGCGCCGCGTCTCCGGAACGGCGTCCGGGGCCTGCCTGGCGTTGGGGGCCCACACCCCGCGTCCACCCACGCACCTAACCGCAGCGAGGGCGGAAAAATAAAACGCGCAAAGCCCACCCTGCAACACTTCCTTCTTATGAAGGAAGTGCATTCCCCCAGCCCTTTTATGTCTGTTCTGTCATCCTGGATTTTTGCAGCAGCCGTGCAAACCTGTTCTTGGGGACCGGAGCGTGATAACCAAGGGCCTGGGTGGTACCTAGGGGGACTGGCATTCCTTTACTGCGAAGCTGCCTTTGTCCATTGCAGACATCCCCAAGCCAGGGTGCGGTGTCCCTCGCCCCAGGGCCGCGCCCACTGCAGCGGTGCGATTCCCGTGATTTCAGCTTTCAGGCCAGTGGAAGCCCTACGCCCCACCCCGGCCCTCTTTGTCTCCTCGCTGGCATGCTCCTAGACTTGGGTGGGAAGTAAAGCACCCTTAAGTGATTTAAAAAAAAAAAGTTTTTTCACTGTAACATGCATATTTTTTTAAATGCTCTAAGTTTGGCTAGCACCCAAATCAAATAACCGGAATATCTGCGGGGTGGCGGTGAATTTACCGCGAGTTTATAGAGTACATCGCCTGCCTCTTAGGAAAATAAGTTCAAGCTCTGCTATTGACTTGCTGCCGGACAAGGAGGAAGTTCTTTTACTTTCCTGTTCCTGATTTTCCTAAATTACAAAAGTGATTGCTAAGGAGGCCCGGGTGGAAGGCCGGAGACTGCAAGCCCATTATCTCTAAAAATCTGAAGATTCAATTTAAAAATCGAACTCCATATTTTGAAAAGAGTCTTTTGAGCAGGATTCCATTTTGAAGTGCGTTTCTGAGTTACATCCGGAAATATGGGAGCTCTAGGTAGAGAGGAGAAGTTTTCAAAATGGCACCTGACTCTGAATACTAGGGACCCCTCCCCTTGGGCTGAAATCAGTTACAAATACCATGGGGGGAGGGGAGGGGAGCTGCACATGGCCTGTGAAGGGAAAAACAGCCACGTTTTGAGAGTTTTCACATAAAGCAGTATGCACAAAACTCCTTCCCCCTCCCTGCGTCCTCAGAAAATGTTTCCAGAAACCCCTTGCTAATCTTGTTTATGGCCGAGGCTTTTGTCTCACTGGGGATTGGAGTCAATTGTTATAAAGACCCATGGAAGCCACTGCAGGAGCACCTCCGACTTCCCCATTTCTGCGTCCACTAGACTTCCTTCTTCCTGGGGAGGGAGGGGGACAGGGTGGGCAGGGGCAGGTGACCGTCTGGTTCCCCAGTTCACGCTCTGCTCCCGAATGAGGGCACTGGACTTTTTCATGCGGGCACAGTATGTCATCTCTCTGGTTACATGTCCCCCTGACCCTCCCCTAGTTGTCTGGCCCGAGAGTCCACTTCATCGTGGAAACTCAGGAAGGAGCGTGCAGGGTGGATTTTTGGCCCTTTTCAGCCGGCGGGTGCTTCGTGCTGACACCATTTCTGTCGGGTTCTGGGAGTCCATTTCCCCTCACCCAGCTGCTGTCGAGAGTCACTTCTTTCCTCCCCGAGTGTCCGGATGACAAAGGTACGACACTAAGGCTCCCTGCTTCTCCCCAAGGCCTTCTCCTCAGGCCTTGCAGAGCAATGTCTCCGAAGGCAGTGGAGGAGCAGAAATCTGTAAACCCTGGAGCATTTTTCTAGTTAGGTAACAAGCAGCTATCCTTCCGCCTGTCTCTTTAGAAATGGATAGAGAGGAAGGGAAAGAGAAGGAGGCAACTCCCTGAAAGGAAGAGTGGCTGCCATGTTAGGCTTGACTTGTGCTGACTTTCCGGGGGTTCTAGGAAGAATGGAACGGGCAGCAAGAGGCAGATGGAAGCAAATGCCAACTCAAGGAATATTCCCGAGAGTTGTGTGCCCCTGGCCTGTGAACTGATTTTTCTGTGTATTTTCTCACCTGTGAAATGGGATCATTCAGTACTTAACCTTCCAGGATTGCTGGGAGGCTGAAATGCTTCAGACAGCGTGTGACAGTGTTGTTATTGTTTTGCTTTGTATGATTATTATTATTTAGGATGGAGGGTTGAGAAAAAAATCCTCAGTGTTTGGAATTAATTGCACATTTTAGACGTTTTTATATTAGTTCTTCCTCTTTTAAAGTACCAGTTTACTGAGAGCTTCTGCTAATTTTTCAGCCGATAAAATTTCAGTCAGGCATTGTAATAGGGGCTTTATGTTTGTTTTCGCCTTTCATGCCCAGGGCCTTTCCATGAGGGGAGGTTTACAGATGTGGACACTGAGGCTTAGAGATCCAGCGTTGTGATAACTCGGCCAGTAGCCACTCTGTATTATTGACGCTGAGAAAATTCTTCACCCCCGGGGCCCTGGGTCTGCACCTGAGACTCACAAGGAAGAGCGGGAGGCAGGCTGCCTTGTGTCTCACAATGCCTGGTACATAGTAGTTGCTCACTTAGCAGTGAAGGATGGCATGGAACTGACTGGCTTCAGTGAGGAAGGTCCTTGCACCTGGCTCAGCCCCACTCTGCACCTGTGACTCTAGCCACCTTGCTTTTCTTCTCTTCAGTCCTTCCAGTATTGATGCTTCAGACGTCAGAGAGAATTCCTGCCTCCTGGAAGCTACCGTCTATAATGGGTTAGCATGTGCTGGGTCACCAGTGGAGGTGGGAGCTCTCAATCCCAAGAAAAGACAGAGGCTTGGAGGGACAAAAGAACGGCAGCGTGTGCCCCGGGCTCAGGACTCTCCAGCGAAAGCTGACTAGACAGCCCACCTGAGCCAGGCCCTGCCTTCCTCTCCTCGGGAGGCCACAGACCCCGTGAAAACTGTGCCAAGAGAGCCTGCTCTGGAAGGTGGCCACGTCGAAGCCCGTGCCCAGTGGAACCAGGAAGCGGTGTCAGGGCACACTGTGTTTTATGTTGCTTTCCAGGGCGGGCCAGGGACAGATTTGTAGCTATTTCCAAAGCTGGGGAAACAGCCCTTGAAATCTGAGTTCAGGAAAATTCATCCTATTATTTTTAACCTATTACATTTTACTCAGAGCACTGACCAGAGAAGAGGAGGCTTCTGACTCTTTGAGCAAGCCTCCCGACTCTGCTTTCTCAGGCCCAGGTCCCTTTGTCCACTTTTCAGGGCCTCCTGCCATCTGCCCCCACCTGACTCCGGCCACTTTCCCCTGTGACCCCGCAAGCTCCATCTGTTCATCTAAATCTCCTTAAAGACCCAGCCCAAGTCCCCCCTTGATGACAGGGAGGTGATATTTAGTGGCCTAGCTGTATGTCAGACCCTCTGTTGAAGCCCTTTGTGTACAACATCTGATTCAGTTCTCACCCCGTGCAGTGGCTACTAATATCCCCATTTTACTGCTGAAGAAACTGAGGCTCAGAGAATTGAAGCACCTTGCTCAACATCTACCTACCAAGTCTACGTGCTCTCACGGAGGCCCGTCTCTACTAGGATTCCCAGCTCCGGGGGCTCCACGTTGCACACCATGCAATGGAACAGAAGGCTCCCTCAGCTAGGGGGCTAAAAAGGAGGGGGCAGTACCAGGAGAGCAGAGAGGGTCAAAGAACAATCTCGAGAATGTCGGACCGTGGGCTGCTAGCTTTCCTGTCCACTTTGTTGATCTGATGGAGTCTGCGAGCCAAGGGGAACTTTACAGGGGATCTCATTCAACCTGGTTCCCTTCTGTGGCTTGAATTCACCTCTACAACATTCCCTCGAGTGGTTACTCAGCCCCCTCACAGCAATGGCAACAATAAGAAGGCAGAGAACCTTTGAGTACATGCGGGGGCGAGGAGTAGCTTCCTTTCGCCCGGGGCTTTTATCCAATGAGAGAAACTGACAGGGCTTTTATCAAATGAGAGAAACTGACAGGGCTTTTATCGAATGAGAGAAACTGACAGGAAATAATGTGTCGAGAGGCAGGCAGGGACCAGATGGTGTAATAACAATAATAACAAGAACCACCACAACAAAAGCAACATCAGCAGCAATCATGACCATAACAGTAGCAAACATCTTTTGAGGGCTTACCATAAAGGGGGGAGCTTTCCATGTGTAATCTCCCCAAACCCCTGTAGGCATCTCTGACAGAGGCACCCTAAGGTCCCCCATTTTGCAGATGAGGGAGTCTTGGAGAATCAGATAACTTATCCCAAACCACATAGTGAAAGCCTGAGGCAGTGTCTGAACCCAGACTGGCCGGCCTAGAAGCTGCCTCATTTAAACACTACACTTTTCTAGAATCCTACCCTAAGGCCTTTTAGACTTTTGTTCTGTAGGCCACATCAGGGTAAAGTTATATTCCATCTCAAGAAACCATTCAAGCTCTCCATCATTAAAACTTTTAAGCGGGGCTTCCCTGGTGGCGCAGTGGTTGAGAGTCCGCCTGCCGATGCAGGGGACACGGGTTCGTGCCCCGGTCCGAAAAAACTTTTAAGTGTAGATATCATAGTAATAGATCGTATCAGTTAAAAATTTGCCTGCTCCAATTTTCAAATGATTTCATTACAGAAACCTAATCTGCTCTTTGCCTTCTCCTGCAGAGCCTGGCAGGCTCGCAATAAAGGGGATTCTTTATCTTGAACATCGGCAGTTTCACACAGCTTTTCACTACTTTAATATTTTCCCCAGCGGTCATTCATATTACAATGGTTAAAACAAAATTAGTAGGTCAAACAACGTATCGGAAGGGGGGGCATTGACAGCCTCCTGTGTTAAAAATGAAACTTTTTATTCCATTGTGAAGCAGAATTATCATTAGCAAGTAATAAGTGTTCATATATTGTCATGTGCTTCTTCCGTGGACGTCAAAGCTTTTTTGTAGCATATAGTTCCCAGGTCATCAGCAGAAGGTGGTTAATGGCTTTATGGGGAGAAAAATGAAGCTCAGGTGGGCAGTGGACAAGTGGCCCAAATTTGGGGGGACACCTCACGTGGGCCCTAATCAGCCTTCCTGGCTGACCCTGACCATCTCCCCTCCCCGAGGCTGGTTTCTTGGGCCTGTGACCCGTGTTGTCGCACAAGGCCCCACCCTCAAAGAGGCCCTGTGCTTGGCTTAATGCTCTGCTGCTGCCATCTTGAAAGTCTTCATAATTCTGAGCAAAGGGCCCCATGTTTTCATTTTGCCCTGCGTCCCCAAGTTATGAAGCCAGTCCCGCCCCTTTCATTCTCATTCCCTCTGTGCCCCTGGCTCTTCCTAGGACCCAGGAATGGGTCCATCGACTCATCCGTCTCTTCCTCTGCCTAGCACGCCCTCTCTCGCCACTCCCACCCAGCTGCCCAAGAGTGGAAAGTTTGAGCGTGTGCACGGGACAGTTCAGCCTCTCCACCCTCTGCTAAGCTTCAGTCTGAGCCTAGTTGTCCTTGGAGCTGGTGAGCCGGGGCAGTCACCACCTTTTCCTAGGGCCTGTGCTGGGTGCACATACCAGCTCTCTTCCCTTCCTTTCTGCCACGTTATTTTTTTTCCTGTCTGACAGATGCCTGCAGTGATCAGCTTACTTGCGTGTCAGAACTGACTGGCACGTACCAAGGCCAATGAAGGAGCAAACCTTTACCAGCATGTCCACCCACTTCCCCAATTCTCTCTGACGCCCACCCTCCCTGGAGCCTTCCCAGGGAAAGAATCCCATAGACATAATTTCCATCAAGGCAAGAAGAAGAGGAGGATGTCATCTTTTCACACAAAGGCCAAACGTGGGGCAAATGAAAGCACCAGGAAAAAGAGAGTTGAGTTCTAGGTTTATACTGTGCAATTTATAGCCAGGAATGAATTGTCTGAGTTGGTCAAGATGATACGGACAACTGGGATTCACAGACACTACAGTGACCAAATCTCACTTTAGCAAATAGATTTAACTAAAGATGTAAAAGCTGATCATATTCTTCACAAAGTTAAACACTGAATATCCACACGACCCAGCAATGCCACTCCTAGGTGTATGCCCAAAAGAATCGAAAGCATGTACTCAAATACTTGTACTCTTGTTCATAGCAGCACTATTCCAATACCCAAAAAGTGAGAATGATCCAAATGTCCCTCAATGGATGAATGGATAAATGAAATGTGGTCTAACCATACGATGGACTATTATTTAGCCATCAAAAGGAATGAAGCACTGATGCATGCTGCCACATGGAAGGACCTTTAAAACCTGCTAAGTAAAGGAGGCAGATACGAAAGACCACGTATTCTGGATTCCATTCATGTGAATCATCCAGAATAGGCAAATCCACAGAGACAGAAAGGAGATTAGAGGCTGCCAAGGAATTGGGGAGGGAGGAAAAAGGGCGTGATGACTTAATAGGTCCAAGGTTTCTCTTATGGGGATGAAAATGTCTGGGAACTAGTTAGAGGTGGTGATTGCACCGGACTGCGGAGGTACTAAATGCCACTGAATCGTCCACATTAAAATGGTTAATTTTATGTTACATGAATTTTAACTCAATTTTTTAAATGGAAAAGAAAAGGTGAATCACAGTCCCGTTTCCTCACAACCCAGGGTCTGGTTGTGAGGAAATGGGAGGCGAGTCAGGGTGGAGTGAGCTTTGGGGTTCTTAACTCTTTTTGTGCCAGGGCGATCTGAGGAAGCCTCTAGACCCTTTCTCAGAATTACATAAATGCAGAAAATAAAAAACCTGGGATCACGAATGAAAGCAATTCTACTTCCACACAGTTACCAAAAGAGTTGTAAACATTGTGATGCAGTAATATACATGCTTCCTTATGCATTAAATAACACAATCTATGAGGAGGTCTCATACCCAGCAAAAATTCAAAAGAGTGATGAGTGTGTAGTGCAAAACGTGAACAGATATAAAAATATCTGTGACTTCTGTTGTTGATGCAGTCACAGGAACTGCTAATAACGGAGGTTCCTTGCTGTTACGGACTGAGCGTTTGTCTGAATGAAGGCGGGTGTCTACAAGCCAGGAAGTGGGCCCTCACCAGACACTGAACCTGCCAGCACCTTGATCTTGGACTCCCCAGCTTCCAAAATTGTGAGAAATAAATGTCTCTTGTTGAAGCCACCCAATCTATGGTACTTTGTTACAGCAGCCCGTGCTGACGAAGAGATGTGCCTACATGCATACTTGAAGAAAAAGCTTATACTCAGGTAGAGGTTAATGAAAATAAAGATGTAATTTTTGTCTAAGTACATGGATTCTCTCCAAAGACCACTTGAATGACTGTGGACCCCAGTCTATCTAAAAGAGAGGTCTCTTGAACTACAGGAAGTCACCAACAGGGTTTCTGAGAGAGAATGGAAGAGATGGTATGGCTACCAATAAACCGGATAAACCGCTGAAGAACTCTGCTTTGGAAATTTAATTTACTATTTCCCCCTGCACACTCTCTGCATGGCCTAAATTCCGCGGTCGAGAGCGGCAGGTTACCTAAAAAGGGTTAGGCACCAGCTCCGGGGAACCAGCAAGTTGGACAACAGTTGAGAACAAAATTAAATTAAATTAAAAAGACCGGCTTGCAGCTTACAGGTGTCACCTTACATTCTGGCTTCAGTAATTCTTCTGTAAGACATCTCACATGTATCTGGTGTTTCTCAACTTTATCAATGCATTTTCTCATTTGGGTTGTCATTTTCCTTCAAGCATCCTTATGCGGATAAAGGGGCTAGGTGCTGGTATTAATCTTTCGCAGAGGATGAAACTCAGCACAGAGAGGTTCAGTGACCTGCCCAAGGGTATTCAGCTGGTCAGCAGAGCCAAGACCACCAACCCTAACTCCTTACTTGCAACTGTGGGCCCCTGGTCCTTTAGGCAGGATTTTAGGTGCTGGAGCTCAGAAAAAGCATACTTCAGGAGAAAGATTCTAGATCTAGGATGAGAAGAAGCCAAATTCAGCCATGTATGAAACTCAGTCATCTAAGGGCAGTATTTTAACTAACTGTAGGATGATTGATTGGTAATGGAATTGTTCCCAACGCTAAGCAAACGAAAGCACACCGGCTTTTGTTGCGGTGGTGTGTTTTGTTTGTTCGTTTTTGTCCTCCAAGAATCATTTCTCAGATATGAACATGCATGTGCATGCTTGGCTTCCAAAGACCCAAAATTCCTCATTCATGAAAATGCCTCGCCCGACATATTTACACACACGCTCTCCCCCCTTATTTTTACTACTTATGGTCCTTGGCACAAAGAGTAAGCATACATTTGGACTTCAGTCTTTCTATTTTTCTATCTACATCCAGACAGGGACATAATTTTAGTTTGGGCCAGGAGGAGGTATTTTAATGTCTGAATTTTCTATTTTGTACTCTATGGCTATGTTTGTAGAAATGCCTTACTTTTTTAGCTAAAATACTTGATCTGGTTTTGCATAAGAAAGAATGCGCTGGCCTTGGTCCCCCGTTCCTGGGAGGGAGCCTCTAAACTTTTAGAATTTCCCAAGTGTTTGGAGTGTCTTTGTTATTCCTGATGGGCCCCTTGGACCACACCTGATTGTTTATGATAGCAAGGTGACTTACAGGAAAACTGCAAAACCACAATGAAGATTCATCAACTGGTAATATTTTGCCACATTTGCTTGATATTCTCTGACTCCCTCACTCTTTATCTATCTATCTATCTATCTATCTATCTATCATCTATCTTCTAAACGCTTTGCAAACCTGACAACTTTTACCCCAAATAGTTGGTGCGCATTTACTAAGAGCAAGAACCTTTTCCGGCATAGCCACTGCACAGTTATCCGTGCTAAGAAATTTCACATTGCTCCAACACTGCTATCTTAGCTATAGACCTAATTCACATTTTGCATATTAGCCTGATAATATCCCTATAACAATTTTTCTTTTTCTGATTCAGGTTTCAGTCCAGGAGCATGTATCACATTGAGTTGTCATGTCCCATGAGTGTCTCTTCATTTACAACTTCCTCAGCCTCTCTCGGTGTTCCATGACACGAATATTTTTGAAGACGACAAGCCAGTTGTTTTGTGGAATTTCCCTTGAATTAGGTTTGCCTGATGTTTCCTCGTGATTAGATTGGGGCTTTGCCTTTTTGGCAGGAATACTACACAAGGGATGCTGTGACCTTCTCGGTGTCTCGCATCAGGAGGCACGTGGTCTTGGTTTGTTCCATTGTTGGGGATGTTAACTTTGATCACTTGACTACGGTGTTCTCTGGCAGGTTCCTCCACAGTGAAGCCATTATGCTTTGAGATGTGCTTTTGATTGTATCTCTGTTCCTGACATGCTGTGGCTCTTTCAGCGGTCTTTGAAAAGAACTCTTAGCTCAGTAATACCACAGAGTGGGTGGCTTACAAACAGCAGATATTCCCTACAGTTCTGCAGGCTGGATGTTGAGATCAGAGTGCCAGCATGCTCGGGTGAAGGCCCTCTTCAGGGCCACAGACTTCTCATTGTATCCTCACATGGCAGAAGGGCTAGGGAGCTCTGTGGGGTCTCTTTTATAAGGGCACTAATCCCATTTGTGAAGGCCCCACCTCCTGATACCATCACATTCACGGGTAGGGTTTCAACACATGAATTTTGGAGAGGACACAAACATTCAGACCATGGCACTCACTCATGGTGGGATTAATTGTAACCTTAACACAGGCGAATTACTCTCCCCACCATGCACAAACCCAGGTGAGATTCTGTACAGCATTGAAGGACATGGAGAAACCATGTCAGCGCCATCCCCCCTTACAAGTAACTTAGCTGTCACTTGAGCAATACCATAGTATTCAGAGTGTACCCCGTTTCCCAAGGAGAAAACTTAAAAAGAGAAAACATGGCAAATATATTTTCACGAAGTAGATCCACGAGGGTCTTTCCTTATTAGACGCTAGGGAATGGGGTAATGGAGGCTGCTCACTCAACCTGCTTGCTGAACATCTCAGGATATAATTCTGTCTCAAAGGGCAGACCAGAAAATTGGAGGATTTCCTTCCACCAGTGCCCTATGCAGTGTTTAGAGTCTCAGAGGGTCTTCAAGTAGCCTGGCATCTAATAGGTGTTTGTGAATCATCTATTAGTTGAGGGGAGTTTACTCTCCACCTGTCTTGCTGGGGGACGTGGGCTGAGCCACTGGAGGGATTCGTGGCTGACAGTAAAAATAACGAGGCTCATCCGTGGAGGGCTTGCCAGAACCAGGCGCTTCTGCATTCCCCTAACGACCTGGTTGGGTGGGTAGAGTGAACACCTGTTTTTGCAGAGGAAGAAACCAAGGCTCAGAGATGTAACACGCCCAAGGTTGCTCAGCAAGGGAGACCAACCATTTAATGTGACAGTTTGAGTTTTCTTTTTCAGCATTTGATTTGCATTTTCCACCCTCAAGCAGGGGTGGTGAGTAAGGAGAAGGTGAGATTTCAGATACTGCAAAAATTGTTAATTGGCCTTTGACTAGGTCAGTCGAAATCGGTTTTTTATTTTGGGGGGTGTGTTTTTTTGTTTGTTCTTTTGCTTTGATGGGAAACACACTAACGTTTGTAGCACTAGATGCTCTGTATTGCTCTGTTGGATCCTCTCAGTAACCCCATGAAATTGGTCTAAGGATGGATGCTCATTTTACAGATAGAAAAACCGAGGCTGTAGAGTTTGGCAAGTGGCTCATCTGGTTCCAGAGTCTGGTCCCTAAGCCCCTCTCACTGAGCCAAAATTGACGTAGGGATAGCTTCCCCCCAACCCCCAGCCCCCGCCCCCGCCCCCGCCATAGGAGGCTTTCAGATGCAAATCGAACAAGGAACCCTAGTCTGTCCCTTTCAGACTGACAAACTGAGAAGGTTGGATGATGCCTCAGGTTGGTCAGAATGCAGGGGAAGGAGAGTGAAAGCAGCTCTCACAGGCCCTGGTGGGAAGTATAAATGCAACTTTTCAGAGGTACTAATGGCTCTCCCAGCATTTCCAGCGTGATCCAGCGATTCCACTGTTAGAATTGTTTTCAACCGCCGTATTTGGACACACTCAAAGACAGATATCTACGTCTGCAACCACATACATATATATATATATATATATATATATATATATATATATAAATAAAAATACATACCTAAGTATATATTAATTAGATCAGTTAAATGTAGGCTAGAATACCCAAACAATGGAAAATGATGCAGCCATTAGAAAAAGATTGGGGCAGGTTTATTCACGATGGCGTGGAAGGATGTCCAAAGTATACTCTTAAGCGGAAAAAAGAGAACCTCAGAAAGAGTGTACGATCTCCTCTGTGCAATAAAAAAGTGAGGGGTATTGAGACAATTTCCAGAAGGGAGTTTTAAGAACTATGAATAGAGGTTACCTCTGGGGAAGGGAAATGGACAATCCTCTATTATTTACATTTTTCCCAGAGGCATGTACTACTTTTATATTTTAAAATATTGTATATTTTACTTTCATCTTTTGGATATTTAAAAAAACATTACTTATGTTGACGGTGGGGAAGGCTATGTACGTGGGGGGCAGGGGGCATATGGGAAACCTCCATACCTTTCACCCAGTTATGCTGTGAACCTAAAACCGCTCTCAAAAATAAAGTCTATTAAAAATATAAAATAAAGAACTATACATTATTTGTATCCTTTCCTGCCAAAAAACTTCATAAAACCAACACAAAGGGAGTTGAGTATGCATCTGAAAGAAATCCAATGTGACCTTGGACTTGGGGTTTCTTCAGTAGGAAAACACCTTTGAAAGGAAGTGAAACAGGCAGTCAGGACTGAGTAGGGGCACTTCCTGCTTATCTGTACTTGAAGGAACTTGTGTTCTTAAAGGGGCAGGAGGACACTTATTGTCAAGACTATGGCTCTTATAATCCGAAATCAAATTGGCTGTAGACAGGTGCCCAGCAGACCTCCGTTCTAGAAGGCAACTCAAGTACAGTTTAGTCAGCCAGCCCACCGCAGGCCCAGTTCAGAGCCATCCTTCATGAGAGCAGCTGTGCCTTGGAGGCTTTCCCGTAAAATGTGAGCCAAACATTACATTTTGGTGAACTGAACTATATATTAAGTGAGGTTGGGAAGCTGCTCCTGGAATCATATAATGATGCATGTGTGTGTCTGAATATCCACGGATTGGATTTCTCTAAGTGGAGGTACCCGTGGCCAGGTTTTGACCCCTATAAAAGCATACATTTGTACCGTGCCTTCGTTTTTAGATGTTGCCGTCATTTTGCATCTGCTAGCTCATTCTTGCCTCCTGACAGCCCAGTGAGGGTGTGATAGGGAAGCTGGCATCCCATTTAGAAGGGAAGAAATGGGACACGTGGCAAGTGACATGCCCAAGGTCCCTGGGTGTGTAGCAAGGCCAGAAGCGGGTCCCAAGCCTAGAAAGTTGGCTTCTGGCCTGGCGCCCCTGCAGGGGAGGAGCCGTGGTGTCCTGGGGTTTCATCATCCATGGTCTGTTTATGTGCGACTAACTTTCCACTGACTTCTCCTGTGCCTCCCTCTCGAGGGTTAAGTGCCCATGGAGCAGTGCGGTGGGAGTTCTGACCAGGGAGGGGTCCGCATGAAAAAACAGGCGAGGCTGGCGGGGATGGGAGTGGCATCTTGCCACCTCTCTCCGCCTCGAATCCATGTCCCGAATCCATGCCCGTAATCCCCAGTGACTCCCACTCGGCTACCTTGTGGGCTTCAGATCCTGGGAGATGAAAAAGGGTGGCACAGAGGAGGTGGGGCGTGGGAGATGGAATGGAGCATCTTCACAGCCCCTGTTCCTTCTCACATCTGCCAACTGCCGCTTTCCCACGTGAATTATAGGACAATTGCCTCCAAGGAAGCTGAGCAGAGAGGCTGCACACACCGGCCCTGCAATCGCCATTATTACTGCCATTATTGACGTGATTCTGATGCCCTGGTGAAGACTGTGTAGCTGGGCCGCGCTCGTTTCCTGGAGAGTTCCCTGTGCAGGCTTAAAGGAAGGCTGTCTTCTCCCTCTTCACACCGTTTCCCATCGCACCCCAGCAGGGATGCTACATTTAGCTGGTAGAAAAGCAGAGTGTCGCAAGATTGGAATTTCAGATAAATAACAAATAGCTTTTGAGTATAAGTTATCCCATGCAACAGTTGAGACATTTATATTTAAAAATGATTAGTTATTTATCTGAAAGTCCAGTTTAACTGGGCATCCTAGAGTTGATCTGGCAATCGTACCTTGAGGGGGGAAACTTAGACCCATTCACAGGTTGATCGCTACTTCAGCTGTCTGTCCATCCAGATGCACCCAAACACAGACAGACAGACAGACACACACACACACACACACACACACAGAACAGCCCTTAGTAAGTTTCAAGCCTCTCAGTTCTCCCTCTAGGGCCTCCTGCCAGCCCTGCCACACTGGGTCCTCGGAAAGAGGAGAGAGGGGGAGGGGAAGGAGAAGGAGGAGAAGGGAGGGGGAGGGAGGGGGAGGGGAGAGAGAGCTTCAGCCTCAGGAGAGGTAGCTGAGAGCTCAGACAGCCGAGCAGATGGGAGCCACCCACAGGATAAACAGGCCTGCGAGGCTTGGAGCCGATCCATCAATCACGCCCGTGTTCAGACCCAGAGAGCCTGTGTGTCAAGACAAACGAGCCAAAAGACTTCCCCGCGCTCCCTAAGGCCTCGATAGGCCTGGCTGGATCCGTGCACTTCGCCGAGGCTCCTCCCCCGCAGAGGCTGGCTTCTGCCGGGGCTTCTGGTGGCCACACAAAGGCGGGATTCAGAACCAGCAACCAGGGACACGCGGCTCCTGGGCACACAGAAAGTTTCAGTACTCTCGCCCCTCTGTGCCTTCCTGGTCTCACTGGGCGGAAAATGACTGGGCAGGCGTCCTCTCGTCCCTTGCATTCTCTCTTTCTAATCAACTCGATCGATGTTTCATTGACGTCAAATAAAAGGCACTCATGTTAAGTTACCGTCCATGAATGTGGACGACCGTGTATGCTAGTGTCACCGTCATCTTGGTCGCGATACAAAAATATTTCCATCACCCTAGACAGTTCCTTGTCTCTCAGCCATTTCAGAGACTTGGTTTTAAATGGCACCCTACTGGGTGAAGCTTTGACTTCCTGAAGCAGAACGCAGTCCCCACACCCCCTGCCCCGGAAAATCTTCTGTTGTGACAGTTGTTCCCCTTGCTGCCATTTGTTTGTTCCCTGTCAGGCTGGGTCTCCTCGGTGGGCCTAGGTTTCATTTCTCTTTGCATCTCCGGCACACAGACACGTGGGCCCTGAAGGAATAATGCTTGCTGAATGCTTCCTGCGGCAGAGGAGTCCAACCCTGCAAGCAGGGAGTTATCGTCATTAATGCGGAGAGCTCTTCTTCCAAGGCAGGTACTGATGGGGTCTGCTTCCCGTCTCCCCTGTGGCCTGGCTCAACACAGGCTTCTGATATTCTGTTCATGGGCCTATGGACAAAGATTGTCACCTGCCGTATCGATAAGCAAAGGAAGTTGCAGCCATCAAGCCCTCAGCCACTGCAGCCGCCCTGACTGTGCACCCTGAGGGTGCTAAGGTACATATCAAAGGAAGGATCTCAGTGAGCCCAGATTCTTGCATCTTCCCATATAAAGAAAACTGCTAAATTCGTTAACCTGAGATGTCCAGTTTTCGTTAACAGTGATCTTTTAATGTTCTGACTACCTGGTATTTTTGCAAAAACTCCTATATGTCCTGGCTCCCCCCTTACCTCTTTGGAGCAGTCCCTCAGAGCTCTCTGAGAGGTTGTCTCCTGGGTTCAAGTCCTCAGTTTGTGTGCCAAATAAAACATAACTCTCAACTTTGAGGTTGTGCTTTTTCTTTTTTTTTTTTTTTTTTTCCAGTCGACAACGCTATGTGGGAGGACCAGCCCACAGGTCCTTCTTTCCAGGCCTCCAGGGCAGGCGGAAGGCTTAACCCAACCTCATGACCCTAGTGTCAGCTGATGGTACCTTCATTCCCATTGGCGACAGAGAAGTAATAATAAAGGTAATAGGATAACTTACATAGATGCTTCTGATCTCCAATGTCATTCAGGATCATCATAGTCTGGAGACTATGATGATAACTGACATTTATGGCCTGCTTATCAGGCATGCCAGGGACCAGTCTAAGCATTGCTCATCTAATCTTCAGAACAAGGTAATATGGTAGGAAAGAGGTAAGAACTAGTATCGTTACCCGCCTTTACAGAGAGAACCAGGTAACCTAACTTGTCCAGAGTCCCATCGCTAATAAGTAGGAGTTGGGATGTGTACCCAGGCAGTCGGGCCCCTACCCAGTGTAAAAGAAGAATCTGGGAGAGAGTTGGAAGAGGATTTCTTTTTCTCTCCTCCTGGTCTTGTTTTATTCTAATTGCATAGTTTGTTTCCTCTGAAATGTACAGTTATTGTTCCATACTTATACGCAAGGGACGCAATCAAAGACCTGATAATGCCTCTGAAAACTGGACTGGAATATTTGGGGGAAAAATCCAAACTGAGGAATGACTGAATGTATGGCCAGTGACAGCTGGTCTTTTCAGGAAGTGAAATCAATTTTTGTCTTCTCAAAAATTTCTTCTTCCTGAAGAAATGTATCCTGTTTGCTGCACGCTCAAAAGCAAAGTTGCTGTAGGTGACGACACCCCAAGACAGGCCTCATGTCCCCCAAACAAAAGGCCAGGTCATCAGGCATCAGAAGCTTTTCCTTTCCCCCCCATATCCAGACTGTAAACCAAACTTGTCATTTTGACGTACCTCACGACTGTCCATTTCTCCCCATTTCCCTGCCTCTGCTCCAGGAGCGCCTCATCGTTTGTGCCCCTGGAGTGTCATCAGAACAGCCTCCTCTAGGGTGGGCTCTTGCCCCGGCCTTCCCTGCTCCACACTGCCCCCTAGGGTTAGTTCCCTGACCCGTGTCCACATCACCTCCTGCTTCTAAGCCCTCCAGCACTTCCCATCACCAGCAGCCTAGAGGGCAAGGGCCCCTGGTTGGCCTGCAGAGCATCACGTTCGGAACGTGTACTATCTACCAGCACGCTTCTGCTTCCTCCAAGTCACCAAAGCTGTAGCCACAAGGGTTTATCATCCCTTATGCGTATCCCTCTCCACGCCTCTACTTCCAGACCACTGTGGACACTGTTCCTCCTGCTAAGAATGCATGAGTCTCACTTCCAACCTCACGACAACCTGAGGAGACAGCCATCATAGCACAGACGTTAAGACAGAAGGCTCTGCAGTCAGACTGCCCAGGGTCACATAGGAGCCTGGCGCTTAGAAGGGCCCTGTGCTTGGTCTAACGTTCTGCTGCTGCCATCTTGAAATTCTTAGCCATTCTGAAGAAGGGCGCTGCACTCACAGATTATGTAATTGTCCTGACTCTGACACTGGCAAGCTGTGTAACTATGAAATAAAGATAACGGTGAAGGGCTTAGAACAGGGTGCACGACACTGGGAGTGATCAGTAAATAAGACACATCGCTATCCCCATCTCACACACGAGGAAACAGGCTCAGTGAGTTCATCAGCGCCGCAAGGCTGTCACATGATAGAAAGTGACACAATTCACTTTCACTTCTCTGTGACTGTGAACTTTCCTACGTAGCCCTGGCTCTTCTTGGCACGTGATCACATCTGCTCTCAGTGTATTAACTATGTGACAGTAGTCAAGGCCTGTCCATACCTCTTGTACTCCTTTTTCTAAAGCCTTGAAAGTTAGCTGAGCACAGAACCGGTGATTCTCACATTTGATAAATGAGGACAGAGTAAACACGTGACTGGCCTAAAAGCTCAAATCCAATTACCAGCTCTGCTGAAACAAAGATGGTGGCATCAGAGTCTGGGGCTCCTGGAACCCATCCAGCAGGCTGTCTTGAGCCAGAACCCTGTTTCCCCTGCAAAGAGGCTAACAAACACACGATGGTCTGGGGGGAAAGGCTACTTCTGGGGCCCATGGGAAGACAAGTGGTCTTGATCTTTCCTGCAGCTCCCAGACTGCACTGCAGGAAGTAGGGTAGGTAGCTCCAGATGCTACCAAGAGATGCTTTTAATTGTCCTGCAGCTGTGACAGCTCAGCACCAGGATTTCTGGTGATGCTGAGGTGCAGTACTGTTGCTACTGTCAGCATCCATTCACACACTCATACGTTCTGAATCTAGTTATTAGGCTCTGGTCTCGGGGAAGGAACCACGCTGGCAGAAAGTGACACAAAAGCGAGGAGAAAGCTATCTTGCCTTTAGGGATTAGAGAAAAGGCTGACAGGGACGCCAAGAATTACAACCATACGGTAAACGCTAAAAGCCAGGTGTTATGGGAACTCAGGGGTGAAAGCAAAGGCCTACAAAGGGCAAGGGAAAAAAAGACTCCCTCAGGAGGTGGAATGCAAGCTGTGCCTTGAGGGGTGAGGAGGCCTAATTGCCAGTCCACTGTATTCCTTTCCTAGGGCTGCTGTAACAAATGACCACAAACTGAGCAGCTGAAACGACACAGACGGATCGTCTTACAGCTCTGGAGATCAGAAGTCCCTCACAGGTCTCACGGGGCCAAAATCGAGGTGCTGGAGGGCTGTGCCCCTTTCTGGAGGCTCTAGGGAAGAAGCTGCTTTCTTGCCTTTTGCAGCTTCTAGAAGCCGTCCGCATTCCTTGGCTTGTGGCCCCTTCCTCCATCTTCAAAAACAGCAACATTGCCTCTATTTGACTCTTCCCCTGTAGCTACATTTCCTCTGGTTCTGCCTCCCTCTTTCCCGGGTAAGGACCCTTGGGATTACATGGGCCCCACCTGGATAATTCAGGACTCTCGCCCTGTTTTCAGGCCAGCTGACTAGCAACCTTCGTTCCAGCTGCAACTAAGTTCCCCTCTGCCATGTGACCTGCATATTCACAGGTCCCAGACAGTAGGATGCAAACATCTTTGGGGGCCATGATTCTGCCTACTGCCCCCATTTTATAGATTACTCACTGTGTGGCCTTGAGCAGTTTGTTCCAGACTCTCTGAGCCTGAGGCTTCTCATCTGTAAAACGTGGAAATAACACCTGCCCTGCCCATCTCACAATGTTGCCCTGAGAATTTAATGAGCTAGTGTATGTGAAAGAGCTTTAAAAACAGTAAAGCCCTACGTTGGCATATATGTTCCTACGGGGTACGGGATGACAAGGATGTAACCCCTTGTGAGTATCTGCTACATCCTAGGCAGGTACTACAAGATGATTTATCCAAGATGGTCCACATCTCTTCCCAATTCCACGCTCAGTGACGTCACACTGGTATCTTGAAATCAGCCATGGTGGGAGCATGTACACTACGGAAATAGGCAACCTCTACAAATCGGGGTGCTTCCCATGCCCCTCCCTGCCCCGAACCAGTTGTTAAACGTTCCCAGCACATCACAGCTGTATCCCATTTATTTACGACAAACCATCCGACATGGTTATGATTGCCTTAGAGTACAGATGAGCAAGGTGAAGCCCGAAGCCAGTGATAAACCTGCGTAAGATCACGCTCATGGCGAGAGGCGGGTGAGGCCAGCTCGTCACATGCTCCAAGGCTCCGGTCCCTCCACCACACCCCACGATCATGCTACATCCCCCCCACCCCCCAACTCTGCCTGCCCTTGAGAGGGCAGTTAGTCTAACTGTCCAAGAGAATCATGGGACTTAACAGCATGTTTAAAAATGTAACCATCGGGCTTCCCTGGTGGTGCAGTGGTTAAGAACCCGCCTGCCAATGCGGGGGACACGGGTTCGAGCCCCGGTCCGGGAAGATCCCACACGCCGCGGAGCAACTAAGCCCGTGCGCCACAACTACTGAGCCTGCGCTCTAGAGCCCGCGAGCCACAACTACGGAAGCCCGCGCGCCTAGAGCCTGTGCTCCTCAACAAGAGAAGCCACCGCAGTGAGAAGCCCGCGCACGAGCCCGCGAGCCACAACTACGGAAGCCCGCGCGCCTAGAGCCTGTGCTCCTCAACAAGAGAAGCCACCGCAGTGAGAAGCCCGCGCACAGCAACGAAGACCCAACGCAGCCAAAAATAAATAAATTTATTTTTTTAAAAACTGTAACCATCAATCTAAGGTGGTAGGCTTCACCGTCCAATGCAAAGGTTCAAAGGGATGTGATGCAAAGAAACGGCCAGATCACTCAAAAGTCGAAGTGCAGCACGGCTTCCTCTTAGACAACCTGGAAGCGTTTGAAGGTGGGCAAATGCAATCCCTTCATTCAGAGATGGATAAAGTAAATAGCAGGCCGGTATTCTGTGGGAGCAGTGAATGGAGGCGATTTGCAAGAGAAAAAAACTGACTTTGCTTTATGCTCCATTTAAATCAGGTTCCCATTTCTCTGACCCTGTGCTAACTGTTCCTTCCTAAGGTTGGGGTTTCATTTTAAACGCGCTCGAGGCAGGAGGAACCTAGTTCCTGGGCATAAAGATTTAATTAACACAGGAGCAAAGGCTCCCGTCTAACAATGGTTCCCAGTCTTGGCTGAACGCTAGAATCACCTGGGGGTCTTTGAAAACTCCAACCACCCACTGGTTGCATTCAGACCAGTTAATCAGAAGCTCTGGGGGTGGGAAACTCCCAGCTGAACCCCATGTGCAGCCCAGTTTATTTTCCTCACTCCCACTTTACATTTCTATTTTCTGGGGTTTCCTGCTGTTTATCAAGTGTCTGTTTGAGAAAAGCTTAGCAGCATCCAGTTACAGTTGGAGGCCCTGGCTGGGCAGGAGGTGAAAGGCCTCAGAACATTTTCTAGAACATGTTTCAGGGAATAAAGAAGCCCCACACTTAGAAAACCAGTTCTCCCAGCCTCGTGTGACTTCACCAGGAGCCAATAAAAAACCGGCCCTTGAGTTTACTGGTTCCCGTCTAGATTGATTAAACCTAGAAATTGCTGGACAAACCACGTACGGTTTTATGAGAGAGAGCCCATTCTCTGATGTGCACTGATCCAGACTTTTATCAGCTCTCTTAGTCTCAACACATTTGCTCTGAGGCTGTGGCGGTATTGGTTGGAGGAGGATTTGAGTCCTCAGGCGGGTGAGAAGCTAGGTCTCAGAGTAAACAATAAGGATTCCACGCCCTGAGATCCTTGTGAAGCGAAAACCATAGCTTTAGGCAGACCGCGGCTGCCACCTGTCGGCGGCGATGGGTGTTGACTCCTGTGGCCGAGTGAGTCGCACGCCCCCTGGTGGAGGTCAGTCCCCGCTGGACCCAGCTCACGCTGTCGCTCCATATTCACCAGCAACGCTGCAGGCAGAAAGGACTTTTCCTTAAACGTAGCAGATGGGAGTGCGAATAGGGAGACACACGCATCTAGTAGTTTACATTATCTTTGGACCACGTTCACTTGCCACTTAAATGAGCCTTCCTTTTGTAATGTTTCATGTTCTGTGATCAGAAAATCGTGATCATGTGTCCAGATTAGGGCCTCACTTGAAACTTCTGGCCATTGGAGGCTGGGAAGGTATGCAAAGCCATCCTGATGAATTGGAGGGGCAGGGAGACCAGAAACAGCCAACCTGTCACAGTCGCTGTTTGCTCAAACTATATCCCTTCAACATTGTTCAAAGGGACGTCATTAGAAATGCATTCGTTTGGTTTTAAGATACTGCCCTCTGTTAACAAACCATGGAAATCGCTGGAAAGGTTAACGTGTGCGTCATCTATATAACAAACATATTCATCGGATTACTTTCCAGAATTTCACTCCACATGTATTAAACAACTGCTCTAAGACGCCCTGTGCTTGGCACTCAGGTGTGAGGAAACTGTGGTCCCGACCTTCAAGTAATTTACAGTCTTGTCCGGGAGGGAGACGAAGCGACTAAGTGACCGAGACAGAACCAGGAGGTGCCATGTTACCGGAGCAAACTGCCTTCGAACGTGGAGGCAGAGATCGTTGACTCTGAGCGTGGTTCTTGGCTGATGCTTGGACCAGTGCTTCTCAAAGCGCGGTTCCCAACCGGCGGCGTCAAAAGCACCCGGGAACTTGTTAGAGAAGCGAATTCTCGGGCTTGCCCGGGACTGTGTTTTCACAGTTCCTCCAGGTGATGCCTGCCAAAGCTTAAGAACCACTGCTTCAAAGAGAAGGTGACGTGGGCTGGGAAGAGGCCTCCGAAGACACATAGGACTTTTTTTTTTTTTTTTTTTTTTTTTTTTTTTGGTATGTGGGCCTCCCTCTGCTGTGGCCTCTCCCGTTGCGGGGCACAGGCTCCGGACGCG
>NC_041220.1:156091604-156123811 GCF_002837175.3 Physeter macrocephalus | reverse complement strand
GCTCAGCGGCCACGGCTCACGGGCCCAGCCGCTCCGCGGCACGCGGGATCCTCCCAGACCGGGGCGCGAACCCGGTTCCCCTGCATCGGCAGGCGGACGCGCAACCGCTGCGCCACCAGGGAAGCCCAGGACTTTTAAAATTAAGGTAAGAGGACATTTATCATCCTCATCTCTTACATTTGTATCGTGATTTACACCCTATTATCTCATCTGACCTTTACAACAACAGGACTGGAGACAGAGAAGGAGGCAGAGAAAGCTTAGGTTTCAAAGGAAATATCAATAACATTGGGTATGTCATCACTCTGACACAAAGCCATGTGACCTGGATCAAGTCCCTTATCCTTTCAGGAATTGCTTTCTCATCTGTAAACGGTTACAGGAATATTCTTTTTGGAGACTTTTGGTGAGGATTAGCTATAATAGATATAATACAGAGAGTTGTTACTCACTGAAAAGGCTATTTCTACATATTATTTTTATAAGCCCCTATTGCTGGTGAGAAAACCCAAGCTTGATGCTGGATGTGAGGCTGCCCCTTAGGTTCCTGACTCACTTCTGGGCTGGTTTCCTTATCCCATAGTTTTCACTACAGTTGGGGCCTCTACAAAGGCCTTCTCACTATTTATAGATTTGTCAGCATTTCTGGGTTTATCGTATGTGGAACTATGGAGGGCTCCACTGCTTCAGTGACAATGGCAGCCACTGAGGCAGGGCTGGAAGAGAAGTAATGGAGTATCAAAAAGTATCGAGAAGGCTGAGTCGCACGTAAAGTGAACGTATCCCTTTGTCCACCTAACTAGCCACTTTTAGGCCATGTGCATCATTTATACAATAAACATATTTATCAGTTCACTTTCCAGAATTTTATTCCACATTTATTAAACAAATGCTCTAACCTGTGCTTGGCACTTGGGAGGATACAGGTGTGAGTACATCGTGGGATAAATGTGGAATAAACCCTCTCCTGTTTTTTCCAAGTTTAATGACAAAAGTGGGCAACTTTTTGTAATCCGTAGCCAATGCATAGAGTCTTGGACTCTAAGAATTTAGTAAGCTTTTTCTTGATAGGTGTCGCATATAAACTGCGGGAGGGGGTGCTCCTGGCATCTAGCGGGTGGAGGCCAGGGCAGCTGCTAAACATCCTACAGTGCGCAGGACACCCCTCCCCCAACAAAGAATCATCTAGTCCAAAATGCCAGGAGTGCCAAGGTTGAGAAGCCCTGCCCTAAAGGTTCCCACCATCACCCAAAGTCAACAAGTCAAAACTGAAAACCAGTTCTCCCCAGAGTGGCCAGATTCTACAACCGATTCCTCGCTCTCCTCCCAAATCTGTCAGCCTAGAGCCTGGAAACCTTCCTGGGCTTCACTCCAGAAATCCATTTAGTCTCCAAGGTGTGTGGATTTTTGCCTTAGAGCCTGTTTCTGACTCATGTCTTCCCATTCTCCCGAGCCCAGTCAAGTATTACTCTGCAGTGTCATTTGTCCAGGATCAGCTCTACTGGATGTGTACTCCTGGAGTTCAGGAATCCTGTACTTGCATCTTTAAGTCCTCCGTGTCCAGCACCATGCCCAGTGGGTGGAATATTTAGGGAGAAATATATAGGGATATGTAAGGAGAGAGATTTCTGGATCAATAAAAACAAATTTCTAACAATTAAAGAAAAATGTATACATAAAAGTTAAATGCATCTTTTAATGTGTATGTTACGATGGCAAACGAAATGTGCTTCATAAAGGAAAGATCGATATTCAGACATAAATTTTAAACTTCCTTTGTGAAGCTCCACTCGATCATCGTTGTTACGTGCTCCTTATCTCTTAATTTGCTTATATACGTGTCAAACAGTAAGTTCGAGAGATCATAGGTAATATGTGGGTTATTACAGCCTGTGAAGCAGTTTATTTTCTGCTCCTTCCCTCAAATGCCTCTGAACTGTGGCTTTTCCCGCTCACCCCATCCTTCCTTTTCTTTCTCTTTCCCCCCCCACCACAGAACACAGCTAATGCCTGTTCACCTTTAGCTACCTTTTAGCCTATGTGCTGAACCAGGAGAAGGAATTCCCTCTGAGGAAATCTTCAGGATTTTGTCTTTTTTGTGTTTTTTTCATGAGGTGACGCTTTTCAGTGGCCCTGCCATCGTAAAATGGAGAGTAGGAAAAAACATTTAAACAGAAATAGAGAAATTGCTGGGTCATGCTCTCATTTTCCTCACAATTTCCTTGTTTTAAATTTTATTAACTAAATTTCTTAATATCTACTAAGCAGTCAATAATGACCATCTTTATGTACAGATACTTCTCCACATATACTATATGTATACATTTTACATATGTGTACACATTTCATATTGGTTTCCAATGTAAGCAATATTGCTAGAGTGTCCAACCTTGGTTAGATCTGGTTGGCTGATTCAAAGGTGGAAATTCTTCCAAGATTAGAGACTCACTGCTTTAGTCATTCCCACTGGATCTGACATCTTTGAAAGCACAATATTCCTTAATAAGTCCCTAGAGAGCTCATTCAGCCACAGCAAAGTTTAGCCCGATCAATGGAAGTATCAGGTCTGTTTTCAGTTTAAGTCAAGTACTAAAATTATCCTTTACATAGCCAATGATGCTTTAGAAATGAATATTAACCTCTTTATCCTATACCAAAGAAGATTCTATCATTTTTACAGTTTCATTATTTATTACTTCTCAATTATAATCTGCTTTGTTGTCACTTCTCTCTTTAGAAGCCATAATGTCCCCGCTGGAGACCCGATAGGGCCAGTTCAAGGAGGCAATCGGCTGGATATAAAGGCCTCAAGGCACGTGGCCTAGACTAGTATCTGGGGGGCTTTTAGAACAGAACACTCCATGTCAGAATAGTGACTGTCGCCACGTACCTGGGAACATTTCCAGGGGCTCACTACGTTGGATGACTCTCTAGCAGGCCTTCAAATCCCTCTTGGAGATGGAAATGCCTATTAGGAAATACTCTGATAGCCAAGCAGTTCCCAAAGCTATTTGACCTCGGGAGAATTTTTGGTGGAGAACGGCCTCACTGTTATTATGTATTTGTTTACGGATCATCACATGATCTCTATACTGTTGCACTCAACTGACTTCTTCCATTTCGTGACATCTCCCCTTGCCTTCTTCTTCGTCTACGCTGCACTTGCTCTGAATCACAGCCCAACAGTCAGAGAAGAATGCAAATGATTCTTGCCTGGGTGCAGAACCTCACGGACTCAGCATCACGGCATCCAAGATGGTTGGCGCTACATAGGACCCAATTGACAACCAGCATGCTTGCTACTGGGAATGGGAAAGGGGGAAATGGAGGGCTAAGAAGCTTCCCCCGCCCCCCTACAGGCACTGCAGTGTGATACGTGACAGCGTGACCTCCTGTTCATACCACATCTGTCCTGGCATGCAGCTGGAGAAGTCTCTCTGAACCTTCATTCATGCATTCATTCATTCACTTGAAAAGTATTTATTGAGAATTTTCTTGTGTATCAAGCACGGTAATGAATACCGGGGACAGAACGATGGATCAAAAGACACCTTTCCTCGTCCCTGGAAGCCCCATGTGTTAATAGCACTCTATCCATTTCTCTATCATCTACACAATAAAACTAGTGATCAATGCTAAGATGATAGTATAAGTGAGATTTGGAGGTTAGGGAATAGCCTCTCTAAGTGATATCTAACCTCTCCCTGTAGGATGAGGAGGAGTTAGCTAAGTGAAGCCTGGAGGAAGAGGTGCCTCGGGGAAATAGCATGTGTGGAGGCCCTGAAGCGAGAGGGTTTGGTGCGTTCTCAGCATGAACCAAGGCCTGTGATGGGCATGCTTAGAGAGGAGGCTGGTGGGGCAGGCGAATGGGAGGTTACAGAGAGCGTTGGGTGCCTTGTTTGGGAATTAAGGTTTTAAAGTTAGTTCAGTGCTCACACCTTTTACACGAATCACTGGCTATTACTGAATTGGAGGGACCAGAGTGGATACCAGGAAGCCAATGAGAGATGCTCGTAGCTTGGATAAGGCATGTTGATGATGGAGATGAAGACGGAGGATGGATGGGAGAGAAATTTAAGAGGTGAAGTCAAGACTGCTAGATGAATGGTTGGGTGTGGGGGTGAGATGGAGGAGTCGACAGTGAGCCTCGGGTTTCTGGCTTGGACACCTGCATCTGAGCTTCTCCTGCAAATCCAGACATCGCTCTTGGTCATCTCTGAGCTTCTGGTGTCATCATTACTGAGATAACTAGAGACTTATCCCTAAAATAGTTCAGGTAGAATGTCGAAGGAGAGGAAGACAGGGAAGATAAGACGGAGGGGTCTTTTTTCTCTACTAGAAGTGCATTTCTCACTAGAAATTAAAAGGCTCAAAAAATAAACAGCTTCCCAATGGCAATATTCTACTATCGTAAGTGGGGTTTTTGTTTTTCTCTTGGAACCTCTAGTCTCTTTCCTTTGCACACTGAAGAGCCATTTATAAAGACCATTTTCCATTTTGAGTCTTTGGCAGAGGAAGTCCTGAGAGGCCTCCAGCAGGTTCAAAACACAGTTATCCCTTGCCTTGTTCCTCTAAGACTACAATGTGATTGCTGAGTAAGACATGGGGCTTTACCAATTTCCCCATTCCCTGAAAGCCCTCAAGGGCAGAAAGGAAGAGAACACAATTGTGCAAACTTCTTTTGTACTCACGGGAAATAATGGATACTATTATGGCTTTAAGTTCAAGGATAATGACGGTGGAAACCTGGCCATATCAGTATAGTAGCTCTCTTAATAGCTGAGAGGGAAATTGCCTTTATTCTTCCAATATTCATGAATGACTTTCCCTTTCACAAGGGCATTTTCAACTTTCGTGGAGTTCTGATTGATTTCTAAAGAAGAAAAGCCATGGTTGTTGTTATGAGTTGAACTGTGTCCCCCCGCCCCCAATTTTATGTTGAAGTTCTTCCTAACTCCCAGTACCTCAGAATGTGACCTCGTGGGGCTTCCCTGGTGGCGCAGTGGCTGAGAATCCGCCTGCCAATGCAGGGGACACGGGTTCGAGCCCTGGTCCGGGAAGATCCCACATGCCGCGGAGTAACTAAGCCCATGCACCAGAACCACTGAGCCTGCGCTCTAGAGCCTGTGTGCCACAACTACTGAGCCCACGTGCCGCAGCTACCAAAGCCTGCGTGCCTAGAGCCCGTGCTCTGCAGCAAGAGAAGCCACCGCAGGCTTCCCTGGTGGCACAGTGGTTAAGAATCCACCTGCCAGTGCAAGAGACACGGGTTCGAGCCCTGGTCTGAGAAGATCCCACATGCCGCGGAGCAACTAAGTCCGTGCGCCACAACTACTGAGCCTGCGCTCTAGAGCCTGCAAGCTACAACTACTGAGCCCACGAGCCACAACTGCTGAGCCCGTGAGCCACAACTACTGAAGCCCGCGCACCTAGAGCCCGCGCTCCACAAGAGAAGCGACTGCAACGAGAAGCCCGCGCACTGCAGTGAAGAGTAGTCCCTGCTCGCCGCAACTGGAGAAAGCCCGCACACAGCAACGAAGACCCAACGCAGCTAAAAATAAATAAATTTTTTTAAAAAAAGAACGTGACCTCGTTTGGCAATAGGGCTGTTGCAGATCACATTAGTTAAAATGAAGCCATGCTGGAGTAGGGGTGGACCCTTAATCCAACATGACTGGCGTCCTTATAAGAAGAGGAGCGACACATAGAGGGAAGGCAGCCATGTAACAATGGAGGCAGAGATTGAAAAGATGCATCTACAGCCAAGAAACGCCAAGGACTGCCAGCAAATACCAGAAGCTAGAAGAGGCAAGAAAGGATCCTCCCCTACACGTTTCAGAGGGATCATGGCCCGGTAGACACCTTGATTTCAGACTTGTAGCCTCTGGAACTGTGAGACAACAAACTTGTTTTCAAGCCACCCAGTTTGTGGTACTTTGTTATGGTGACCCTAGGAAACTAATACAGTCGTAGTGTTAGAAAATAACGTAGAGATCATGTAGTCCATTCTGCAAATGAGGACTCACGCTCAGAAAGGTGGAGTGATTTGCTCTGACCAGACCCGGGCATTTTACAGAGGCCAACAATCAGAGATCAGGGCCAAAGAGGGATTTGGCAAATCTTGACCAGCTCCAAGAAAAAAGCAGAGGACCAAAGTGAGCTGATAGAGAGGACTTCGAGAGTGAAGAGTAGAAATGCCAGGAGCTTCAGACATGGTGGGGCGATGCTAGAAAAGCCACCCAGAAAAGGGCAAAGAAGAGAAATAAGGCTGTCAGTAGATCCACGGAGTTGTACAACCATCACTGTAATGAATTTTAGAACATCTGCCTCACTCCAACAAGAAATCCTGTTACCATTTGCAGTCACTTCCCATCTTTTTACAATCCCCCAGCCCACGGGGCACCACTTACCTAACTTCTGTCTCTATGGATTTGCCTATTCCGGACATTTCCTATAAATGGCATCATACAATATGTGGTCTCTTGTGACTGGCTTCTTTCACTGAGCATCAGGTTTCCAAGGCACATCCGTGCTGTCGTGTGTGTCAGTACCTCCTTCCTTTGTAAGGCTGAATAATATTCCATTGTATGGCTATATCCCATTTTATTTATCCATTGATTAGCCGATAGATTTGGGCCATTTTGGAACCAACACGTATAAGTTGTTCAAAAAGCATTTGTCCATTAAGTAGAAGTTGTGAATTGAAGAAGACAGATGAGATAAAAGGTGAGATATCCCAGGCCCGATACTTTTGTATTCTCACCACCAAAGATGATAATAGGGGAGGATGGAGCCTCGAAAAAGATAGAAGAGGTGTGGAATGTGTGAGGCCTATTCTATCTCAATAGAAGGGCTCTGAGGACCTAATTATAGCTAAAGTGTTAATGCTCGAACTCGTGGCTCCTTTAGCATGTAGCAATGAGCACTGTGTGGATGGTTTCCAGTACCATGGCAGGACCAGCTGGAGCATGGAGGCCTGGTCGACCTCCCAGAGAGTCCTTCACACACACAGGTGTTGACTGCTGGAACACAGCTGCTGCTTCCCACAGCCCTCTCTCCCTTCCCCTCTTTCACCCCGAGGAAGCGTGCTCACCTGAGGCCCGGACTTGGAGAGGGGAGGGCAGGCCAGTCACCACTGGTCCAACGACTCCGCACAAGTGTGCTCTGACACAGTGACATCCGGTGCACACAGTAGGTGCTCACTCAATTTTTGGTGCATGCACAGTGTAAAATGTTTGAGTAGGAACCAGCTGCATCGAAAGAATGGAGACTGCCCTCTGAGACGGAGTCTCCACGTGGCAGGAAATGGTACTGAGAGTGCAGAGAATGCGCCCCAGGGTACAACTCAGCATCAGTCTGCAGACCACTTTGAGTATCACTGTACTAAACTTATTTCAGTCTATAAAGATAGGTATACGTGAACACGAAGACGTAAGTATTTTCGAATTATCTGTAATACCAAAAGATTGGAAGCAATCTAAATGTTCAGCAATAAAGGATGGGGAAAATACCTTCCGGTACATTCGTATAAGTCAGTCCCATGCAGCCGTTAAAAAGAAAAATATACACTCTGAGAAATTTTAAGTGAAAAGAGCAAAATGTAGAAGAGTAGCATAGAGTCTGCTCCTTTATAGTAAAAGAGCAACTGAAGGCTTAGATATGCAAACTGAAAGCTTCTAGAAGTTGTGGCAGAGACTGCTAGCTGTCTCCCAAATCCCTTCTCTCGCTTCCATAGTTATATTTGAAATATATATATTTCCCAGCATACCTTGCAGTTATGTGGCGTCAAAGAGGTCCTCACTAATGGAAGGGGAGCAGATGTGTGCCGCTGTTGAGTCTAGGCCTTAAGACACTGGTCTGAGTATTCTTGCTTGTTATTTTTCCCCCTGCCTACAGTTGGAACCCACCCTTACCGGTGACCCTGCCTGGACCATGCAGGTGATGCCAATTCCCTGGGGGACAGCAGAGCAACAAGAGAAAGGAACATGGGATCTTGAATGGCCACGTAGAGCAGAGCTGCCCTGCCAACCCAAACTATTCTCATCGGAACTGTTATGGGTGCCTCAGTCCGTCCAGGGTGCTATCACAAAATGCCAGAGATTGGGTAGCTTATAAACAACAAACATTTACTTCTCAAAATTCTGGAGGCTGGGAAGTCCAAGATCATGGCACTGGCAGATTCAGTGTCTGGTGAGAGCACGCTTCCTAGGTAGCTATCTTTTTGCTGTACCGTCACACGGTGGAAGGGGCAAGGGAGGGTTCTTGGGCCGCTTGTCTAAGGGCACTAATCACATTCATGAAGGATCTGCTCTCATGACCTAATCGCCTCCCAAAGGTCCAACCTCCTAACACCATCACCTTGGGGGTTAGGTTTCAACATGTGAATTTTGGGAGGACACAAACATTCAGGCCATAGCGTGTGGGATAAAGAAATAAACTTCAGTATTGTTGGATCTCTTGGTTACAGCAACTGAGCCTTTACACTTATAATACAAAAGAATACATGAGAACTTTTAACAGTGATTGTCTCTAGGAAGCGAAGTTGTGTTGGGAGGGAGACTGAAATTTAATCACACATCCCTTTGAAAAATTTGAATTTTTAAAAGCTCATATATGGGTATTATCATATATTCATTTTAAAATAAAATAACAGAAAACAAAACAATGCTTTCTCTTTAACAAATTAGAGGTCCTTCTCCCACAAAACATAACAAAACCAACCAACCAACAAAATTACAGTTCTGACTTTTCCATAATGGTATCTTAAATGAGGAATGAGGGAGTTTCAAGAACAAATGATTTTATTAACCACTGATTTCACTACCCTCACTTTATGAAGGTATTTGCTAAGGAAAAGGTAAAATTGTTTGTGACTTTCATTAACTTGTCATTCTGTCAACAGGACACTGCCAAAGTACGTGAGCTTAACACAGACCCGTAATCACTACCACTGAAAAAATGTACATTTTTATCTTACCAAAACAATCAGAGAACACAGGAATGAGCTTCTACCAGACAACAAGTTAATGTGGCATCCACAGGAACGAGCTGTAACTGCACCCCACCATGAATGGTCCTGCTTTTAGATATTTGTCTTTATGCCTCAACAAATGCAAGCATCAATACCTTTCTCTTAACATCATGGTCACAGAACAGGGTTCAACGTGACAAAGCTAAAATTGTCCTTGACTGATTTCCACTTTGTCCATGTTACACTAAGACACATCATTTCGTTCAGTTCCTTAGAAACTCATATTTAAAGGTAACTCATGCTGCAAGATTAATTAAGAGACTGTACTTAAGGAAGTATGGTGCACTGGAGATTTTTCTTCTTTTCATTCTACAGGGACTTTACTTTCTTACGCTCGAATAATTTCCAGTTATTTTCAGTTCAAGTTCATAAGGTACCTCTTCAAGATTCATACTACACTGGATAGAAGATGCTTTGGACAGATGCAGAGGAACCAAGGGGTAGCAGAGGTGGTAGGGAATGCCAACATTGTTACACTTGGCAGAATTGCATAAAGGGTACCGACAGGTAGGCATTCTGACATTACGTCTTCTGAGTAGGAACTAAAGATAGAATTAATTTCTGTTAATAATTATCTTAATGTACAAACTTTATGAAAACTGTTCCCCCTTTGATTTCTACCAAAGCTTTTTTTTCCTAAGTATTCTCCAAAAACCCAGTGTTGATGGTATTTTATTTTATTTTTTAATCCCCTGGGCTTTTATTTATTTTTTTAGATTATAGTTGATTTGCAATGTTGTGTTAATTTCTGCCGTACAGCAAAGTGACACTTATACATACATTCTTTTTTAATATTATTTTCCAGTATGGTTTATCCCAGGACACTGAATATAGTTCTCTGTGCTCTACAGTAGGACCTTGTCGTCCATCTAGTCTATATGTAATAGTTTGCATCTACTAACCCCAAACTCCCAGTCCACCCCCTTCCCCCTTGGCAACCAAGTCTGTTCTCTGTCCATGAGTCTGTTTCTGCTTCGTAGATAGGTTCCTTTGTGTCATATTTTAGATTCCACACATAAGTGATATCATATGGCATTTGTCTCTCTCTTTCTGACTTACTTCACTTAGTAGGATAATCTCCAGGTGCATCCGTGTTGCTGCAAATGGCGTTATTTCGTTCTTTTTTATGGCTGAGTAGTATTCCATCGTATCTATGTACCACATCTTCTTTATCCATTCATCTGTCAATGGACATTTAGGTAACTTATTTTGTATTATAGATCTGTTTCCCTACTGTGTATTTATTATATGCTCATGATGTGAAATGAAGCATTTTAATCATTAATTTCATGATTCACAGCAATGGCAATTGACAGATACTCTAATTTAGCTGCACACTTTAAAAAAATGGTTAAGAAGTAAAAAAAAAAAACAAACAAAAGCAAAACACTTTAAATACCATCCATCTTAGCCTTTAAATGGCATCTAAACCTTAGAAGTGAAATATTATAGCCAGTATTTATAAAAGTAATTGTAAAAGAAGGACTAATGCAAACACAGCATAATATAACCACATAGCCATGGATATATGATAAATCTAAATAGCAACTTAACATCAGAAGTATCATAGTTGCAAAAGTTCTGAGATATTGCAATGAAGGTATAGTAGGCCAACTGCTAAGATGGCCACAATGGTCCCCTCTCCTGGTATTCACCATTTATGACCAAGATGGCAGGCTGAGCGAGGCTATCACAACCGCCCATCTCGGTCATGGACTACTTTTCCAGGACTGAGGTGATCACTCCCATGGAGCTGGCAGGGCCAGTGATTTAATTCTAACAAGCAGAATATGGCCAAAGTGATGGGTTATCACTTCCCTGATTAGCCTACAAAGATGGCGACTTCCACTGTGTCAGCAATCTCTCTCTCTTGTTGGCTTTGATGAAGGAAGCTGCCACAGCAAGGGGTCCACGTGGCCGGGAACTGAGGGCAGCCTTGGGCCAACGGCCCAGGAAGAACTCAACCCTGAAAACCACCACATGAGTGTGAGCTCAGAAGTGGACGCTAACCCTAGCAGATGCCTGTGGCCCTGGCTGACACGGAGATTACAGCCTTTGGGAGGCCCTGAGCAGAGGACCCAGCGACAAGCCACGCCTGGACTCCTGATCCACAGAGACTATGAGACGACAAATTGTATCATTTTAAGCCATTAAGTTTGGGGGTAATTTGTTACACACCAAGTGATAGCTAAGACAGAAGGGTCATTGCTGTGCATTCTTAGTACGTTGGCGAACCCGGACTTAACATCAGTTAGTACTGCTTAATGGAATTGACATACAAGTTGTTATACCGTGAATCATTTGCAGTTAAGACGACATTTTTCAGACTCTGCCAAAACAAGCCTTCCGCCTGGGGGTTGTCAGGCCACTGGAGGATGGAGCTCTTGCAGATCCTTTGCCGCAGCCTCAGATACTGCGAGTGCTGCAACACTGGCTCCAGCAGAATAAAGACGATCACATCCATATTCTCATCTATTAGCCTCTGCAAGGCCAAGTAGAATGCTGTTTTAAAGTTCCAGTTTTTGGCATACTTTTTGGTTAGAACAAATATTGTTTTCTTGCTTTGGTTGATGCTCTGCATGAGGTTGTCGATGATGGCGAGTCCCGGGTCCCAATCCCTTTCCTCTAAACAGAGGAGCACATTTTTGTCCTCACTCTCTTCCAGGTGGAAGCGCAGCTCATTGATCACCCAGTCCGTGACAGAGGCGTCTTTGGTGTCATAAGAAACGTAAGCATCGTAGAAAGTCTGGGATGTGGAAAGAGACCTGTAGCCTTTTACCTTAGCTAAGCACACATGATAGAGAAACCAAGCATCCCAGTAAAACCAATGATGAGCCAGGGCAGCCAGCATAACTGAGACGGTGACAAAAAAGGTGAAGAAACAGAATATTGCCGCAATGGTATCTGAAACACAGGTTGTGAGCTCTAGACTCACAATGCTCTTGCCTTGTTGATCCCCAGGACTGCTGCAAATGACATCTGTCAACCTGGGAATTGTGACGTTCAGATTGCCATCCATCCATTCTCGAAAATCTCCAATGTCACAGGTACAGTCAAAAGGGTTTCTACCTAGTTCCAAAATGGCTAACTTGGTGGCGGTGTTAGTTTCAAACGTGGATTTGTTGATCGTCTTGAGCTGGTTGGCACTTAGATCGAGGTGTGTCAGACTGCTGGCTTCGGAAAGAAAGCCAGACGGCAGGTGGGAAATCCTGTTTTGACCCAGGAGCAGCGTCTCAAGAGAAGGTGTGACTTTCGATTGGCTATCAGTTACAAAGAACAGCTCGTTTCCACTTAAGTCAAGCAAGCAGAGATGAGGAAACTGCGGTAGTAATGACCAGTTAAAGAAATTTAACCTATTATCATTTATATATAGTTCGGTGAGACTCCGGGGCAAGTTAAGGAAGGCTTCATCGGGGATACGCTGAAGGTTATTAGAGGCTAAATGAAGCCGTGTCAGATTGCTGAGATATTTAAAAATTTGCCAGTACCTGACATCTTGAGCATTCCACAAAAGGTCAAGGCGGTTTCCACTGAAAACTAATTCTTCCAGGGACATGCTTTTCAGGTATGGTTCTGTTAAAGTAAAAATACTGTTGTAGCTCAAGTTTAAAACTTTCAGCTGAGTTAAATTTTGAATAAATCCTAGACGGTGTGTTACCCCTGCTATGCGGAAGTAGTGAGCATTGTAGCTCAGATCCAGAACTTCTAACAGTGGCAATTCGCTGAAAGCTGCATCATCATCAAAGTCTAGTCTGTTGTTTGTCAAATCCAAATACTTGATACCACGCAAAAGTGAAAATTCAGTTCCGTTTAACGCTTGACCGTTGCCATTTGAAGACAGATTTAAACAGGAAATGTTCCTAAAACCTTCAAATTGCTTTATCCCAATAAAGAAAATACTGTTCAAGCTTAAATCTAAGGCTTTGCCGTAGTTGGAGCATTGTGGCTTTATCAAAGGTCTGGTGTCATGATAAAAATTCGAATGTGGGTCAAACTCAGTATCTGCTGAGCGTGGCTTAAGGATATGCCTTTGGAAAGAGGGGCCATTTGCATCCTGCTGCTCGGTATCACTGACCAAGGGTGATATTCTGTTTTCGGACAAGTAAATGATTTTCAGGTTGGAGAACGACTGGAAAACGGTAAAATCAATTTGCTTAATAAAATTAACGCCCAAGTTGATAGCCATTAAATTTGAGAGGTTCCTCAGGGGCTGGAAATCTTCGTTTCTAAGTTCCTGGAACACATAACCTCTTAAATGCAATATCTGGAGAGATGTAAGCTTAGAAAAATTTTGAGAAATATTAATGTATTGTGGATATTTTTTTAGCTCGTAGTTGTAAGATAAGTCAAGTATTTCTAAGGAGGGCAGTTTTGCCAAAAATTCCCCAGAGGCTATTTCGTCCATTAAATAGTTGAATTCGAGATGCAGCCCCTTCAGATGACGCATGTTGTCAAACCAGGTTGCAGGAACCTTCCGGAGCGAAGTGCTAGAGAGGTTTAGGTAGCGAAGTTGGGTCAGGGTTTGAAAAGCAAGAGGATGTATCTGAATTGAAGCATCTCCTTTGCAAGGTACGCAGGGAAATGGCGCGTTAAAACATCTCGGGCAGTTCCCACTTAAATCTAGTACTTTTAAATTTCTCAGTCCCTTGAAGTCTTCTTGACTGATGTTTGTGATGTTGGTGTTGCTAAGATAGAGCTCTGTTAGGGAGCTTGGCAGTTTGGGTGGCACGTGGTAAAGGGGATTAAAAGATAATGACAGCACCTTCAACTTGGTAAGGTTTTCAAATGTTCCATCTTCTATGGCAAAGGTTTTACTACAAGCAAAATAACAGTTCCAGCCCAAATAGAGACTTTCCAGATTCCTAAGTCCAGAAGTGTTCTTTTTCGTTAACACAGCTATTCTATTTTGAATTAGACTAAGTTTTTTCAAGGATTTTGGCAAACCAGCCGGTATTTCTTGTAACTGGTTGTCTTCAAGCAGTAACTCCCTTAGGTTTTTTAGGTTGAGAAGTGCCCCGTCTGTAATAGTCATACCGTTCTTTACAGCAGGATTTTCATTCTGGGGCCACAGCTTGACGTTATGGTTTAGATTGATCTTAGTCAGATTTTGCAGCCCTTGAAATGATTCATTTGTTATGCGTCTGATGAAATTACCAGACAGGTCTAGTTCTGTCACACTTTTGTCCACTGTTTGGGGTACCTCGTGTAATTGACGATTGTTACATTCTGCAGTAACAGAGCCATTTTGTTTTGTCTCATCGCAAGGATAGCTTCTAGAAAAATTGGCTTCAGCGAAGAACTCACAGGAATCAGAGATTAGCAGGAAAAGGCAGGTCAGAAGCAAAAAGTGAAGAGTCATGTTTTCCTAAGGAAAATCAAAGTGGGGTCACAATATGAGAGTGGCAATATTTGCCGGGCATTTCATGATGAAATTCACAGTGCTTCAACCATACATGGCCTGAGTTTCGAAGTGGGAGTTCTCTTAACCGTTAAATACACTGCATTAAATTAGGTTCCAAACGATTTTAGTTTTTGACCGTGTTCAGCTTCGTGGTGCTCAAAGAAGCGAAAGATGAAGCTATCTGAGATGTGATGACAAGAAAACCTGAAAAGCTTTTGCAGAAGCATTCATCAAGATGCCTCACCACCATAACGGGCCTGATGCTGGACCCTGGCTATGGTTCACGCCAGATCTATAGCACAGCAAGCTATATATCTGTCGCTTCGACCTATTAGCATAACTCGATGAAACTGTGGCCAGTCCCAAGGAGAGTCCAGATCCAGAGATGACTCTTACCTTTTGCCTACACAGCATATACTTTATTGGTATTTCCCACAATTTTTCTATACCTCTGTGATGGTATGTATCAAATTCTCTTATGTCCTAGCATGAAAGTGGACATTTTCTGTCGATAATAATAGCAAACAAAGTGTCACGTTTTACGCCAAACAGAAACATTTTCTCACCCATGTTTATGTTCCCAGCAATAAACGAGATAGGTCCTATTATTATCCATATTTTGCAACTGCAGAAACAAACTCAGAGACTTACCTAACTTTCAGAAGGATAACACACTGTAGAGGGGAGATGAGCCCATCTGATTCCAACATGGCATTTTTAATCACTAACCGTCATGCTGCACAATCTCATTTTGAAATCTTTATGCCAGAACAGTTCCTCAAATGTAGACAGCACTCAAAAAATGTTTTCTAAGGAGGCTACTATTTATATGTCTCTTAGCATACAAACACTGGCATGAATAGCCATTCTTTTGCTTTCGTAAACTTCTGTGGGGAAGACGTGACGTTTTATATTTTTATGCATCCTTTGTAACATTTAGTAGAGTGCGTCACTTTCTGAGACTCTTTCGGGGGCTGAATATATTATGTAGGTAATTATACGAAGCAATGAACAGATTAATGTGATTGGTATGATCAAGGGTTATAGTCAAAAAACTCTCAAAATCTTATTTCACCGGGTGTGGAGACCAATCTTTACTAAACTATTTTTCACTAAAGCCCAACTCACGTCCTCAATGTGAGTTAAACCAAGTACGTGCTTTCTTTTTAAATTCTCCTGGAATTTAGGGTTAGTGAACTAACAGTCACTGCCATACCCTTCCTATATTAGAAAAGATTTTTAGGGCTTCCCTGGTGGCGCAGTGGTTGAGAGTCCGCCCGCCGATGCGGGGGACACGGGTTCGTGCCCCGGTCCGGGAAGATCCCACGTGCCGCGGAGCGGCTGGGCCCGTGAGCCGTGGCCGCTGAGCCTGCGCGTCCGGAGCCTGTGCTCCGCAACGGGAGAGGCCGCAGCGGTGAGAGGCCCGCGTACCGGAAAAAAACCACCCCCCCACCCCCGCAAAAAAAAAAAAAAGATTTTTCCACGGATGTTGACTATTCTGAGGATCAATAATTATTTCCATTTGTAACAGCTAAGGAAAAGCCAGCTCCTTATGCGATGAAAATTAAAGTGGAACAGAACTTCCAGGCGTTTTCAGTCTCTTGTAGTTATTTCCAACTACAGCACCATCAAGGTGCCGCTGCTTAATGTTTAACTTTTACTAAAAGAAAGCCCTGCTTTACCTGCTGTGGTAGGCGGAATTTTAAGATGTTCCCTATGACTTTTGCCCCTTGGTATTACTCCTGTAATTATGTTACATTATGTGACAAGAAGGAGATTATCTAGATGGCCCTAATCTAATCATATATGCCTTTAAAAGCAGAGAGTTTTCTCTGGCTAGTAGCAGAAGGGAGAGTCAGAGAAATGGGAAGCAGGAGAAGAATTGGACACATCACTGCAGACTTGAAGATGCAGGGGGTGCGCCCCTGACAAGGAACGCAGGCAGCGCGTAGGAGCTGACAGTGGCTCCCTGTTGACAGTTAGCAAGGAAATGGGGGCCCTGATCTTACAACCACAAAGAACTAAAGCTGACTGACAGCCCAAATGAATTTGGAAATGGATCCTCAGCCAGAGCCTTGAGATAAGAGTCCAGCTGGCCAACACCTTGATTTTAGCCTTAGGAGACCTAAAGCAGAGAACCCAGGCAAGCCCACCCAGACTCTAACCCACAGAAATTTAAGCTAATAAATGTGTATTGTTTGAAGTGTTTAAATTTGGGGGTTATCTGTTACACAGCAATAGAAGACTAATACATCTAGGTGGACTTCCCTGGTGGTGCAGTGGTGAAGAATCCGCCTGCCAATGCAGGGGACATGGCTTCAATCCCTGGTCCGGGAAGATCCCACATGCCGCGGAGCAACTGAGCCTGTGCGCCACAACTACTGAGCCTGCGCTCTAGAGCACCAGAGCACCCGTGCTCTGCAACAAGAGAAGCCACCGCAATGAGAAGCCCACGCACCACAAAAGTAGCCCCCGCTCGCTGCAACTAGTGAGAGCCTGCGCGCAGCAACGAAGGCCCAACAGCCAAAAATAAATTTTTAAAAAACACTTAAAAAAAAAAAGAAAACTAATATATCTAGAAAATGTGTGTTAAAAGATGATTCACAGCTTGAAAATATGCAGCTTTTGCAGAGGCCACTCCAGGTCTCAAAGTTCAACATCTCTACTGGGAGACACAGGTGTGCCAAGGAGGTAACGAAGCTCGGGGATGCGAGGAACTTTGGCGAGTAACCCAGGCAATGTTATGTTTGCTCAGCACCTAAGCAGATCTAAGCCTATGTGATTTCCAAGTGTGAACATTCTGGAAGTTACTTCCTGACTCTTCCTTGTCCTCTCCTAGCTAGTGGGTAGCTTTGGGGGGGGGGGGTCTATTTGATGACACGCACAGCTTATTAGTTAGCTCTACAGTCTAGCGGGTTAAACAGACGTGAGTGAAACACAACATTACGAGATTTCAACGGTGACACAAAGAAGTAAGTGACACTAGAAGAGCCTAAAAAGAGGAGGATTTGACCTCTTCATGGAGGCTGGGAAAGGTTTCCCTGAGGAAGTGGAACTTGAACTGTGATTTTAAGGTTGATTTGGCATGTATAAAACAGAAGGAGGTCAAAAGAATGTGCCAGCATATGCAAAGGCCCTGCGTGTATTCCTTTGATTTTCCCGTGCTGTGCCTTCAGAGGAGCCCTGGACAGGAATCAAGAGGGGCATGGTGTGGGCCTGAGACAAAGCACACCAGGTTTCAAGTCCTCAAAGTCGACTGAAACCTGCAGAGAACTGCTTGCAACAGTAGGACTCAGAATAAGAAGCGGGGCTAAGAGGATTGGAATGGCACGTGAGAGATGATGAATAGAGATGTTGCAGAGGTCCCAGCATCTCCATGTCACTACAGTCAGTGGACATTTTTCAGTCCTCGTCTGAACGAGCACATGAACGTAAGGGACTGAAAGAAAGTCAGGGATGTTAAGAAAAGATGAGAGTGGATTTTGATCTTGATCTGAGGAGCAATGCAAGCCTTTGAAGGTGGTACCATGCTCATTATTCTACAGTCATCACTGGCAAGAGGGCACAGACCTTCAGGAGCAAGATGATGGTAGCGTGAACCAAGTTGGTGGCAACGGAGATAAAGAGAAATGGATTCAACAGATACTTAGGAGGTAACACTGAGAGACATGGCAATAGATTATAATGGGGAGGTTGGATTATGAGGGAGAGGGAAGAATTCATGGTGACTTCCAGGTTTCTGGTCTGTGCAACTGGATGAATGAGAGAGAGTGCCATTCACTGAGGGAAAAAGATCATTTGGGGCTGGGGAAGCGGGGAGTGAATAGTATTAATTAAATTTGACATGTTGAACTTGAGCTGAGTTTGTGATCTTCCAGTGGAGACATCCAGTAGGCAGTTACATATGTGCATCTTAGACTCAGAGGAGAGTTCTGGTACAGGGATGAATTTGGGAGTCATGACAAGTACAGCCATGAGTGTGAATGAGATCATCCAGGGCACTGTAAGCCATAAAGGATCTTCCACATTTCAGTTCTACAACAACAATTTTAGCATCTGTTTTTCTAGTACTTTTATGATTTCATTTTCTTCTATTGAAATATCTTATCCCACTGAAATTGTTTTGGCAGAACATGTGAGGTGGGGACCCACATTATTTTTTTCTAAATGGAGACCTGGTTGCCCCACCATCATTTATTGAATAATCTTTTGCTCACCAATCTGACTGCTCCCTTTATCATATGCTAACTTTCCTATGTATTTCGATCTATTTCTAGACTCTTACTCAATTTTGTCAATCTCTTCATCATTCACATGCTGGTACCACATGTCTTAATAATTACAGTTTTTAGGTATGCTAGCATCTGATAGGGCAAGTCCTGTTCATCATTCCTCTTTTGTGGATGGATCACTCCTATCTTACCTTCTAACAGGTTCTCACGGGTGTACACTAAGACTGTAGATTTCTATATATTAATTTTATACCAAATTGCTATACTAAATTCTCTGATTGTTTGGAATAGTTGCCTTTCCATGTGATTTTCTTGGCTAAGCAATTAAACCGTCTACAAATAATGATGATCTTATCACCCTTTATGCAATCTAATTTATTTTTATTGTCTAATTGCATTGCCTAGTTACTCCAGAATCGTGAAAAAATAAGAGAGCAGAAGTCAAAAAAAAAGCAAAGACCGACCAGTTAAACCACACACAGATGAAAATTCTGCCTCATAAAAAGCACAGTAAACAATGCCAAAAGTGAAATAAAGTAGGAGAAAGTATTTGCAGTTCATATCACAGATAAGGGGGTGATATGTTTGATATGTAAAGACTTTTTAAGCATAATTGAAAAGACAAATTATTCAATAAAAAATGAACAAAAACATATTAACAGAGAGTTCACAGAAAGGAAACACAAATGGCTCTTAAACATAGGAAAATATACTCAACTTCACTCAAAAAATTACACTGACATACCATTTTTCACTGATTCTACTGTGTAGGTGAGGCTGTGGAGAAAAGGTGTTCCCATATCTTACTTGTAGGGGTCTAAATTAGGGCCACCTCTAAGATGGAGAGAAATCTGTAATATCTATCAAAATTGGAGAGATATACTTAGACTCAGCAATTTCAATTCTAGAAGCAGATTGTAAGAGAGACCCTCACATATACAAATGCCTATATACAAGGATGTCCCATGCAGGGCTGTTAGAAATAGCAAAAGACTGGAAATAATCTAAATGCCTATGAGTAGTGGTCTGGTTAAATCAACCAGGATGTTATATTCATACAATGGAATACTATGCAGCAATTAAAAAGGAAAAGATAGCTCTATATTCACTTATTCATTCATTCAAAAATATTTATTAAGCATATACTGGGCTCCCCTGGTGGCGCAGTGGTTGAGAGTCCGCCTGCCGACGCAGGGGACGCGGGTTCGCGCCCCGGTCCGGGAGGATCCCACGTGCCGCGGAGCGGCCGGGCCCGCGAGCCGTGGCCGCTGAGCCTGCGCGTCCGGAGCCCGTGCTCCGCAACGGGAGAGGCCACAACAGTGAGAGGCCCGCGTACCGCAAAAAAAAAAAAAAAAAAAAAAAAAGCATATACTTTATTTTGGGGACTGTTTTCAAGCTGGGAATATAGCAATGAACAAAACAGATGAAAACACCTGCCCATTTGGAGCTTACATTACAAGATGTTAGATGGTGGAAAGTACTAGGGAGCAAAATAAGGATGGGAAAGGGGAAGGTCATGTAGACTGTCCCTCAGTTGGGATGTGTCTGACGTCTTTGTCATGATTAGACTGGGGTAATGGGTCTGGGGGAGGACAACCTGAGAGGTCAAGCGCCACTCGAGTCACAGCTCACCTAGGGCACATACACGACTTTCGCTGTTGATGTGGACCTTGATCACCTGGCTGAGGTGGTGCTCGTCAGTTTCCTTTTATACTTTTTAATTATAGCTTAATAAAAAAAATTTTTAAATTAATTTTTCAAAAGTCCCCTGGGGAACAGATGGCCAGGTGGTTGCAGACTCTTCCCTTAGCGTGGTAAACAGAGTGCTGTTGATAGGCAAGACATTTTTATGTGGTTACTTGGGGGGGTCCAGAGGACAGGGCGGTGCTGTGCAGCCTCCCTAGCCTCAAGTTAAGGCCTCAACATCTAATTCCAAACGTGACTCTCACAGAACACTGAGCAATTTGAGGAGAAAAGCCTCTAGGAGGCGCTGGAGACCAGATGAAGAGCCTTTTGACACTTCAGGATGAATACGGCCTCCCAGAGAATCCGAGGCAACTTAAAATAAAGCTTGGAACATGGAAATGAGCAGAACATTGCAGAAAGGATTTCTGAGTGACGAGCTTGAGGTTCCTAACTCCACCCTCCCGAAAATGTGTCCTGAGGTAAGAACAGGAGTTAACAAGTTCCAAATAACTTCAATTCGAAGAGAAGTACATGCACGGGAAGAGTGGGAGGCGGGGAGCAGGCAGTTAGCAAAGATGTTGAAGAGAAAAGCCTGATTGTTCAAGCCTCTCCATCCACCTCAGGGCCTCACGGAGGCAAAACGGACTGCAAAGGCTCACCATCCACAGAGTGAACCCTAGCTCAACATTCAATGGGCTCTGAGGTGAGAGAGCAGAGCCCAAAGCCCCGGGCAGCAAGAGTCACGCCTTTCCAGCCAAGTTCCTCCTCTTGGCCACACCCATGCCTCTGGCTGCCAAAAGTCTTGGCTCCCAAAGGACATCAAAGGGAACCAGGTCCCAGAGAATTAAGAAGGATACTGGAGAGAATTTACCCCCATTAAGGTGTAGCCAATGAATAAAAACCATCCAGCCTGGCAGAAGAAAAATGGCAACTCTGCAAATAAAATAGAGAAATGGCAACTATGCGGAAGAAAAAAAAGAGGAATGGCAACTCTGTAAATAGAGGGAAAAGGGGCAATTATGCAAATAAGATAGAAAGTAAAACTATGCAAATAGAGAGAGAGAGAGAGGAAGAGAGGAAGGGATGGAGGGAGGGAGGAGGAGGGGGAGGAAGGGAGGAAGGGAGGAAGGGAGGAAGGGAGGAAGGGAGGAAGGGAGGAAGGGAGGAAGGGAGGAAGGGAGGAAGGGAGGAAGGGAGGAAGGGAGGAAGGGAGGAAGGGAGGAAGGAAGACGAGACTTCTGTTGTTTGAGGCTGACAGCTGAGGGCGCCCATTAAAGTGAGAGCAAAGGGCTAGGAGCCTACAAGGTGAGAAAGGGCATGAGAGGAGACCACAGCAGACAAGGAATGTGTATGAAGTTGAGGAAGATGGAAAGCAGGTGGATGAGTGGTAGGTGGCACAGCAGAGCAGAGAAGGCTAAAGCCAACCAGAGCGAGGTCAATTCACGGCATACAAGCCTGGAAAGACTCCAGGGCTGGCGGGCAACAGTCAGGGCAGCGGTATGCCAGGCAGGGCTGCACAGGGGATGGGATGAAAGTCTGCATGAGGAGTTAGACCCCTCCTGATTCCCTCCCTGAGACTTACTACCTCAAAAGGTTGAATCCAGAGCCTTCGGTTCAGGAATTCAGGCACAAGTGAAGGCAGGGGCAAACTGTGAAAAAGCAAACAGGAGGGTTAAAGCACAGTGTGTATCTGGAGCGCGGAATTCCATCCTCTTCCCTCCTCTGGCTCTGGGGCCTCTGACATCCACCTGGTTTATAAACGCCCCACTCCAGCACCCCAGGCAGGAGATTGGAGCATCTCATTGGGAAAATGGACAGGCACAGCAGCAGGGCCACGAGTGTAAAATTTAAGGGGACCCCCAAAAATGTAGTCATCAAGATGAATATAGTTCAAAAAAAGTAAAGTCCCTGATGGACTATATATCAGTATTAAATAACGACAGAATCGGACCCCGCACTTGCAAAGCAGTGTTTCACCTGCCTCACCCCACCCTGGCTCTGTTTCCAAGAAAACTTGATTTACCGAAACAGGCAACCAGCCTGAGGACCAGAGTTTGCCTATTTGATTTTTTAATAATACAACATTAAAATATTATGTATGTCGATTGCTGAGCTTTTGGGGACCCTATCTCCCTGAAATTCTCCACCAAAGCCAGCGCCTCACTCTCCTCACCCTAGCCCTGGCCCTGTACCACAACAAAGATCTCCAATCACACTGGCACACGCTAACCAGAAGCTGGCTCCCATCCTAGGCTGGGACCTATCGTTGGGAAGGCCAGTCCTTGCAGCTGAAGCTTTTCATCAGCTGTTTGGTGTCCCACTCTTGAGTATGAAATAACCGTCAGTGCCAGTCACCTGGAATTCACCCAGCATCAAAGAGAGATGGACACAAGCAAAAAGAAAAGAAAAATCACAGACACAGCAACTGACAGAATCAGGTCTTCTGGCACCCAGGACAGCGGTTGATGGTTTATTTTCTTAATGCAGATCCTGTCTTGTACAGATGCTCGATCCTCCCTCTGCAATTCTGAAATCCTTAAAAATCTGAGCACCAGAAGATTTTCGGGCTTTATCGTAACTTATTTGTCAGCAAAACCTGATCCAAACTGACCTAAGGCTAGTATGATCTTTATTTATCCACTTAGCAGGAGCCCTCTGGTTTCACGGCAGAAATCGCCCTTGTGCTTAATCATCGGGGCTGCCGTTGGCCCATCGGAAGTGTTTTGTAATAAATCCTGTATGTACCATCTTCTCTTGCTAAAATACAAATTCTGAACTTTGACACAATTCTGGCCTACAGGTAAGGGAATGTGAATTGATATTTAAACCTCCTTCACTGGAGACACATTAGCGATTCCTGAATTGTCCTTGGCATATGTTAAATCAGAAAAGAAAACGTGGTTGTCAATGCGACCAAGTTATGCCTTTCATGGGCCTGAGATACTGTGGCCCTCATGGGCCCCTTCCTCCATAAAAAAAAAAAAAAAATAGGAAAAATTATATTTTATGACCACGTTGGTATAAAGACAAATATAATCCAGGCTGGAATATATTCATTCTTTTGCTGATTTTAAAAGAAATTAAAATCTTTGCTGGAAGCATCATGGGCCTGTCAATGATGGCGTCTTGGGGCTCAGATCAGGTCCCCAGAAACTAGACAAGTAGGAGATACTTACTGAAAAGCAAGGTAAATATTCGATTGGGAGAGGCTGAAGGGAAGGCCGAGGGTTGAGTGGAAGTGGCAGGAAAGAGGACCAGAAAAGGAGAGTGTTGCAGGTTGAATCACGTCCCCCCAAATGACATGGTGACGTTTTAGCCTCTACACGTGAACGTGATCTTATTCGGAAATAGGGTGTTTGCAGATGGAATCAAGTTAAGATGAGGTCATACCAGACTAGGATGGGCCCTAATTCAACGACTGATGTCCTTACAAGGAGAGGGAAGTTTGGACACGGAGACACTTCGGAAAGAAGACCATGGGAAGATAGAGGCAGAGACTGGAAGGATGCAGTTACAAGCCAAGTAACGTCAAGGCTTGCCGGCCACCCCCAGAAGCTGGGAGAAAGGCAAGGCCCAGATTTTCCGTCTCAGCCTCCAAGAAGGAAGCCACCTTGTGGATAACACCTGGATTTCAGACTTCTGGCCTCCAGAACTGGGAGAGGATAAATTTCTGTTGTTTTGAGTCACCAGATTGGTGGCACTGTGCAACAGCAGCCCCAGGAAACAGATAGGAAAAGCAGAGAGCAGGGGAATAAGAGCTGACCGGTGGAACCCACTGCTGAGACAAGGTCAAGCGGCCAGAAAAAGCCCTCTGGTCAGGCCAGTGAGCTCAGTGCATAGCACACCCTGCTGAGGATGACTGGGTCTACACGGTCTCAATCTCTCGCTGGGTGTTGCCTTGGAACACACAGAAAAAAACATCAAGACCCATTTCTTTAAAGAAAGCCTATGAATCACACGCAAAGAAGAAATTTGCCTCGCTTCCTGCACCCTGCCGAAGATAGCATTGCACGCTACTGAGGAAGTAATTTCACAACCGTTTTTCTGGTTTCCACGGCAAATCAGGTCTTTGGTTGGCGCCATGGTATACGATAAGCCCATCCTCTCCTTCGGGCTCCGAGGGAACCAAACGGCACAACGAAAACAACCTATCTCAGTCCCCACCCAAATCTTCCTTTTCACCTTGGGCCCCAGTGGACACCAAAAACATAACTGTGAAAGGCCAGTGCAGTTTGAGGAACAGCTCAATAAAGCCTGTCTTAGCTGAGCGCACCCTGGGAGTCAGAGTGAGCCCAGGAGCCACGCTCAGAGCCCAGCCCATGGGGCGAGAGCTGTAGGCAGGGCAGAGACCGGAAGTGCGGGGTGCAAAGGCAGCGAACCCCAACCATGCAAGGCTAAAATAAACCCTGCAGGTTTTACCATAACACTATCGAGGGTGAAGGCATGCCTCTGTGAGGCATCTAAAGCTGCCTTCCCGGAACAGACAGCTTTTTATCTTTTCACACCCCTTTCCTAGGCTGCAAGCAGCGATGTTGCAAAGCTGCCCCCTCCCTCCTCCCTCTTTGAAAGCTTCCTTTGCTAAGAGGTGATTTGCCTCAGACCATCTCCCCAGTTGCACCCCTTTCTCAGAAGACATCCTGCTGATGCCCCCCGGACATGAAAGGATCAAGGGCACCTACTGATTATAAAATGTGATGAACCCGCCCAACTGAATGACTCAGCTGTTTGAGCATGATACAGGATTCCACCAGAACTAAACGTTTGCCAAACCGGAGATATTTCTAATTTTTCATGGGCTCTGATGTGTCTGCAGTTGACTATGTTGACCACTGATATATTGATATTATGAAAGTAAATTAATAAAGAAATGGCTGGGCAGACAGAATTTGTCACCTTAGATGAAATTTACAGTTAATAATAGATACTTGACTTGATCCATTCCACGTGTGATGGATTCACTAACAGCTTTGGAAGACAAAAGAAACCACTACCACATTAAATGCACGTACCGATGAAGAGATGGAGCCTGATTTCATACACATAAAAATATGAAAAATTATGCTATTTGAATTCCAGCAAATATGGTAGCACGCATTTGTTGAGCGCTTTATCATGAAGCAAACGCTGGGAGCACAAGTCATGCATTTTCTTGTCTGAGCTTCATAAAAATCAGCGAGGTGGGTGCTATCATAAGCCCCCATTTTACAGACATGGAACCTGAGGCTCAGAGGCTCATTTACCCAAGGTCACTTAGATGGTAGGTGGCAGACTGGAAGTTGAGCCTAGAGGTACCCACGTAGTTAACAAATTGGTACCAAGTGGCTGGTTGGCAGTGATATGGTTCCAATTTTTGGCAGAAACACCAAAGCCATACCCGGAACCTTCTGGACTTAAACGCTGGGGGTATTACCCACCTTGCCTTTCCACTGATCAGTCTAACAGAGAGCACTTCCAGGTGCTCTGTAATTCCACAGAACAACTGGAAATCCACTGATTCTAGACATATTCACCAGCTAGTGGCTCTTCGTAACCACCTGAAAAGTCAACACAGCCTGTATTGCTAATGCCGATCCAGAACCGTGGGTTATGCGTTTAAATGTACTGTGTCTGTCTAGCCCTGAATAGTTCTAAATTGGGGATCATACTTTAAAAAATAACAAATCCCTCAACTCCATTTAGTAACTCAGTTGAACTCAAATGATATTTCACTGGAATGACATCCCCCTCGGTAGACCCCAGAGGTGACACTGAGACATACCAACAATATCCAACTGAGTTTCCGAGACTGACCCTGGGTCATGACATCCTCCCCTGCGAGACACACCCTGATACTGTCAGTCTGGGTTTCCACGGGACTGCCTTCTCTCTCATCAACCCCCGTGCAGTTTGTAGGACTATTACATGAAAGGATGAGAAGCTGAATGAAGAATGGACTTCATCAAGTGCCCTCGCCCTGATCCACTGCCTCGGCTTTTCAGATAAGGCATACATGGACCTTTTATTTTGTTTTCTGGAATCAAGCTAAGGGGCTAATGAATAAGCTTTGGGTCTTCCTGGAGGCCTCGTCACCCCCTAAAAAAGTCTGTGCTCCTTAAGGAAAGGCCCAAAAGAGCTGGTCAGATGCTGCCCGAAGACAGTGGCCCTCAACTTCAGCTGCCCACTGAGATACCTGGGAAGTTGAAAAGCTACGAATGCCCCAGCCCACTCCAGAGATGCTGATTCCATCAGTCTGTGGTTCAGCCTGGACAGCAGGATTTTTTAAAGCTCATTCTGTGATTCTAATGTACAGTCAAGGCTAAGAACCTCTCCCCGAGGCCAGGAGTCGGCTAGGTCCTTGCCTTGCACCCTCCACCAATGACAGGGAGGGGGGGCATTTTCCCAAGTTTAGTTTTATTTTATCTTATTTCCGCTTTCTTATAACACAATTATATTGGCTCTCACAGCAGTTTACAAATATCAAGTCAAAACCGGATACATTCAAATGCAATTCCATCTATGTCATTGGCCCTGCTGGCCTAATTCCTTACGAGCCCTTGCAGTCATTTTGTAAAGCATCAGACAATTTCAGGGTAGACTTAATTTACTTTCAAGATCTATAATGCGCATTCACTGGATACAGAAAAATGAACTTCAAGAACTTATATATACATTAAATACTGGTTAATAAAAAATAACTCCAAGAACTTTAATAAGCACTAAATGAGCATGGAAAAAAAGATACTAAGGTAAGTGTGGGATGAGAGTCTCTTGAAATCAGTCTTTGCAATGGCTCTTAAACCTCATTCAATTTTCTAGAAAACATACCATTTTTTAAAAATTGTAAAGGTTTTCAATCTGACAGTTCCTGACGGTAACAAAAACTGACCACCTGCTATGTCTAAACACTACAGAACATGATTATGGAAATAGTAACATCTTTACTTAAAAACTCTGAACAAGAAAAGTAGCAATTATGAAGGCACATTAAGCTCCTGGTAGTAGACGAAGTTTGGGCTTTGCCCAGGCACTAGCAAGCGACCCGGAGTGAGCCAAGAGAGGCTGTCCTTTTCTGTGGAAAGAGAGCAGAGGACAAACACCTCCCCACCTGCTTTACCCCCAGCCCTTTCACTCTAGATGAGAATACCGTTTCTGGCAGGACCAGAAAGTCACACCCCAGTTCAATTCCTAACTTGGAATTTGCTTCTTTTCCTCTTGAAAATGATAAGACCACTGCATTTGATTTTTGAAATTTCCAGCACACTGGACCACTCTGTCTACATTTAGAGTTCCCCAAAACTTCGCCTTTTTATATTGATCTGGCCATTCATCACTTTCTTTGGTCACACCATTTGCCATCAAACCCTCTTTCGGGGTCAGAAATCCTCTCTTTTCTTGGAAAGCTTTGTTAAAAGAATAGAAGTGGCTTACCACTCTTCTGGGGTCGTCCTTTCTAATTACTCATTCTAGAACCTGCAGTGCTGCGCGGTGGCACCCGCTGTGCTGCAGGCACACATGGACAAAGAAACTAACCAACTTCCTAAAACTGGCCTCTTTACCATCAGCAGAACGTCGCCTGTGGTTTGCAAAAGCTTATGTGGGAAGAAGGGAACTTGTGATTTCTTAACTGTTGCCAAATCATTTATCGACTATGCTGTAAAATTTCAAAACTGAAATGGGGGGGTGGAAGAAAAAGTCATTTATAAAATGATTTAAATATAACCCGAGCCAGATCGATCCGGTGCATTTTCGTTAGTTTGGGTTTATTTGTGTGTACGTGAGGGCGGGTGAGGGGTGGCTAACAGGATCCTCAGCAAAATGTTAAGAGCAGTGAGCTCTGGCGAGCAGGACTCGGGGGAAATGTGGGAGAAATGGGGAAATTTTTCCTTTTCCTGAAAAAATTTTAGTGTCTTTTCTTCAACTTCGCCACAAATGTGTACTTGATTTAGGACTGCACAAACTCATTTTTTCTCCTAGAATTCATGGATGTCGTTAAATAACATTTGCACCGCTTCGTCTCTGTTTCACACATTTCCAGGACAGCACATGGTGAGGTGGGCATGGGTCCCTCACCGGGCTGTGGCCACAGAGCGCGCATTTCCCTCCTGGGTGTCCCTGCACCTTGGCCAGTACCTGGCACGTACTATAAGCTCAATAAACGTTCACTGAATGAGTGAGTGAATGGAGGAGCAGAAGCGTGGATTGGATTTTTTCAGCTCGCAGAGAGAAGGCCCTAGAAGGCTTGGCCACAAGCAGGGGTCAGCAAACGCCGGCGTGTGGGCCACATCTGCCCAGGGAGCGGAGAATGCTTTTCACAGATGAACATATGCCATCCATCTGATGAGACAGAACACTAACTGTAAACTCCAGTGAGGCAGAAAGGCAGCATCCCGCCACCAAAGAATCCCATTCTTCTCATGATTAGACCTATATTACAAAAAAGCTGCATTTGATGATTATATTTTGAATGTTATCAATTACATAATTGTGTAATGTGCTTTTCTTATTCCATAAGTACCTACATTATGCCCTCAATTGGCCTCTTGGCCTGCAAAGCCTAAAATATTTACTTTACAGAAAATATTTGCTGACCCCTGGCCAGAAGAATAGTCTAGAATGGGATATAATGTGCTTCCTATTGCCTTACTCTCCTTGCACTGGAGGAAACCACATTGGGGACAGGGTGGTAGGGACTGACATTTTCTCTCTCTCTCTCTCACACACACTCACTCACACACACACTTTACTGTTATTATTTTTCCCTCAGGCCCTTGGTCTGCCTCTCTTGCATAACCTCTGGATGACAACGTGTGGGGGCTTTGGAAACCTTGTTACGGAGGAATGCCTTTCAGAACTCACAGGCTTGGCGGCCACTCCTAAACTGCCCTCTAACCGCCAGTCCCTCAGGTGATTCAAGGCCTGACACATGGTGTGGGAAGGGATTCCCATGACGTCAGAGAACACGGCCCGTGGCTTCGTGGGCTCACCAAAATCCTGGGTAATAGTCTCCTCAAAGACCTCATCTGGCCGCCAGGCAGCCTCTTGCTTTCTCTCGAAACACGTGCTTAGAATTAAAGTTTAAGAAAGTAAGTCAAAATGACCACCAATATTGGAGTAGTGGAGAGTGATCAGCATTTCTAGAAAAGCCAGACACACATGGCCTGGCCTTCAGGCCACAGAATGTTGGCCAATCGTAGACCAGGCAGTTGGGATCACATAAAGCATGGCGCACACTTGGGTTATACTTGCCAACAGTCCAGTGCCCATGCCAGGCAAACAAGAAAAACGAGCTACTTAATTAAAATCAAATGAGCCATCACAGGTTTTTCCACAAAGCCAGTAACCATAAAAGATGAAAATGAAAATGGAATTGACACCAGGTCAGGACAGTCACTGCAAACCAGAAGCTTAGCCCACGTGGAAAGCGGTCCGAGGATCCGGCCCTCTGCCCAAGCCCAGAAACTGGCTATCAGGGGCCAGGTCTGCTCTCCCGGCCCTGCCCTGTGAGGGCACAGGGCTCCGGGCAGCTCTTCCCTTGTTTTTCCCTTTGCCATCCACGCCGGCTCAAATCTTTATTTCGAAATGGAGACGATCGGCCATCAAGTGCTCCCCCCAAGCAAACCTACCAGACAGCACGCACATCCCAGATGCACCAACCACCCGCTGGGGTGCGTGAGCCTCCCTGAGCCTCAGTTTTCTCAGCTCTCAAGTGGGGAGAAGAATAACAGTATCTTTCTCTTATGGTGGCTTTAAGGATTAAATCATGCTTGCGGAACCCTTAGAACAGTCCCTAACAGAGTGAACACTCAACTAGCAGAGCCAGGATTATTGTTACTACTCTCATTGTCATGGACTTCACTCACCTCGGGGCTGTTGCCCGCAGGAGGCCGGGAGGACCACTCAAAGCACTGGCTGTGACCCTTTCCTCTGGCGTCAATGAGCCCATCAAGGCTGCAGTGAAATCCCGCGTGTGGACATACCGTGAAACCCTGGACACGGCTCAAGACCTAGGACAACACCAGGTGCTGGGAATCAGTTGTTTGTCCAAAAAAATCAACATGAAATATAAAAAAGGCTACAGTGGAAGGGGTGTTGTAAAAGAAACATTTCTCAAGCAAAGGATTCGGATGAAGAAATACACAAGAGGATTCCTCTACACAAGGCCAGATCTGATATGAGCCTGTCCTGGTTTTAAACTGAGGGGTAGAGCTCCTGAGGGGACAGCAAGCTGCCTTTTCTGATCAGTGCGGACACAGGTGACATGGGCCGCAGGAAGCAGGTATCGTCGGTCTCCTGGTCCTCCTGCTCTGCTTCGCTAAATCCTGAGCCCCGTAACCCACTTGCCCTGACTTACTCCTACCCCACTGTGCGCAACCCCACCACAGAAGTTCTTGTCCCTCTGTGCTATCATTTCTCGTCTCAAACAAAAGCTTCAAGTGCTAGTCTATACAATGCCTCAGTACCCTTTAGAAAATGGCAGCCTTCTGGATGAAAAAGTTTGCTGAAAGCAGTCTTCCTGTGGGCTGATGCAGCCCCAAATCAGGGCACAGAGCTAGGTAAGAGGAGGTAGGGCTGGATTCCAGGCTCACTTGGTCATATGGCCAACTACCCTTGAGCAGTGGACAACCTGTGCAACTGTACATGGTGGCCCAGCTAAACCAAACTGAAACTCATGTCATCATGATGAATGGGACCATCTCCTTTCAATAGCACCCCTGACTACCCAGAAACAGGGACGAGGCAAGGTCCCTGCAGTCCTCTGCAAATTCCCTTCTTGAGTCAGTCACAGGTTGCAGACCAATTATCTGAAAACCTCGGCCTTTCCATCAGTTGAAACATCTTCCTGTGTCTCCTGAAGTCAGTGTCCCCCAGATGATGGGCCAAGACATCAGAAAAACCCAGAGCACTCTACAGCTGGAAGGGCCCCTTATTCCATGGATGAGGGAACCAAAGCCAAAGGTCAAGAGTGCAATGGTGCTGGAGAGGACTCTTGGAATTCTCACTGCTCCACTTCTGCTTCTGTGTTCTTTCAACTTCTCCCTGCGTGAACGCCCTAAGTGAAGAGCCCAGCAGTATCAAGTACTCCATCAACGTTTTGAGAAGAGGATGAGGGTGGGTTTTCTGGTCGCATCAACCTTTTGTTCTTACTCCCCACCTCTTTTATTAAAATCTCACCAAGTTTCTCTCTCCAGTGACGGACTGTGTATACACCGACATTAATTCTTGCTGCTCCAGGTCTGCCAAAGCAAATTTAGGTCTTGACAGATGTCCCTAGATCAAAAGGGATGAGTGAAGCAGAAAAGCCCCCACTCGAGACACAAACATCCTCCTCCTTAATGAAAACTGAATAAAGTATGGCGTTTAATTGATAATAATGTATCAATATTGGTTTGTTAACTGTGACAAACGTACCATAATCATGTAAGATGCTAACAATAGGGGAAACTAGGTGTGGGGTACACAGGAACTCTGCGTATTATCTTTGCAAGTTTTCTGTAAATCTAAAACTATCCTAAAATTTAAAAGTTTATTTAAATATTAAAAATACGTGACAGCCCAGGACCAGATGGCTTCACAGGCGAATTCTATCAAACATTTAGAGAAGAGCTAACACCTATCCTTCTCAAACTCTTCCAAAAGATAGCAGAGGGAGGAACACTCCCAAACTCATTCTATGAGGCCACCATCACCCTGATACCAAAACCAGACAAAGACGTCACAAAGAAAGAAAACTACAGGCCAATATCACTGATGAACATAGATGCAAAAATCCTCAACAAAATACTAGCAAACAGAATCCAACAGCACATTAAAAGGATCATACACCATGATCAAGTGAGGTTTATCCCAGGGATGCAAAGATTCTTCAATATATGCAAAT
>NC_041220.1:156041255-156089605 GCF_002837175.3 Physeter macrocephalus | reverse complement strand
TTGTAAAGGAGAAACTAACACACTATTGTAAAACAGTTATACTCCAATAAAGATGTAAAAAAAAAATACGTGACTATGTAAACTGAGCGAGGTTAAGATTCTCTCCATGTGTCTATATATGCAAATATATGTAAAATAAAATGTGAACTTTCTTGCTCACAACACGAAGAGGAGAGACAAAGCTTTTTTCAAAGAGGATCAAAAGCAGAAGGTGTGGACACTCATGATGTGTTCAGAAAGCAATGAACACAACCAAGTGGGCCATCCTCGTCCTTATCTCAGTCCTGGTTACTTGAACAGGACCTGGCATACAGTAGGGACTCAATAAAAATTCCTTGTTGAATGAAGGTGATGGAAGTGGAGCTGTCAAAGAAGCCAGACAAAGAGCAGTCCAAGGAAGAGGCAAACCTGGACCAAACAGTACTGGGAAAGAAAGAGAGAAGAGGATGGTTCTTCTAGAATGCAGCTCTTAACACCTCAGCCACTGCCCTCCACCTGCTTACAAAAGCTCTCCAGAGGATTTCCCATTGCCTTCAATATAAAGTCTAACTTTCTTAGGATCACCAACAGGACCCTTTCTGATGAGCTCTGTCTCCCTTCCCAGGTCTTCAAGAGCCAAGCCCCCCTCTGACCCAGCACTCGTCTTTCAGAGACGCTTGCATTTCCCCTTCCAAGTCACGTTCAGGCACCCCTCTGGGCACACGCTCACACTGCCCCATCTCACCCCTCCACCACAACTCGCCTACCTGCTGCGAGTCCTCCAAGACCTCACCAACCGAGATGCGTGTCTGAATCAGCCCCACTCATGGCTGGGTTGGACCTCCTGCTCTGCGCTCCCAAAGGGCCAGGCCATCCTCTGCTTCCCTCTTTCAAGGCTCTTATCATTTATTAATTGACTAGCTCGTGCCCCACTCTGGATGGAGGCTCCCTGAGGACAGGCATTTTATCATGTTATCCTTGAGCACCCACCTCAGTGGCTGGGGGATAGTAGAAGCTAAGCTCAGTGTTTTGGGAGTAAAGCGAGGGAGGGAGGAAGAGACACGGGAGGAGAGTGGGAGGAGAACAAAGGATGTGTTTCATAGCCATTGCTGACCCTTAAGCAGAGCTTACTATGTGCCAGGGATTTTTCCTTGATTAATTTCTTTACCTCTCCCAGGAACCCTGTGATGGAGGGACTATTATTCCCAATTTTCATACGAAGAAACTGAAGCACGAAGAGGTTAAAAAAGGCATGTTCCTCTGGCTCCAGAACTGTGCTCTTAACCACTGTCCAATATTCTAATGATGCACAGGATCGTAGGGACTTACAAAAAGTCACCTAATCTGGCAAAGAGAAGATTATTGGTGACACTCAAGAAAGTAGTTCTGAGTGTGGCAGAATCAAAAGCTGGGTCCTAAGGGGCTGAACAGTAGCGGAGGATGAGACCAAACATGATCACCTCCCAGCACCAACCCCAGCACACCAGAAGAACTTTCCAGAAGGAGTGCACTGATTCCCATGATCTCGGCTCCAACTCCACCGTAAGCATGGACCCATGAGCCGGGAAGCAGGTTTCTCTGCAGTCTTAATCCAATCTTTCCCAATGTCCCCTCTCAATAGCTTTGGACCTCAGTCCTGCTCTTCAGTTGACGTGACCGCCTTTCACTCCTTGAGAAGGCCCTATGCCTTTCCCAACCCTGCAGCCTCTTCCTGCTCCTGGAGAGGTCTGTCCTTGCCTCACCTCAGCCCAGCTCTGTGAATTACAGGAGCTTGCATTCTGTGATGGGTGGGTGCCTCTCGGCCATGAGCATTTGGGACACAGCTGTCGGTGTCCTGCCCATCTCAACTGGCACCCACTTGGCCAGGCCCACCCAGCAGATGTGCGCTCTCCATATTCAGTCCTCAGGCCCCTCCCTGCCTCGTGGCATTTCATCTCCTCTGTGCCAGGCACCCACCTAAGGCGCTACCCATGTACATTTCCCATTGTGTTTTGGTGGTGACTAAAATCTCCACTTTTAGAGAAGCAAGCATGCTTGCAAAGGTTCAGTAATTCGCCCCAATGAACCGAAAGCTCTGTAGAACTTGTCACATTCTACCCTGGATTATATTTTGGTAGGTCCCTCTTACATCCTCTAACAGACCGTAAACCTTTTGAACCCAAGTGCTGTTTTTCTTCGGCCACGCCGCAGGGCTTGTGGGATCTTAGTTCCCCAGCCGGGGATTGAACCCGTGCCCTTGGCAGTGAAAGCACAGAGTCCAAACCCCTGGACCGCCACGGAATTCCCCCAGGGGCTGTTTTATTTGTCCAGCTCGGCCCTGTACACTTATCGGTTGACAAATGTCGGTGAAAATGAATGGGGAGCACAGAGGATTATATCAGTAGAATTAAGGGACGTTTATTACATGTAAATCTTTTCTGATTATAATATTATCAATATTACATAGTTCTAAACATTCAAATTCAGGAATGCACAACATATAAGATGAAAGCCCTCCAAATTCCACTCCTCAAAGATAATGACTATTAACAGTTTGGTGTATGTTCTTCAAGATTTTTCCTATGTATATACTGACCTATCATCACGAACAATTCGTTTACAAAAATGGGATCATAGGATATACACTGCTCTTTACCACTTCTTTTCACCTAGCGCTATTTTAGATATATAGATCTCTTATTTTTGTTTTGTTTTGTGCCTTGTTATGTTATATACATGGTATGGACATAACATTTTATTTAATGACTCTCCTACTGATTGACACTTGGGTGTCCTACAGTTTTTTTTTATTGAAGTAGAGTTGACTTACGACATTGTGTTAGTTTCAGGTGTTTATAATAGCCAAGACATGAAAGCGACCCAGGTGCCCACCAACAGATGACTGGCTTAAGAAGATGCGGTATAGGGACTTCCCCGGCGGTCCAGTGGTTAAGACTCCATGCTTCCACTGCAGGGGGCATGGACTCGATCCCTGGTCAGGGAACTAAGGTCCCGCGCATGGCGTGGCCAAAAGAAAAAGAAGATGTGGTGGACACCTAAGGGAGGGCCACCACTCCTTGCAAACAGGATAGGCTGTTTGGGGAAAGAATCTTGGTTTTGTGAGCTGGTGCGGAGGACAGTTACATACAATACATTTTGATGTCGAGGGGAGGGGATTTGAAGAAGTGCACATCAATGGGTCTCCAATTTCTCTGTCATTGATACAGGAGGTGAGGTTGGGTACTGGGGGAGAGCGCGGCTGGTAGCGGGGGCAGGTATCAATACTAGAGGCTGAAAACATGTGAAAAGATTTGGGGGACAGCCACTTAATTCACATAGATGACGGCACTCTGAAAGCACGAGAACATTCTCTTAGGTTTGAGGCCCCGGGCTGGGTATGGAGAGGAAGACTCCAGAAGGTCTTAAATGGATTCCTCACAACCCCCAGGACCCCTTCTTCCCTCTCCGCACCCCAACTTGTCTTCTTTCCTCTTTCCTTCAAATTCTCTTTTCCCAATCTTCATCTCTCTCAACGTGGGGCTTTTAGAGTTGGAGGAAACCATTTCCGTTCCTTCCTTTCTGGATCTGCCACCTCCAAGGGACTTCGGAACCGCCTTCAGGGTCAGAAACTACTTCTGGAAGACCCAGCCCATGACAAAGGAGTTAATAACCATCCTGCCACCAGGTGGCGCACCCTGCCCAGTATTTCCCTTCCTGAACAGGCAGAGGGGTCCTTTTTGTGTGATATACATGGGATAAATTGAGTATAAATTTTTACACTGCTGCAAAGGTTAATAAAATCTACACATGTATAAAGGTCTTATTCTTCGTTTGGGGGCCGTTTCGGTTAGGGCAGTCCAAGCTTCCAAATAAAAACAATTTTTATTCATAATTTGCCCTATGGGTCTCAAAGGTTTAAGATTCAAGAAAAGCAAAACCATGAAGCTTTTGCTCCCCCATTTGGGAATAGATAGAAAATTTTAACTAAGTAATGAGCTAGAGAAGGGTCAATTTCATAAGTTATGAAATAAAGCTCAGACTTCCCTGTATCTATTCTAAATCCACTTACTGAGTTAGATTTTGAGAAAACAAAACAAAACCAGATTACAAAAGAAATATTGCCAGGTGGAAAATGTTCCAAGAGTAGAACAGATTTCCGGTGTGAATGTCAGTCTACCAACTGCGATGTACACGAACACAGCTTCATTTTCTATGATTCGATTTTGTTTCTGTCCCTGAGCTTTCATCCTACCTGACTCTCCTGAAGGTTAACTCAGACCTTCAGGGGACCGGAGGACCCCTGCCTCCCAGGAATTGTACACAGTTTCTGGCTCTGCTGTAGTGACACTCGGGGGTGTGTCTTCATCTTCCACATGAAGTTGGCAGGTCCCCTCTTTTCTCTGAATCAACAGGCCTCCCCAGCCCTCCCACTCCCTTCCCTCTTGGCTTCTCTCTCCATAAAGAGGTGGAGAAGCAACCTCGCCTTTCGCCATTCCTGGAGACCCAGAGGTCCTTGAGTAGCTTCTTCCTTCCACAAACCCCTCGTGATCCCCTAAGACTATTAGGCTTTTAGAAGACGAAATCCCAAGAACTCACTTACCCCGCACATGTCCCCCGAGGCAATGGGCACAGAGCTTAAGGTCAGCGCGAATGGGAACGAAGGAAAAGGAAAGAAAACAGACGACAATCTCAAAGATGACTGTGCCTCCCAGTGCGGTCTTACCATCTAGGGCACGGTTTTGCAAGGGTTTGCATCTAGATCACGTGCATTGGGATCACCTGGCTCTTATTTAAAATGCAAATGTCAGGACTCAGGAAACTCAGGAGCTCCAGGGCAGCATGAGCAGCACCCGGGCCCAGCTTGTTAGAGATGCAAATTCTCAGGCTCCAACTTCAGACCTACCAAACCAGAAACTGATGTGGGCCCCAGCAATCCGAGGTTTAACAAGCCCCTCAGGTGACTTTGACGCACGCTCACGTCTGAGAACCGGTTGCAATAGGCTGACGATTCTCGACCTTGCCTGCGTATTGGAATCACCTGCAAGATTTCAAATCCAAATGCCCAGGCTCTCCCCCAGACCAATTAAATCAGAAGCTTCATTGGTGGGGCCCAGACATGGGGATTTTTGAAGAACCTCAGGTAATTTCAATGACAGCCAAGGTTAAGAACCACCGTAGCAAGTGGGGAAACTGAGATCTGAATCACCAGGACTGTCTCACCATAAATATCTCCTCCCTTCTGGGATATCATGGTATTGTACCCAGCCTGAGACTCTGCAGCTGTAGCCCTTGTTATTGATGGGGCAGGGTCGTCTTACACCTGTGTGTTTGCATGGATTAAAGCCTTAAATATAGGACTTAAAACCGTAAAACTCCTTGAGGAGAACAGCAAAAAACCTCCTTGACACTGGTCAATGTTTTTTTGGATATGACACCAAAACCACAAGCAACAAAAGCAAATATCAGCAAGTGGGACTACATCAAACTAAAAAGTTTCTGCACAGCAAAGAAAAACATCAACAAAATGAAAAGGCAATCTATAAAACCGGAGAAAATATTTGCAAACCATCTATCTGATTAGGGATTAACATCCAAAATATATAAGGAACTCATACAACTCGATAGCAGAAAGCAAACAAGCAACTTAAAAATGGACAGGATCTGAATAGACATTTTTCCAAAGAAGACATACAAATCGCCAATAGGTACATGAAAGGGTGCTGGGCATCAGTAGTCATCAGGGAAACACAAATCAAAACCACAATGAGATATCCCCTCCTACCAGCTAGAATGGCCGTTAGCAAAAAAACAAGAAATGACAAGTGTTGGCGAGGACGTAGAGAAAAAGGAACCCTTGTGCACTGTTGGTGACAATGTACATTGGTGCAGCCACTATGGAAAACAGTACGGACGTTCCTCAAAAACTTAAAAATAGAGTTACCAGGCTTCCCTGGTGGCGCAGTGGTTGAGAGCCCGCCTGCCGATGCGGGGGACGCGGGTTCGTGCCCCGGTCCGGGAGGATCCCACGTGCCGCGGAGCGGCTGGGCCCGTGAGCCGTGGCCGCTGGGCCTGCGCGTCCGGAGCCCGTGCTCCGCAACGGGAGAGGCCACAACGGTGAGAGGCCCGCGTACCGCAAAAAACAAAAAACAAAACAAAACAAATACACAGCATGATGATTACAGTTAATAAAACTGTATTTCGCACTTGAAATTTGCTAAGAGAGTAGATGTTAAGTGTTCTCACTACACACCGCCAAAATTGGTTAACTATTTCAGGTGATGGATGCGTGGTAATCGTTTCACAATATATACATATATCATACCATCACGTTGTACACCTTCAATATATACAATTTTTATTTGCCAATTATGTCTCAATAAAATTGGGGAAAAAAGAAAAAGAAAAAACCGCCGGTCTAGAGTAATATACGTCAAGAGCACGTCCACTGATATTAACACAATTAGTAAAAATATTAATTAAGATTCTGTTTACACCAAACTATACTAAATATTCTTCTTTTATGAAAGCCAATTAGTTGCAAACACGTGTTCATTTGTTCATGGGCACTAACTGCCTGCATGAAAGTATAAAGTAATGACTGTACTTGAGACTTTAATAAAATCATGAAATTTTGAAGCCATCAAGTACCTTGAAAACAGGAGTGCAACCAGAGTTCTGATTTATGAGTTTGGAAATTGCACTTTCCTGTTTAAATATGTGCCATGTTCAACCATATGTGGTTCCTTTAAATCTATTTATAGACAGTAAGAGTATATATATATATATATATAAAATTTATTTATTTATTTATTTATTTTTGGCGGTACGCGGGCCTCTCACTGCTGTGGCCTCTCCCGCGGTGGAGCGCAGGCTCCGGACGCGCAGGCTCAGCGGCCACGGCTCACGGGCCCAGCCGCTCCGCGGCACGTGGGATCCCCCCGGACCGGGGCACGAACCCGCGTCCCCTGCATCGGCAGGCGGACTCTCAACCACGGCGCCACCAGGGAAGCCCTAGACAGTAAGTATATTTAAGGCAGTCACATGTAGCAAACCGGTTGTAGATACAATTGCACAGCGTCTTGTTTCCTCTCCTTCACTACTAAACTAGCTTAAAGACTCACCTAAGTCTCTGTTAGCAGACTTTAATGTGTGTGTAGGAATCACCTGGGGACCTGGGGCTCTTGTTCAAACGTACGTAGATTCTGATTCCGGAGGTCTGGGGTGGGACCTGAGATTCTGTATTTCTAACAAGCTCCCAGAGGGTCACTTCCATTTCTCTCAATTAAATGGGCACTTTGCAGTCCCAGGAGGCGCTGACGTTGTTGGTCCAGGGACCACTGTTTGAATAGCAGGTCCCTAGACTACATCATTTCTGCACAAGTTTCCATCACTGTCATCGCCTCAGGAGACTTGAGCTACGCATCTCTAGCTCAGCTCTCTTTCTTGGCTCCATAGACTGTGGCCAACTACTGACTCAGCACCTCCAGTTTGGGTATTGGAAAGCTCCCCAAATCAATATTACGAAGCCACACTTGTGATGTCCTACCTCCAAATACGGTCCCCTTCCAATGCTGTCTTGTTCAGTTAACTCATTTTTCACATCTCAGCTCGGTGGCTTTCCTTCTGCTTCCCAATCTGACTCGGTCCTCTGATGTGTAACACGAGAATTATATAATCTTCTAGAACATTCTTCCTTTCCTTCAAAGCACTTGAATCCCCCTCAACACGATTATCTGATTGATGAGTTTCTGAATAAGCTCTGGGGAACCAGGGAATATTTCTATTTTTGCTCACCAGCGTCTACTCAGCCCCTAGCGCCATGCCTGGTCCGTGGTGTGCACACAATAATATTTATTGACTGCCTGAATAAAATGAATGAATGAATGAATGAATGAATGAGTACAATTGACAGCTTCTAAATACTACATCAATCTAATGCAGAATACAAATTCTAAATAACTACATCCTACACTATCTCATAAATGCTGAAAGGAAATTATGGAACCCAATCAATAATAAAGAGTCTTAGAAATGATACCTCTAGCACCCCTGAAGGTAAGGACTCTCTATCTCCTGTAAGGATGAGAAACCTGTAAGTTTTGGTCTTAGGCTTTTAAAAGAAGAGTCTTCTTCATTTCATGAATCCAAGCATGGCCTGACGTTTTACAGACTAATTTATTAGTATAGTTCATTTAATTGAGATTTTACTCATTTATCATTGATTCAGAATGGCACTTTGGAAGGAGTTTTCTCTTCTCTTTACATTGTGACATCAACTCCTGAAATGGGGAAGGATGGTGACTGGACCTTCTTTCCTTTTACCCCTTCCTATGCTTCTCACGGGAGACAGAGCGACTTGTCGGATTGGCGACAGCGGGAAAATGGTCACTGCGCCTGTTCGTTCCAGTCTCCTGGCTCTTGTTCTCTAGGGGCAGCCCGAGCAGAGCGGAGCACACCCCCTCCTTGTTTCTACCACCCGGAGGCAGGGCGCCCTCGCTCTGGCTTAAAAGCTTGTATTCCTTCTTCTTTTCTATCTGTAGCTGGGCGGACCAACTCAATGGAGCCAGAGGGGTTGGAGAGTTATAAGACGACAAATGCAAGCTGTGGGCATCCAATTTAGCAAATGCTGGGTCTTAACCCCACCTGAGGCCGGTGTGTATTGCTCAGCTGGAGAGAGGCATAAGTAACCAGGCTCCCGCAGACCCCAACAATTCTGAAAACTTCCCTTTCTAAATGGAATCCTAAACTTCCAAGTGAACTTCACCAAGGCTGGACCTGGTGCAACTTTGGTGTCCAGCGCCGCTTAGGGAGAGATCAACCCTGCCCATCACATTCTCGGAAGAAAGCACTTCATACTTTTGTATATAAACCTCGGTATGGTCTCTCTCAACAGGGCTTTTTAAAAGAACTTTTATGAAAACAGGCTATATCAGGAAAAATGTAAACTCACGTGTGACAATGGAGAAAACCAATTAGCGTCAGTGGACATATCAGGAGAAGGTGGGGAGGGGTAAGAACGGGAAGAACTCAGTTCTGATTCTTGGAGGTAAAGGAGCATCACAGGGTCCTATGAAAATGAACATGGTACTCCTTCATACTTCTGGATTTTCTTCTTCTTCTCGCAGGATCACAGGAAAAAGCAGAACTAGGGAAATATGGGAACTTGGATCAAGAAAAAGGGACTTTCCTCCGATAAGTTTTAAGCAGGAAGTGGTCAGCGTTCTCATGGTACAAAGATTATGGAAAATGAAAAAATTATATTTTTAAAAAAGCCTACAGAAATGAGCTCTGGGTATCTGAGACATTTCTGGAAAGTCTGATGGACTTAAATTCAAAGAAAACAAGAGGAGATCAAACAGTGATTGAGAATACGTAATGCATGGAAGAGCTAACGAATGAAGTATCACCCTTTAAATTAAAAAAATTTTCATATATGAATATAATACATGAAATTTGAGCATGAACTTTATACACAGCAGAAATGGTTAGTAGAAGAAAATTCCCAGATACTGTATGCTAAAAGAAAAAGATTAAAAATATTCACTGTATGAGGAATGTTCTATATATGTATAATAGCAAGTGAGCATTCCATCATCTTTGACTTGCTTAACGTTGCCTGTGGGAAGCGGGCACGAAACCCCCAAGCATCATGCCCACCCAGAGACAGTTTTCATGAACTCACAGTTAAGTAGGATGAAAACGACCGCTAATCCTCCAATATTAAATTACAGCAGGCTTTAAAGATGCCATTTATGGGCTGGGGTGGGGACGAGGGGGTGGTGGAGGAGAACAGTTAGTAGTTAGATTATTCAGAAATAGGAGAGAGGGAGAGAGTGCTCAGTGAGTGAGACTGGAATCGAGAGAGCGACAGAGGGCACTAGAGAGGTGCTAAGAGGGTGTCCTTGCTACAAGAAGCACGGTTTAACATGGGGGCCACGCTGTATGAAAAGAGGAAATGTGTCATAGGGAAAAGAAGGCTGCTCACCCGGTAAACTCAGGTTTTTCATCTGTGCCTGCACGTGCAAAGGGCAATGCACGGCCAGCCCCATCTTGAGACACCAAATCAAAGCAATGGAAATAAGTGGTCAAAACAAAGATTTGCTAGTCTATGGTCTCCAATATTTTTTATATTGCCCTCTCATCAATAAACCACATTGAACATACAGCCCTACATATTTCTGTATGAATACACTGGGTATATGATAAAATAGCCACAGACACACTTTCTACAAGATGATTATATCTATTCTCATATTCTCTTCCCACGCCGCACTTTGGAGACTAGCCAAGGGTCTCAGTAGCAGACCAGCAACACCCATGAGGTTCCATTAGGTGGCACTCCGCACCGTATACGTAGAACCACAGTCAGTGTCTAATTCGGCCGGATACTAGGAAAATTACAGTCAAGACGTCCTTTAAACCGTGAACACAAGTAGCAGCTCTACTGGTCAGGACTTACGGGACTGCGGATCAGCTGTCCACCTGCCTGTGTCTCTAGCCAAATCTGCTCAGTGTGCTTGCCCAAACTGTCTTCACATTTTAGCCCTGGACACAGCTGCCAATCCTGTGCGGTTAGATTATATCCCTCCTGAAAACAAGTGCCTAACGGGAAGCAATTTGAGTTGAAGTGCAGCTCCATTTCCGAGCAGTGGGTTAAGAGCGCTGAGGGTCATACACAGGAGAAAGAGAAGTTGAGCATACCTGGGGGTTCGGGCTTTCTTTGCTGAAGTGATCCCTGAGCTAACAGTCCCTGGTATCCCAAAGGAAGATGTGGCGCTTCCCAAACGGGGCTCCGCAGAGCAGCTGCTTCAGAAGCACTTGGGCTAGTTTCAGAAATGCAGAGTCCTGGGTCCCAGAGATCAGGATCTCTGGTGTGGAGGCCTGCAACCACATGGTTTCCAAGCTCCTTCGGTGATTCTGATCCCCTGTAAAATTGGAGAACCAGCTGACCTGGCTGGACGGAGCTGGGTCAGTTCGGGGCAGGGCCATTTTACTGCCTCTGTGACCTTGGCAGTTGACTTAACATGTCTGATCCCACCTTCATCTCTGAGTTAACCCATCCTCTTTGAGATGGAGCTCTTAGTACCAGCCTCATAGAGCTGATGTGAAGATTTAACGGAATAAATGAAGCCTTGAACTTGGCTTTGCTGCTTAATAAATATGATTCCTTCCCTCCTCTTCCTCCTGCAGACCCCACTCGATAACACTGTCCAGGTACCAGCGACTTCACTGTCATTCCCTTGGGGGCCTGTCCTCCAGAGTAGGAGCCAAATTGGTGATTATTTTAAAACTCATTCTTCTAATTCAGGACCTAGGGGAGTGGGATGGGCACTGTAAACCATTTTATTTAATGCGTATCACCTGGTTACAAGGTCCTGCTTGGTGGGCCTCCATTTGGACCTGGCCCAGGAGTGTTACCCACTGTTCCAGGGTGACTGCAGGACAGCAGGCTAGTTCTAACCGCCAAAACAGCGCCCCCCCACCCCTTCTCTTCTTAGCAGCTTGGTCCCCCTGGACAGTGGGCCTCAGATATGGGTTCATGGAGATGTTCCTACAAACTTCTATGGCTCAAGACGTAAGCTCATGCAATTCACTATTCTGAAAGCCTCCTGGAATCTCTGACCCGCTGCATCTCCTTGGCCAGTGAGAAGTGAAACAGTCATGTGTATCATACAAGACAAAGATGGTGCCCTAGTTGGCTGTCTCTGTCTGGCCTTTGCTTCCGGGGCGCCACCAGCCAGAAGGACATTGAGAACCATTTTCTGTGTGTGGAAGCATCTGCCCGCCTCACCCTGACCACTGGTGGGCTCTAGGGATGTGTGAAAACTGCCACGAGGCCACGGGGGCTTCCTCTTATCCTCCAGAACCTAACAGACTCTTTCTGGAGGGTGCTTGTTGTGAGACACTGGGACTCAAACCTCCTCAGTCAGTTTGTCTGGGCTCTTCCAAAACAATTAATATAAATCACCAAGAGGGAGAAGGGATATATACATGAAGAGATACAATCATTGAAATGTCATGGCAAACACGTTAGGAATTAATTACAACCCAAGAGTAGGGTAATCTTGAGGCAGATCACCAGATTTTACTCAGTTTCTCAACCCACATGCTTGAGAGTTGGGATAAGTTGAAAGAATATGAGTTTGAATGTGACAGAGAGTCCGGCCAGTGTCACCCAGGGAAGGTTTCACCATGCCAATTACAGAAGCTCATGCCCACTGAAGCAGGTGGGGATTTACTCTGTATGTGTGGGAAAGAGACCAGTTGTAAGCCAAAAGTACACACCAAACCACCGCTTCCGAACAGAAGAATCCACCTGCAACAACGGCTCTTTCTGTTCATTCTTGTGTAGGACACGAGGCTTGCCGTGGGCACCTAAAGCCAAAAAGGAAACTGAGAGGGAGGGGAAGGCAAAAGAAGAAAGATGGAAAAACATATAAAGCCCCAAACAGTGTGAAACTGCCCTGTTGTCATCTCACTGTCACCAGCATGGATGGCCCCTGTGTCCCCAGGCCTTCTTCCACACAATCTCATCACAAGTTTGGGACTTTTCCCTCTCTTTGTAAGCCTTCCCCTTCACTAGGTTGGTTGGTTGGTGCCTCTCGTGTTCTCCTTCATTCCATTAACTCAGTGACATGGATTCACTTTCAGTCCTCGTGTTCTCCAGAGAACGTCTCCTTTTGAGTCGCCCTCAATCACGTTCTCTGGTCATTTCCCTCCCACGCTGATATTTGTACTTCAGTGCTTCTAAGGCTCAAGGGTTCGAACTTCCAACAGAGGTGACTGGCGGCGTGTCCCACTACTAACTGCTCCTGAGGCCTGGTATCCCAAGGCTCCAAGGAGGGAGGAGCTTCCACAGCCAGGCTAGTAAATCTGCCCCATAACCAGTGTTCTCTGCCCACTTGAGTGCGTGCAGGAGAGGTACAGGACAAATCAAACCTTATCCCCACCCCCATTTTAAAACTGGGCCATAAATACCTCACAGGAGATGCAACCTGGTTCTCCCTGGTTAGGTCTCCTTGGAGACTGGGGAACAAGATGCCCAGGTTGTTAAGTCACCATTGCCCCTCTCATATACTCTGTATTCCCTGACTACATTTAAGAGACCAGCTGGACCTAAGACCATTCAGACAGATAGAGCTGGAAGTAGATGTGAGGATGGGGCCAAGAGACCCTGACTCAGCAGCGGGGCTATGGTTAGACTCATCTTCTCTCCGTTCTGTGGGCTGCAAACAGTTGCTTTGCCTTTTTCTCAGCCGTAACACTTACCTGCCTAATGCTTCCCTTGGCTTGGATCCTCCCAATGCCCAAGTCTTGCTGAGGTACAGCCTCTATCCGAGGAGGAAGGACACACCCTGGCCAGATTCAGGGTTGAAAGAGGTTGGGAACCCCTTGATGGTAGAGTGGGATTTATGGAGAATCGGGAGTCCCTTCTAGAGCAGCGCCAGCCAGAAGCGGGTCAGCTGAGAGCAGGACACTCAGAGCTTGGCAGGTGGCCTGAGTTGGTGGCTTTTGATCTGTGCCATCTATGAATGGCTCCAATAGGACAGGACTCCACTTCTCCTCCTGAAGACCGTCAGGAGGTTAAAAGTGCGACTTGTCGACATTACAAAGGAATTAAAATTAAAACCATCTGTTGAAGCGCTTTCGGTCATTTCTTACAACAAACCACTGTACACAATCTCATGTTGAAATACGTTGTGGTTTCTGAGTTGCACTGTTTTCAGTTTCCCTTCCTCTTGATCCATTTCAGATATTTAAGTTGTCTTCAAGTGCTTCATGGTTTATAAATCACCAAAATAGCTTAAACCTTATGTATTTGTGTGTGTGTGTGTGTGTGTGTGTGTGTGTGTGTGTGTGTTTTGGCTGCACCTCGTGGCATGTGGGATCTTAGTTCCCCGACCAGGGATCGAACCCGTGCCCCCTGCAGTGGAAGCGCAGAGTCTTAACCACTGGACCGCCAGGGAAGTCCCTGTATTTATGTGTTTTAATAGAAGAAAGTTTATCATTCCAGAGCCAGTTTTTATGATGCTATCTTTGTTTTCACCGAAGAAGGCATCTATGAAGTACCATCAAGTTTATAGAGGTTGTCAGATCATTGGCTCTATTCAATCCAGAGATTAATTTGGAATTTGTGACTCTTATTAATTGATTATATGTCCTTTGGAAATAATTTATATACTGTGTATTGATAGCCATCCTTAAAGTGAAACCTTTGGCTTTTCCACATACGAGGAAAATACAGTATCTCCCAGCTCATACTCTCGGATTTGAACCCTTACACACTATCTTCCAAAGGGCACAGACACCTCTGTAGATAACTTCTTTCATGAAATAAAAACAAATGGGTCACGTTTCAAACTTTGAACTCATGCAAATTTATACCCACTTGGAAGGTGTGTCTTCAGAACATCTTGGTCCTTTCTGTTGTTTTTTTGAGTAGTGAAGCCGAAGCTCAAGACTGAAGCTTTCTCAGTGTTAAGGTCGATAAACCTCCGTTCCTCCCCCCGCCCCCAAATTTAAAGGAATCCATGCAATTGTCTTCCCTGCCTGATAACTCTAAATAAATACACGCTCTTGGGGTCCTTCTTCAGCGTTTACCACCAAAATCGTCTAATGTTGACGGATCAGGTTTTCAGATGATTATAAATATACAGTATTAGTTAACAAAGCAGTTTGAAAGATCATTGGATGAGGCAATTTTTCTTTGGATACAGTACTTTTCAATGCAGATGAAAATACCTGTCTTAGCTTGGTTGCTATAACAAAACATCACAAACCGGGTGGCTTAAAGAACAAACATTTATTTCTCACAGGTCTGAAGGACGGAAGTCTGAGATCAGAGTGCCAACATGATCTGGTTCTGGTGAGAGTCCTCTTGTGGCTTGCAGACTGCCCACCTCTCTTTGTATCCTCACGTGGTGGGAACACAGCAAGTGAGTCCTCTGGCTGCTTCTTCTAAGGCAGTAATCCCATCGTGAGGGCGCCACTCTCATGATCTAATCACCTCCCCCAAACCCCACCTCCTAATACCATCACATTGGGGGTGAGGATTTCAACATATGAGTTTGGGGGTGGGCACATTTAGTCCACAGCAATATTTAAGCAGGTAAATTATCATCAAAGGTAAAGAGCATCATTTTGCATAAAGGCAGAGCACTTTATTTTTCTCCCATTTGTAAGTAGGCTATGTCCGTCAATGGCAAAGATGTTTCTATTTCCCCACAGAACCCAATAACTGGCCCAGGGGAAAAGAGCAAGGAGCACTTGAGCAGCAACCACCTGCTGGGTGCCAGCACTCAGTCTGCACAGAAGGGGGCGCTAGATTACACTCAAGCAGTTGGCTGAGGAGTTAGCTGTTTTTGATTTTGGTTTATTCCCACTAATTAACTCTGGTACATTTTAATGTCATGTAGGTAGACCCTGAGCATTTTTTTTTTTTTTACCCTATTTCCGTACATACCAGTACTTCTTACGGGTAGAAATGCAGCTCTTCTCAATTTAGCGACTGTGTGTTTATGTAATACTCACAATTCCAGGAGAATCAAAGTGCCATGTCCTCTACTTGCCACCTTTCTCCCAACAGTATTTTATACAGGGGCAGAAGGCAGAGACTCAAGTGCAAATGGAGACAGAGAGAGCTAAGAAAGATGACTTGATGCTTATGTAAATCCCAATTTTCCAGTTCCTCTGTCATATATCGGTGACTCCTCTCCAATATGGGCAATCTCAGGGCTTGGAAAAGTTTAAAACACTCTTTTGGTGGGACACGGATGAGCCAATCTAGGCAGCCGAGCCCCTCCTTGGTAAGTTAGGCAGTCACATTTTGCAAAGAAGGGCTAGGCTGTCTCTTTGAACACCTGACTGTAGGTCACGTGATTGTCTGTGGCCAGGGCGTTTTTCAGACACTGCCAGAAGTACGGGTGAGCCTGTGGGTTTGTTGGCCACTCAAGGACAGAACTCCCACAGAGCCTCTTCCGGAGCTGCAGAAACTTGGACTTCTGAAGGGGCTTCTCAAGGAATATCAAGATAATTACGTCCACTTTTTCATCCATGAGCCTCTGATGGGACAAGTAAAATGCTATCTTAAAATTCTCAGTCTTTGCATACTTGTCTGTCATGACAAACACTGTCTTTTTGCTAAGCTGTATGCTCTGGGAAAGATTTTCCAGAACAGGCTGCCCTGGTAACCAGTCCCTTTCCTCGAGACATAAATTAAAATATTTCTCTCTTGGGTCTTCCAATTTGGCCACCAGCTCATCCAAAACCCACTCTGTCACTGCTGGGTCTTTAGTGTCATACACAATAAAAGCATCATAGCAAGAATTTGGTGATATCAGACGTCGATACCCCTTTATTTTGGCCTTACAGAAATGGTAACTATACCACACGTCCCAGAAATAGAGATGGCTTGCTGTTGTGACCATCATCAGAAAGAGAGCTGCCGATATGGAAAGTGAGAACAGGATTAAGTTAGTCCGATCTAACTCACAGGTATATAGATCCAGAGAGACTACACTCTGGCCCTTGTGTGCTCCTGGTCCCACACAAGTCACATCTGTGGCCAAGTAAGGAATCGTCACCTCTGTATGGTTAACCCACCAGACAAACCACACAGCATCACAGTTGCACAGAAACCGATTGCGATGCAAAAACAAAATGTTCAGATTGTTGAGGACGTTTTCTGGAAAACTAGTCTTTTGGATAACCTGGATTTTATTTGAGCTCAGGTCCAGATGTCGTAACTGGAAAGCATCTTGTAGAAAATACTTTGTCAGGTGCCTGATTTGATTGTTCTTAAGTATGAGTTTCTTGATGCTGTGGGAACAGTTGGATAATCTCTCAGGGACAGTCTTCAGTTGGTTGTAGCTGAGGTCCAACGTTTCTAGATTCCTCAGATACTGGAGTCTTCCCCAGTTGAAAGACTTGAGCCCATTTTTGACCAAGGAGAGAGTCTTTAGATTTGGAGGCATACCATCAAAAACTCCACTAGGTAAGAAACTCAGGGAATTTTCAGAGATGTCTAATTCCTCTAAGTTCAGCAGATTCTTAAAGAATTTTAAGTATCTGTTATCACCATCTCTCCATAAAATATCCAAATGATTTCCTCTGAATTCCAGAATTTTAAGAGATTCGCTCTCCATGGTCCTGCTGGTGGAGGTAGCGATGTCATTGTTGTTCATCATCAGTTTCTTCAGAACCTTCAGGTTCTTGGTAAAGTTTAGCATGTGAGTTATTCCTTCCGATTGAAAATAATGGCTGTTACTACTTATATCTAGGACTTCCAGGTTGCGAAGCTCCTCAAATGCTGTTGAGTAGAGTAAATCAAGCCGATTGTTAGAGAAGTCCAAATATTTCAACTCCACTAAAGGCTGAAATTCACTACCATTAAGCGTTTGGCTAATGGTATTTCCCGATAAGTTTAGGCATTTGAGGAAAGAAAGATACTGAAACTCAGAAGACTTGATAAAAAATATATTATTTCCACTTAGGTCCAAGGTCGGCCCATACTTGTAACAATCTTCATTAAGAGGCAAGAGAGAAGGAGGCTCTTTGTTTTTGGACCTGCAACTCCTTGCAAATTCATCATACCTGAAATAATGTAATGTTTCAAGGACCTGGGGCCCATGACCTTCTACAGAAGTTCTCATGTTAGAGCAGAAGCCATCTTCACTTGAATCTCCTGAAGGTGATATTTTATTCACTGAGAGATCTATGAATTTCAATCTTTTAAATTGTTGAAATATGCTGAGGTCAGCAATTTTTATAAAGTTAGTGCCAAGATCAAGAACTTCAAGATTGGAAAGATTATGCAGTGGGGAGAGGTATGAACTTCTCAGCTCTTTAAAGACATAGCCTTTGATCCGCAAAACTTTCAAGTTTTTCAGTGAAGAAAATGCATCTGACAGATTCATAAACGCGTGATAGACCTGAAGTTCATAATTGAAAGACAGATCCAATTGGACAAGGTTGTGGAGAAGGTGCAAAAATTTGGCATCCCCAATTTCCTTGGCCAAGAAGTTTTGGGAAAGATCTAGTTCTTTAAGTTTCCTAACGTTTTTAAACCATCTTTGGGGCACATACTGAAGAGAGTTACTGTGTAGACGTAAAACTTGTAACTCTGTCAAGGCGTCAAAAGCACTTAGGTCGATCTGTAGGGGAGAATTATTTTCACAGGGTGTACAAGGAAACGGAGCATTATAACAACGAGGGCAATTTCCACTTAGGTCAAGAACTTGCAGTCGATTGAGGTTATTAAAATCATCTTCTTGGATCCTTGCAATGATGTTGTTATAAAGGTAGAGTTCAGTTAAAGTAGGTGGCAAAATAGTGGGGACAGCTGAGATATTGTTATCTTTTAGGGAGAGCAATTTTAAATTTGTCATATTTAGGAAAGCATCTTTTTCAATGGAAAACGAAACATTACAAGGATTGCGATAGTAACAGTTTTGGCCCAGGTAGAGTATTTCTAGGTTGGCCAGTTCTGTTAGATTCTCTTTCATGATCGAAAAGATGTTGTTGGCCTCAAGGCTCAGCAGCTGTAAGCTGGGAGGAAGATCCTGAGGTATTTCTAGAAGCTGGTTTCCATCCAGGTAAAGAGATTTTAAATAAGTGAGTTTACTAAAGCTGCTGGGTTTGATCTGCAGCCTTCTGGTGCACACATTGTCTTTTGGTCCCGGTCGAACAGGTACACAGTTGCATCTGAAATCGATCTCTACCAGATGGTCTAGCCGGTAGAAGGACGCTGGAGAGATACCCGCTATATGGTTAATGGTGAGGGTGAGGTTGGTGGCATTGGTGGGAATACCTCCAGGAACTTCTGTCAAATGCTTGTCTGTGCAGTCCACGATCACATGGGCGTTTGGAGCATCCAGAGTGACATCACAGGGCAGAGTTTTAGGAAACCATCTAGCCCCAAGGAGTTCGGAAATTAGGATCATGTTAAAAAGGATGAGAAATTGTCTCTTCGAGGTCCACATTGGAAACACCTGAAAGTATAAGAAAGAACAAATCGCCCTTCTAAAATACACCAAGAATCAGAATTTAAAATTCCCATTTGCTGCCTCTCTTTTGCTACATTTGAAACTAAACAGTCGGGGTTGATGGTTCTCAGCAGTCTAAACAGCACCCCGACCTCCACCCCATGACTGTAGTTGTTCATAAAAAAAACCTGGTTACATATTTAGCTTTTAGCATCTTAGCTTTTCAGTATTACAGCTTTTAAGCTGGGAGAAGCAGCGTTTTCCTATTCACTGTTATTTAGAATGCTGCAATGGAAGAGCCATCAATTAGCTGCCAAAGTCTGAAATTTGAGAGGGGTGTTGGGGGGGTGAAGGAATGTTAAAATGCAGCTACATCTGGGAAGAAAAACTTTAGTGCAGTTAATGTTTGTTTGTTAAGCCTGCTCTGGTACACGTTAGAAGAGTCCTTCAAAATACTCGAGCCTCTTAATATTCTAAGGAGGGAAACAAAGGTGATCCATTACCCCCATTTTACAGATTAAGACACAGCTCAACGATATTAACTGATTTGTCCAAGGTCGCACAACTCCCGCCATTTTGGCACTACTATCTATAAGCCGGGCTTTCCTCTTGGACTGTTTTTGGAAATCATCTCCGAGATGATTTGGGGATGAACGTTTTCCCTACACATTGGGTTTATATTACACACATTTGGAAAGGGGAGGGTAGAGAGTCAGGGCACTGCCTGGGTGACCCCCAACTGATCAAACAGGATACTCATGGGAATGAAAGGGGAGGGGCTGTTAATAATTTATGCCAAGACTACAGTCATAAACTAAGACTCCCTCAGGCCAGCTGGGACATGTGGGAACCTACTCTTAACGGCGATTCTTGGGCATCCAGGTTTAGCATGAGAGACACTTGCACCCTGGGGAGAAAGACCTTAAAAGGGAACATGGGACACACTTGAAGAGCTTCACTAACCATCATATTAACTCGAGCTTGCCCTGCATAGAGGGTGGTTTAACCATAGACTTGCTCTCCAGTTTCAGGACTTCTAAAGTATTTTCCTCCAGAACACTGGTTTTCATTTAACCGGTGTTTATCCATGGAATGATCCAGCCTGTGTCTCTACAGCTGACTTCCAGCTCCATTAATGCTTCTGTCCTCCCAATTGACTGAATCAACCAGTCATACTGATATCTAATAAACCAAGTGTCTGCTTCCCTGAATTCCTCCAATAGAGGGTAAATAAGCAAAATTTCCCCTCAGCTTTCTTTTTCTCTAATGCAAGATGGTTAAGAAGGATCTCAAAGAGCTTCTTCACACATCTTTACATGCCTAAACTTTGTTGGAATTAGAGGTACAATACTGTCTTTTTCTTCTTTTTCTTTCACCACCCTGTCTCCTCCCCATGATTAAAACCATTCACTGAGTCCAGTTGACCTCCTCTGTTGTCCTTCTTGACGTCCTCCTTGCTTTGCCATTTTCGCTGATACAATCTCAGTTGAGATTATCCCATCCTTGGCCCGCCCCAAACCTCACCCTTGTCCCCAGGCTCTCACTCTTCCAATCCACCCTATCCATCAAGCTTCCCAAGCAGTAATCAGATGATACTGCTCTGAAATCTTTAAATGGTTTTCTTTTTCTTCTTTCTTCTTTACCGAATGAGCCCTAACTTTTTATCGTGGTGTCCAAAGTCTTCCATAATTTGTCTCCATCTCCTTGTCTAGGTTGACCTCATACAACTCCCCTACTAGCTTCTCTAATCACTAAGCCCAAGACCAGCTTGCAGTTCCCTGACCTACAAGTCCCTCCACCTGGAGTACCCTTCCCTACCATTTCCACCCATCAGAATTCGGGTTATCTTTTAAGGCTGTACTTCTCAATCTGGAGCACTCAGATCCCTGGGAAGATATGGCAAAGGCCGGGAGTATGGGAAGCCCTTAGCTAAACAGTATATCTTCCTTGGGCATCAATCTTACTCAAAGATTTAGGAAAAGCGTCCACCACTCACGGAAGAGGGATTAAGTCAAGATGGGGGGGAAGGGCTTTAGAAGAGGGAAAGGGATAAATACACTGAGCTATTTGTATTGTCCCTGATAACAGGATCCCAGACCCTGAACCTATCCTCAGCTATGCTTCTGTCGGAAGACATGATGGGTTAACGAATCCCACTATCAAAAGGCAATAAGTAATGCTGCTAAGAGTGATATTAAGGACCAGGGAGGTCCAGGCGGGGACCAAATGGATAAAGGACAAAGACAAATCATGAACCAGGTGCCCTCTTCCGACCCCATTCCCACGAACCCAGAGGAGACCCTGGGAAAGAAGCGGAAGGACCCCTGAATTGAGTTAAAAACACGAAGTGACTGAGACGGCATTCATCAAGCTGAGTTTTCCAGGAAATGCCTAGTTCAAATATTTTTTGATTAGGGGGAAATGAAGGCTCTAAGAGAAAGGAAGCTAGTTATAGAAAAAAATAACAGTGGTGTGCTAGTAAATGTTTAACAACCAGCTTTCTCTCCTGCACCCCCAATTTCTGATTTGTTAAGTCCTGATTTGTAGCGTTTGCCGATACCCATAGTGTAAATACCCCCATCATGGTCAATTTCAAGCTGCCAGTGTGATGTCCCTGAATGCAGAGTTGGAGACAGATGTGCAGAATTGCTCTGGCAAGCCTGTAGGAGCTGGGTCCAGCAAACCACTGACCTTAACACACTGCAGACCATGACTGTAACATTCGCAGCCTCTGTACCTGGACATATTATAAATTACAACGAATGCAAAATTAATCAGAAAGTCTTTCTCTCCCTTATTTCTAAACTTTTTCTCGCACCTGTCCACTTTTCTCCTTGTCTGCTACCCCAACCCTACTCCACTGTGCCATGAGGTCTCACCTGTACTACACACTGGCCTCCAACCTGGTCTCCCTCACTCCCCTCCTCCTCCACAATTCATCCATCAAGAGCATCAGAGCAGTCTTTATAAACACGAATCAGATCAACTACAACGATTTCTTATTACATTTTGAATGAAGTCCAAAGTCTTTACCATTGTTTATATCGTGCATGTTCTGACTCCAGCCTACCACTCTGACCTTGAACCACCCTTCCCCTTCTTTGACCACATACCAGACATCCGGCCTGTTTTCTGTTCTGCACTTGAGCCAGTCTTGGCACTTGCTGTTCCCTCTTCCTGAAGTTATCTTTCTCCTCCTCTTCCCACAGCCAGGTCATTCTCATCCCTTGGGTGTCTGCTTAAATGACACATCCTCAGAGAGGCCGTCCCTAAGCAACTTTTCTAAATACCCTCCCATGCAATAATAGTGATAAAGGCAGGAACAGTAGGTAACTTAGGTAGGATTTACCATATGCTGGGCAACGGTTTCAGTGCTTTACATATATTAACTCATTTAATCCTCATAATAACTGCATGACGTCTTCGATCCCTTATCCACAGCCTTTGGACCTAGATGTGTTTTGGAACTCAGAATTTTTCAGTTCGTAGATGGTAATATGATGCATGTACCTCGTATTCTGTAATACTCCAACTGGAGTCTGGGGCAGCATCTCATAATCAAACACACAGAAACTTGTGCAGTGAAGCACAGGACTGTCCACTTTAAGTGGGATTTTAAAAAAAAAGAAGAAGAAGAACAATAACTACTACTACTACTACTACATCATTCGGTTCAGGTCAAGATGCACTTCCAAATGAGTTCAGATCAAGGCGTGTTTGCCATCAACTGAATTAGGACAAAGCTTTCAGTTAGGGGATTTTGGAATCGTAGACCTCTGTTATCATCTCCATTTTACAGATGAGTCAACTGAGGCACAGAGAGGTATATGTACTCTGTACTAGACTACTCTGCTTTATTTCTTTCATAGCCTTAAGCACCATCAGAAATTATCTTGTTGATCATTATGTGCTTCTGGTTTATGTGCTTATTTGTTTTATATCTATTCTGCATGAATATGTAAGCTTCAAGAGAGCAGGGTCTTGTGTGTCTTCATAAAAGACAATGTCTGGCACTTAATGCTGCATTATGTTTGCTAAATACACGAATGAAAGAATGAATGCATACATGAATGAATAGTGAAACAGAGCAAAATAATTAAAAGAAATTTCTCCTTGGAGTAGGTTCCTTCAGGCTACACCCCCAGCCTCCTCAGGGGTCACGTTCTGCCTCTTCTATTTGCCCTGGGGTTCCTTGGGGGGAAAGGTTTAGGAAGCTCTGCTTTTATAATGCCCAGTTCAAACCTATCTTCTTCAAGAAGCTTTCTGGGATCAACCCAGACAGAAGCAGTTGCTTTCTCCTCTCATCTCCTACTCCACTGATTACACGTGAGGTTGTGAAAAGAACTCCAGATGGAGGCTGGACGAACTGGGTCCTGCCCTGCCTTCATAGTTCGCTCTCTGTGTACCCTTCAGAGGTGGGCACTGTGCTCAGGAGAAGATCCCCTACAAGAGGATGATGGACACAGAAATAACAATATGGGATACCAAGGACCCAGACAACCTTCCTACATCAAGACAATGGACTTGGACTGGAAAATTCCCCAACAGTTCTTTAGCTTGAAACTGTACCAAGTATCTGGTGAGAAAGAATTTATTTTAAAAATAATCAGAATTCTACTGACTCATTCATTCTTTCATTTGACAAATATTTATTGGATACCTACTAGGGGCAGCAGACATAGAATCTCTGTCCTTAAAGAGCTCAAAGCCTAGTGGAAGAGGGAAAAAATACACAGATTTAAAATAGAATGTGGGGGACTTCCTTGGTGGCACAGTGGTTAAGAATCCACCTGCCAGTGCAGGGGACACGGATTCGAGCCCTGGTCCGGGAAGATCCCACATGCCACGGAGCAACTAAGCCATGCACCACAGCTACTGAGCCTGTGCTCTAGAGCCCGCGAGCCACGACTACTGAGCCCACTCGCCTAGAGCCCATGCTCCACAACAAGGGAAGCCACCGCGATGAGACGCCCGCGCGCCGCAACGAAGAGTAGCCCCTGCCTGCTGCAACTAGAGAAAGCTCACGCGGAGCAACAAAGACCCAACGCAGCCAAAAATTAAAAAATAAATGAAAAATAAAATAAAATAGAATGTGGAACACCATTAGTTCTTTCCAGATGAGATGCTGCCACTTGCATACGTGTAGATTAACTGTATGTTGTTCTTATTCCAGGAGTATTTTCTGATACTCCCAATTCCTTTTATTATTCTCAGAGGCTCAAAGATTGTTCTATATCTATATATTTTCCCCCTTTCTTTCATCTCATAGTGATAGAATCTCCATTTAGAGTTGGGCATATGCCACTCTGAAAAAAGATTACATTTCGCAGACTCCCTTGCAGCTATGACCATATGACTAAGTTAAAGCCAATGGGATGGGAGAGGAAGTGAGATGTGTAATTTCTGGGACATGTCCTTAAACAGTGAGACTCTTCCCCTTCCTCCTGTCTACTTCCATCTGGCTTCTTGTAATATGGATATTGTAGCCACCATCTTGGAATGATGCAAATGAGGAAAACGTGCTAGGGTTGGTGAAGCAACAAGGTAGATGATCCAGAGTATCTAGATCCTTGCATGACCTCATAGAGCAGACTGGAAACAAAAGCTCTGAACTGCTGACTTCTAGGAGTTTATGAGAAATCACAAGATTGTTATGCTCAGCCAGTGTTAATTGGAATTTCTATTGCATGAATGCAAACCTAATTTTAGCGGCATAGAATTTAGAATGACACAAATGTACATATCTATGTACATATCTATGAAACAGAAACAGACTCACAGATACAGAGAACAGACTTGTGGTTGGCAAGCGGGGGGTGGGGGAGAGATGGATTGGGAGTTTGGGATTAGCAGATGCAAACTAATATATACAGGATGGATAAACAACAAGGTCCTACTGTAGGGCACAGGGAACTGTATTCAGTATCCTGTAATACACCATAATGGAAAAGAATATGATAAAGAACATATACATATATGTACAACTGAGTCACTGTGCTGTACAGCGGAAATTAACACAACATTGTAAATCAACTGTACTTCAATAAAATTAATTTCAAAAGAAAGAAAGAAAGACTCAGGTATTGGAAACGAAAAAACTAGTGACCCACGTTATGCTGTCACAAAAACACTTGATACAACTCTCACCTATGCTACGTTGGAAGGCAGAATACCTGCCAACTGTGACTTTTGTTTTTCCGGTCTTATTGAAATATAATTGACATATAGCATTGTATTAGTTTTAGGTGTACAACATAATGATTTAATATATGTATATATCGTGAAATGATCACCACAGTAAGTTTAGTTACCGGGCATCACTGTACATAGTTACAATTTTTTTCTTGTGATGACAACTTTTAAGATCTACTGTCTTAGCAACTTTAAAATATGCAGTATAATATTATTAACTATAGTCACCACGCTGTACATGACATCCCCAGAATGCCAACTGCAACTTTACTCTTAGGGGAAATGGTTTGACAGTATTCATAATGATGGCATGTGTTGATGACTTCTTCTTGTTCTAGGCAATCTTATGAGAGAAATGACCTAGGGCTGAAGTTAGCCTAGCAGGAATGGGAGGCTAACTTTAGCTCCAGTTCTGCAAGCAGGGATGGAAGGAAATATGGCTTTGCTAAGTGAGGTTTTCTCTGCCTGCAGCCCGAACTCTAAAGATGATTAAGACTTCCTTAATTTTGGGCCTTGTGGGGTTGAAAAAGCCAACTGCCTTACCCCAAACGACAACAGATGTCATGGATACAGCTTCAAGAGGAAGTAAGTGTATGCTCTCAGGCACTTTTCGAGCACTTTCCATTAAGCATTTTCCAGCAGACAGTGAACGCCAGTCCAGGGCCCAAAAAATCTGATTAAGAGTGTTGCCTTCCTCTTGACTCAGACAGCCTCTGGGAAGGTGATTAAATTCAGAGAGAAGAACACTGAGAGAACACAGAATCTTTGGACTTAAATGGTCTAAAGCTGCTCTGGCCAATGTGATCGCCACCAGTCACATGCGGTTGTTTAAATGTAAATGAATTAAAATTAAGTGCAATTTTCAAATTCAGTTCCTCAGTCACACTAACCATATTTCAAGGGCTCAAAGTCACATCAGGCTCATGGCTACCGTATTCGAGCATGCAGATACGGAACATTTTCCATCACTGTAGAAAGTTCTATTAGACAGTGTTGGTCAGGACCAGGGCTTGGCAAACTTTTTCGGTAAAGGGCCAGACAGCCAATACTGTAGACCAAATTGAGGCTGTTATGTGGCTACTTAAATAACTATTTAGAACATAACGAATTAAGGTGGTCAGAACCACTCCTACCTCACCAAATCAGGTGGTGGGACAGATTTGGTCCACAGCTCATAGTTTTCAGGCCCCTGGTCTAGACAAAACCTTCCACTTGCACATGGAATTAGCTCTAAGCAAATTCAGTCCAAGTCTGCCAAATATGAGAAGAAATCCTATTACCTGTAACCCTCTAAGTCCATTCACGTGCCACTAATTTCAACCAATAGCATTTAGCCAATTATTTCACCCTCATCCCAAGAAAGAGGTACATTTACAATGAGGACAGTGAGATGCAGAGGCTAGAGAACCTGCCTGCCGTGAGATCCAGGCAACTCAGATACAGAGCTGGCCCTCAGCCATGCTGCTGGCCTACCTTTCCAGGAGTCTGGGTATCGACTCACCCATCGCTCCCTCTAGGTGCTAAACACTCTGAGGTTCACGGCCTTGTTTGTCTGTACTTGTGATGATGGTGCCTGCCACCTGCTGAGCGCAAGACAAGTATCTGCTGAGTAAATCAAGGCTTTGAACGTTCTTAAGATCCCATGGAAGGCTCAATGATCATAAATAGTAAAGTCTTTCCAAAGATCAGATTTTTGACAAGGGGACGAGGAGAGACCAGGAGGGTTGGGGGCCTCTAAAAGAAGGGTTGCAATGGAAAAAGAGCCACGGAAGAAAAGAGGATGGAGTCAGAAGGAGGCTGCAGGAAGCAGACCCGCAGAACCCTAGGCAGTCTGTTTTCTCAGAAGTTCTGCCCCCTTGAGCCCGAAACCCTAGTGAGAGCACAGAGCTCATTTGTCTCTCCTGGGAACGGGTACAGCCAGGATGGGACTGCCCCTGTCCTATACTCAGTCACTGAGTCCCAGCCCAAATGGCCCTTGGAACGCTGTATGCAAGGCAAGCCTTCTCTGGGCCCTCTGTGCAGGCTGCCTGGAGCTCACAGACGGACTCTGATCAAGCAGGTGAGGAAGAAAACTGAGTCCATGAACAAAGCCTTTCTAAATTTATTATTTACAGAGAAATAATACCTTTGAGGCTTCTGAACGAAAAGATATGCTTGAGAAGATGATTTTAAAATGTGAAATATTCCTTTATTCCCATGGAAATTTCTCCTTTCAAACCATGGGGAACTACCTGCTTCAGACTGAAGCTAGGACCTTCGCTTCAACTAATGCTGTTTTTAAAAGTAAACGTTCGTTCAGCAAAACGCCAGGTCTCCATTTTTTCATTTCATACAAATAATCCCCGTTATTTTGTCTTCTGTTGCTTTTTTGGCAGTGATTGCCCCAAACAAGTCTTTCAGGAATTTGATTTGTAAAATAGCATAATACACCATAATAGGCCCGGCTTTAGTCATGAATCATAGCTAATTACACACGCAAATACACTGGGTCAATTTGGATGCTCAAATTAGTTAGCTAATTATGGTAAAAATGGGAATGTTTGATTCTGTATGCACAGGTGTTCTGTTCTCTCAATAAATCACCTCTTTTTGTTAAAATGGAAAATGGAGAATTCACGTTGAACCATCATCAGACAATCATTTGTGTTGTTTTTTTTTTAAATAACAACTGCCATTTATCAGGTATTTATCATGTGTCAGATGCCAAAATAGATACATTGTTTATATCACATCACTGAGCCCCGACAATGAAGTTGAAAAGACATAATATTCCCATTTCACTGATGAGAAAACAGAGATCAGAGAGGCATTTTCAAACCAAGATCCAAACTCCATTTTGATCAGTCACCTTCCAGTCATGTCATACTGTTCCACTTGGTATGATGCATACCTGCATCTTGGTTAATTTTCTTTTCAGTTGAAGGGTTCTTGGCTGTCTAATGTTTTGATATTGTGCTATTTGGAGTTTTCATAAGAAAACGTCCAAATATTAAGAAAAGACATTTGTGATTTGACTGGGACCAACTCGAGGGGAAACAAGAGACTTTTCGGATCATGTATTTCGTATGAGTGCATTCATGCCCAGTAATGCTATGTTAGCATAGTTTATGAATTTATAAATTTAAAGGCAGGCTGAGCTTTAGCTTCATAATAAAGAAGTATATGCTCACGTAGTCATTCAACAAACATTACTGGGAATCTCCTCCATGCAAGGCACTACGTTAGATGCAGTAGGGGAATGATAATGAGTTAGACACCAGTCCTGCCCAATTAGGAACCAAATTCCTCCACTGCTGCGTCTCAGAAGCCGTGTATATTCCCAAGCAGAGAACTCTCTGCTTTCAGGGAAATCCACGGCAGGGGAGAAAGAAGAGTTTGTGGGGTGGGGGCTGGTCAGGCCTAAAGGTAATGCTGCCCGCCCAGCCTTCGAACTGAAGCTTGAATACACAACCCTTTGAAGAGGCGAAACATGTCCCCTTAGATGCCTCATTTTTGGGGCAGGACTGTATTCAAAAGTGTATTCTCCTGATGTGAGATCCATTTTAGATTCCTGCTAGAATGTCTACGGTTGTAGAGCTATGACTCCTGATAGGAAAACACATGGATTTAGATGAGTCTAACTGTGTTTGCTGACTGTTTTTAGCTTTAAGACTTTGCAAGCTCCTGACATGGATGCAATCTGAGGAGACAGAAGGACAGATGGCAGGAGGGAGGAAATGAGTTTAAGTGGTTTGAGTTTTGCAACAAGTTAGAGGAAGACCAGGATTACTCTGACTTCTCATGTGTATGTATTCTGGGGCTTAGCTCCTGTGAACTCAAAGTCAGATCAGGAGTCAGCCTGGAGATTATCATACTAAGTGAAGTAAGACAAATAACATATGATATATGTAGAACCTAAAAAAAATGATACAAATGAACTTATTTACAAAATAGAAACAGACTCACAGACATAGGAAACAAACTTATGGTTTGTTTGGGAAAGGGGGAAGGGATAAATTGGGAGATTGGGATTGACGTATGCACACTACTGTATATAAAATAGATAAACAAGGACCTACTGTGTAGCACAGGGAACTCTACTCAATATTCTGTAATAATCTACAATGGAATAGAATGAAAAAAAGAATATAGATACACACACATACGTATGTATGTATAACCGAATCACTTTGCTGTACACCTGAAACTAACACAATATTGTAAATCAACTATACTTCAATAAAAAATAAATAAAAATTAAACTTAAAGAAAGTCAACCGCTCTGATGAACACCTACTGACTGAATTCTCCTCAACCTTGACTTTCTCATCTACACACTATGGGGACTGAGCTAACTGACCTCAACGCTCCTTCCTAGCCCCCCAGAACCTCAGGCTGCTGTTCTTTCAAAACGGTCTAAGCAGGGCTTCACGGGTGGCGCAGTGGTTAAGAATCCACCTGCCTATAGTAAATAGAGCTGCAATGAACATTGTGGTACATGACTCTTTTTGAATTATGGTTTTCTCAGGGTATACGCCCAGTAGTGGGATTGCTGGGTCGTATGGTAGTTCTCTTTTTAGTTTTGTAAGGAACCTCCATACTGTTCTCCATAATGGCTGTACCAATTTACATTCCCACCAACAGCGCAAGAGGGGTTCCCTTTTCTCCACACCCTCTCCAGCATTTACTGTTTGTAGATTTTTTGATGATGGCCTTTCTGACCGGTGTCAGGTGATAGCTCATTGTAGTTTTGATGTGCATTTCCCTAATAATTAGTGATGTTGAGCATCTTTTCATGTGTTTGTTGGCAATCTGTATGTCTTCATATACACACTGCCAAATGTCAAACAGAGAGCTAGCGGAAAACAGCTGCATAGCACAGGGAGATCAGCTTGGTGCTTTGCGACCACCTAGAGGGGTGGGATAGGGAGGGTGGGAGGGAGACGCAAGAGGGAGGGGATATGGGGATATACGTATGCATATAGCTGATTCACTTTGTTATACAGCAGAAACTAACACAACATTGTAAAGCAATCATACTCCAGTAAAGATGTTAAAAAAAAAAGGCAAAGAAAGAATCCGCCTGCCAACACAGGGGACACGGGTTCGAGCCCTGGGCCGGGAAGATCCCACATGCCACGGAGCAACTAAGCCCGTGCGCCACAACTACTGAGCCTGCGCTCTAGAGCCTGCGAGGCACAACTACTGAGCCCATGAGCCACAACTACTGAAGCCTGCGCGCCTAGAACCCGTGCTCCGCAACAAGAGAAGCCACCGCAGTGAGAAGCCCGCGCACCTCAACGAAGAGTAGCCGCCACTCGCTGCAACTAGAGAAAGCCCGCGCACAGCAACGAAGACCCAATGCAGCCAAAAAAAAAAAAAAAAAAAAAACCCCAAACACTAGTGCATCCTTTTATAATAATACACATTATGTCTTATATAAAACTACTCTATTAGCTTTATTCAGCTCTCTGAAATAGTAAGAATGGGAAAAGGGGATGACAATCCATCAATTTGGAGAAATGGTTAAAAGCGGGAAACCACCAGGAGTGGAATATCAAACATCCCTTTAAAAGGAATGTGGTAGGGCTATAGGTATTAACATGAAATGCTGTGTGAGAGACACTGTTTTGTTATAAAGAAGAAAATGGATTTTTAAAGCAGCATCAGAATAACCTATAGCATATGATCCCTTTATGATGAATTTGATTTGAATTTGCAGAGAAAAGTACGGAAGAAGACATTAGAAACTTTTAACCGTGATTTCTTCTGAGCAGCGGTAAGAAGGGGGCCTTCTTGAGTAGGAAAGAAGGACTTCTAATTTCATGTCATACCCTTCTCTACTCTTGGAGTTTTTTATGAAGAATATGTATTATTTTTATTAAAACATTTAAAAAATGACAGAGGAAGTCACAGAACCTCATCATAACAATGCGGAAGAAAATTGTGAAAAATGAACACGTCCACCAGTATTTAGTGATACTGGCTATGTGACAGGTACCTGCTTCTGGGCGCTGGATCATATCAGTGGACCAAACAGAAAAGCTTCCTGCTCTTCTGGAGCTTATGTCCTCCAAATGATAAACTCAAAAATCTATCAGTGTCATAATTATGTCAGATGTTCAGTGATGAGTGTTCTGGAAAAAGAAAACGTAGGACAGGATGAAGCGGCTCTGGAATATGACCCTAAATAGGGCTGTTTGAGTGGGCATCATTAAGTGGGCATCAGAGCAAATGTCATTTGAGCTCAAGGAAAGGAGAACATTGGCCATGCATATCTGTCCAGGGGAAAAGCATTCCAGTCAGAGGGGAGAGCCTCATGTGAAGGCCCCCAGGTGTAAACATGCTGGAATCATCACAAAAATGGCAACAAAGCCGTTATTCCTGGAGCAGGAGGAGTAGAGAGTGAAAGGAGACGAAGTCAAAGAGGGAGGGCTTCCCTGGTGGTGCCGTGGTCAAGGATCTGCCTGGCAACGCAGGGGACACAGGTTCGAGCCCCGGTCCGGGAAGATCCCACATGCCGCAGAGCAACTAAGCCCACGGGCCACAACTACCGAGCCTGCGCTCTAGAGCCCGCGAGCCAGCCACAACTACTGAGCCCGCGTGCCACAACTACTGAAGCCCGCGCGCCTAGAGCCCGTGCTCCACAACCAGAGAAGCCACCGCAATGAGAAGCCCACGCACGGCAACAAAGAGTAGCCCCCGCTCGCCGCAACTAGAGAAGGCCCGCGCGCAGCAACAAAGACCCAACGCAGCCAAAAACAAATGAAATGAATAAATCTAAAAAACAAAAAAACAAAGAGGGAGGGGCCCCAGGCCCACGCCGAGGATGCCGCACGGCAACAAAGAGTAGCCCCCGCTCGCCGCAACTAGAGAAGGCCCGCGCGCAGCAACAAAGACCCAACGCAGCCAAAAATAAATGAAATGAATAAATCTAAAAAACAAAAAAACAAAGAGGGAGGGGCCCCAGGCCCACGCCGAGGATGCCTACAGGGCCTAGTCGGCCATCCCGACAAGGAGAGGCAGGCCGATCCATTGCAAGTTTTTGAGCCAAAGAGTGCTATGGTCTGACTTCATGTTAGAAGGATCATGCTGGTTGCTGTGTTGAAAGAGACAACGAGGGGAAGGGTGGAAGCGTGGAGACCAGGCAAGAGGCTATTACGGTAATTCAAGCAAAAGCCCCAGCTGGCAGGGGTGGAGGTGGTGAGAACTTGCCAGATACTGGATAGATTTTGAAGGTGAAGCCAAAGCAAATATGACTTCCAAGTTCTTGGAAGAATGTGAGGGGAGGAGCTGGAGGCAGCAAACATTTCTGGGAACAAAGATACTGGTGGTAGTTCCCGGGGCCCAGAGGGTCAAGAGGATATCTTTGAGGATGGGAAGCGTAACAGCATGTTGTAACGCTGGTGAGAGTGGGAAAAAACTTCCCCAAACGCCCATCGTTAATAAAAATGCCGATGAAGATGCAGGAGAGACAGGGGAGGATGCGGGCGCGTTGAGCCCGGGGAGCAAAGCAGGGAGGTGACCCAGTGCTCTAGCGGGGAGACTGGCTTTGGCAAGGATAATAAAAATTCCATCCTTAGTATAAGAGTCCGCAAATTGGTTCACCTATCTCCCATGCTCCTTTGAACCCGGGCAGGCTTTTTTCCGTATCCGGAGGAGAGCAGCCGAAGAAGCCACGTCGCAGGACTTGCCAGGCTGGGACAGAAAAGGTGGGAGAGTTTCCACCACACCAAGCGCTCCTTCTCTCCCGATCTCTTTGTCTCTCACTCCACTTGAACTGGAGCTCTGAGCCACCAGCCTTGGAAGAAGCCCGGGGACAGCACAGCTGCCACACTGGAGAGACCACGTGGAGACAGGGGCAGCCCGCAGCTGTGGAGTCTCCCCATCCAGGCACCAGACCTGTGCGGGGGTTAGTCCAGCCCCAGACACCGACTGCAAGTGGTGGACACACCCAGCGCCAGAGCCGCTTCCGTGAACCCAGTCAACCCGTGGGCCCGCCACACGTAACACTCCACTGGTGGTATCAAGCCAGTGGGTTTTGGGGTGATCTGCTACACGATGCTGGGTAACTGGACAGGAGGTCAGGCAGGACGGGTGGGTGCAGAAGCTCTGGGCGGGCACACAGGCAGAGGGGAGCCCGTGGGCCATCTCTTCCAATTGCTCTTCCAATTCTCTGATGCACTCGGGGAAGCAGGAAGCTGGGTTATCAGCTAAGAGTGAGCAGCCGGCGCGAGGGGCTGGGGGTAGAAGAGAGGGGAAGGTGGAGAGAGCCCTCCAGGAAGAGGAAGTTGGGTGTGATTACCTGGTGGCAGGTAGAACCTCTCACCTTTCTGTATTGCATTGGTATTCCCCTTCTGGTCGTTATTATATAATTCTGCATGGCTATGATCTGGTTAGATTTAATGACTTGCAGCAAAATTCTTCTCTACCCTGTGCTCAGCTACCCAGTAGCCAGTCTGAAGGCCAACATGTCTAGCTCATTTCTTTCTAGCCTGTCTGAAGGCCAACGTACAGGGCTACTATGAGCCAGACTTCAGGGGACAACAGCTAGGTGCCCTCGGCTACTCCTCCCATTTATTTTCGAGATCACAGAGCAGAAAAAAAGCCACGCTGCCTGAGTTGAAAAGGAAGTGTTGGAACATGCATTTCTGGTGGAGGGAGTCACTGAAACCAAGCTATGGAAGCAAAGGATGTCATGGCGCGGTGGGGATCCCGTAAATGGACGGGCTGCGTTGAACCAGAGGTGATGGCCGACTGCAGAATCAGGAGAAAGAAACCTGGAAGAGGCAAGGAGTGGGGAGCAATTGTGGGAAACCTTGAATTTGAATTCACTACCCTTTTGTCACGTTGCCACGACACTGAATTGTTTGAGAACTAGATGTGCACTGTATATATCACCCTAGGGGCTAACGGAGGGCACAGAATAAGGGAAGTTATGTGCTATTGTTTTATAGGCCAGCCTCCCCTGGGAATTTCCCTGAAAGGCTTACGACCAAATATCCCCTTTTTGCAAATTTTGAAATATTCCTAATTATAGGCTAACCTCCGTAAAATGCAATTACCATGGACATCAAAGTTTCATTATAAAACAACCAAAAAATTAAGTACAAGGATACAACCCACTTACTTAAATAAAGAGACTTTTTATCATTTCCCTTCTACCATTTTAGCCCAACAAACCTAGCTTTCGAAATAAAAGAGCAAAATGATATAAAGTAGTCTTACATAATTAGGAACTCAACAGCTACTATGCATCACTACAGGCACCAAAGACCGCAAGATATTAAATCTTACTGGACATTATACCCTATCCCCCTTCTTACATAAATCACAGTTGGCACACTTTTTTTGTAATGGGCCAGTCAGTAAATATTTTGTTTTGCAGGCCACGTAGTCTCTGTCACAACTACTCAGATTTGTCCCTGCAGCGCAAAAGCAGTTATAGACGATATGTAAACAAATACACAAACAATAAAGCTATTGTGGGCACAAAAATTTGACTTTAATGTAACTTTTATGGGCCACAAAACAGTATCTTCCTTCGACTTTTTCAATCATTTAAAGAGATTAAAAAAAAAATTCTTAGTTTGTGGGCTACACAAAACCAGGTGGCAGGCTGGATATGACCCACGGCCATCATTTGCCATCCCAGGCCTACACTCTGGTGGGCTTCAGAGATATAAATGATCTATTCTTGGGGTGCAAAGACACTGGTTGGTTCATCTGTAATGACTCTTTTTAATTTCAACACCATCTTCCCTACTTTTAAACCATCAATTTTGATTAATTTAGTAAACGAATTCCTTATTATCTCTTTGGCGACGAAGACATTTGCTACAGTTAATTCTGCCACCTAAGCGCTCTCTGACTTCGGTGAATCACTTTCCCGCCTGAGCCCCTGACTTCTCAGCTGTCAAATGGTTAGAACGCAGGGCTCTCCTGCGAAACTATTAAGAAAAATAGGTAACCCATTTACTCAGGCAAACCGTCATCACAGATTAACCAACATTTAGTAAGCGTCTAGTATGTGCATTAAAAACATCAGGAATATACGATACTTAATTTCTAGCTTGCTTTTTCCATTTACCATTATATCATGAGTATTTGCTTATGTCATTCACTATTCTTTTAAGAAATATGATTTGATGGTTACATAACATTCCACTTAATGGGTGGACCACAATTAATTAACCCCTTCCCAACACTGGACATGAGATATTCTCTTTGCCATGCTGCACAGACTGTCTTCGTAAATCGTTTGTGACATCCCTGATTGTTTCTTTAAGAGTTTCTAGAAGTGGAGTTTCCATAGCAAAGGGTCTGACCCATAAGTATTCATAAGATTGAATAATTTTCCTATGCTTTTTGGCCTTTTCTATTTCTTCTTTTAAACGTTGTTTTCATGTCTTTCCTTGTAAAAGATACCCCAGTTTTTTTTTTTCAGGAGTAAATTATCATAATTGAAGCCCACGGTGACTGACTGTGTCCCGGGTGGAAGTGTGTGCCGGGCCGGCTTGGTCCAGGTAGAGCAGAGGGTTCTCGCTACCAGGGCCGAGCTGCCCAGCCAAGACCACAAGCTCTTACCCTCTTGAAGCCCCAGCCCCCTCATCTGTGCCTCACAGGGCTGCTTGGAGGGTGAAATCGACACAGAGACACCCAGCCCCTAGCATGATGCTCAGCTTGTAGTAAGTGGTCAGCAAATGTGAGCTCTCTTTATTACGATCAACCCCATCATGCCATCCCTCAAGGGGCAAAGGCAGATGCGGGCATGGGTTTGCCTAAAAATAGACACCTGAGTTTCTAGGAAGTGAAACTTGAAGCGGTTGCTTCTTTTGTAACATAGTGCCCTGCAGTTAACTCTTCATTAGACCTGAGACACGAAATGAGCCCAGGCGCCAGCACTGAGATCTCGAAGCCAGAGTGGGTTCCTGGTGCAGGCACTCCATTGTGTCTAACTGGGGTGACAAAATAATTTCAAGAAAAGGTCACTGATATCAGCCTTTTTGTGAAGAACTTTGGGCATACCTAATAACGCACAGCACCTGCAAAGGATTTGAACATATATTTTGTTATCTGAGCCCCTGCAACGGCCCTGCAAGGCAGCTGGAGAGGTACAGTAATGTTCATTTTATAGCCAAAAAAAGTTGAGCTTCAGAGGGCTTAGGCGACACTCCCAAGGTCCCCCAGCTCGTGACTGGGAGAGCCAGCACTGACAGACTCTCCCCTCGACTAAACTTTAGTCAGGGTCCTCTAAGTCACTAGGCCTTGATTTGGGGGCTTTTGTGTCCATGTGGCCAGTTTTAGCAAGAATCCTGTTAGGTCGGTTTAGCAAGAATCCCTCACCACGATATCTGACCATCCTTGCTATCTGATCAAGTCTCTCATCCTACCATCCCCCAGGCGATATCCCATCTCCCTGGCGAGAACCCTGTCAGGTGGGTCCAGGGTTAGGGGACCCTGATGTGTCCTCTTAGTAATGTTTCAACCACTGACCCCCACTCTGCTCCTGGCCTATAAATCCCCACGTGTGTCGGCTGTACTTGGAACTGAGCCCAGTCCTATACTGAGGTCTCGTTTCCCCGACTGCTTTATCTACCGTCCGCTTCTGGTCTTCTGTGACCGTCCGCGAGCCCAGGCTCCTGGATTCCTAGTCCTCCCGTCTCCCCCCGCTGCCACGCACACACACCCGTTCAGACGCCACCAAATGCGAGAAAAAGCAGAAAGGAACTTCAGTGATTTCTATGGTTTTAAAGCCAAAAAGGTGAGGTGAGAAAAGTTAGACCCATAGAAGCTATTTCCCCAATTCAAACATCCGCTCCTCCTCAGGACAGGACGCAGTAACTCCTGTCGGAAGTTGCACAGAGCAAGTATTGGTTAATCTGAAATTACAGAAGACCCCCGTGATTAATCTTGATCGTGAAAGATCATGGAAGAAGTTTTCCTCAGCAAATAACCAAAGCACGGATACTTAAACATCTCTCTTGCCAGCCGGTTTCAGTTCTTCCCAGAACAAATCACAGATAACACTTTTTAGGGATCTCTTAGCTGTCCTTACCATTTTTAGTCTTCTTTCAAAATGAAACAGAGAGGTCTGGTTGAAGAGAGCAGAGCGTGGGAGGTGTCAAGATCAGCCTGAGATGGACCCAAAAGCATCAACTACGGTAAAGAGAAAACACCAAACTTTACATTTCAGAGACAGCAAAGTACTGACGCTTCAAAGCGGGCTGAGAACATGGCTCTAATACATGCTGCTGAAAAGACCTATTAATAGTATTTACTTCCTGAAAGCTATCTAGACTAGAGACACACTCCAGAAAACCATTTCTAACATTATTAAAAAGTCTGACTTTATCTTCAAAGAAATGACATTTGAGACTACCAAAACTCATTAGATTCGAAAAGAAATTTTTCTTTTGCATATGATTTGGGTTCCCTCTCCTCCCCTCCCCTCTGTCTGAGAATGGCTCATAGATCTGGTTACTTAAATGATCTGAGTTTGTCCCAGTGTTGAAAATACCTTTCTTGGCTGCATGGAGTGATTCGAGGCCTGGAGTCTTCTGAAGTGAAGAGATAGGATGCAGGAAACTTAGAGTCACAGAGAGAGACTGCAGGCTGCCAGCCGTGGAGTTTCCAAGTGCAAAGACAAGGTTAGGGGGTTGGGGGAGGAGCGTGGCGATTTAAGCCATCTCAGACATGAGCTCTGCAGAAGCAGCGGGTTCCTCTTATTTCTACCACCACAATCGGGGCGATGTCAGGTCTAAATCCAAGCAACCTGGTTGATCCGTCTCCTTTTTTCTAGGAGTTTCTCCACCTCAGCACCACTGCCATTTTTGGCGAGATAATTCCTTGTGGCATCGTAAGATGTTTAGCAGCATCCCTGACTTGAACCCGCTAGACGCCAGTAGCACTGCCCCTTGACAATCACAGGTATCTCCAGACATTGCAAAATATCCCCTGGGGGGCAAAAGTGCCCCAGATTGAGAACCACTGTTCTCCAAGTATCTTAGAGACACGTCTAAATTTCCCTCATTCTGTCTTAGGCCCAGCTGAAAGGGACTCTGGTTTCTAAGCAGGGGCAGAGCTTCCGGTTGGTTCCCTCACTTCAATGAAATGAGGGCAGCTGCACTCGCAGTCCACGGCCATGTAAAACCTGCTTCTCGAAGTGGGGTTCCCGGGAGAAGCGCTCCCTTCTGAACTGATTTGTATTGGCACCTTTTGGAGGTAGAGTCAAAATATCACTAGTTATGTTTAAAGGTCTTTAGTCCGCCTAGTTGCCCTGGAGAGAATTTGAAAATGGCCAAGTGTGCCACAAGAAAAACAGCTGACAGCCCTCAGGGTTAATCTACTGAAGTGAAAAGTCAATAGCGCCCCAGATCAGCTGAAAAACTATTAGATACAATAATAAGTGATCTTCACTGAGAGTTTATTATGAACCAGACACTGTTTTAACTGCCTAATATGTATGATCTCATTAAATACTAAAAAAATGAGGTAAATATCTTAGCATCCTTTTTTTTTTTTAAAACAAATAATGGAATTAATGCAGAAAAGATACTGGACTTTCCCCAGGTCACATACCATGTAAGTGATAGTCACACAAGCAAAAATCAAATGCCCTCTCAGCAAACCACTTTGCCACGCAAACAATATGTAAAAATCAATAGCTTTCTCACATATAAACAATAACGAATCCAGACGGATAATAGGAGAGATTCCACGCAAAACAACAAGAAAAATATGAAATACTTGGGAAGAAAAGTGACATGAAACACTTGGGAACGAAGCAGGTGGTAGACGGGCAGGGGACAACGATGCCTTACCTAGCGGGCTGCTTGCTACGCATTTGCCCCTCAGATCCACTCTCCGTGCCTTCCCACCCGGCTCTGCGTCTCAAGAGGCTGAGCTGTACAAACTTCATCACTAGCTGGCAGATTTCCGGATGGGTTTGCCCAATGGGGAGAAAGGTCAGGGTATTTACCCCTGGGCTCCCTCCCTCTCCGATGCTGTGGGTTGGCTGCCGCCCTGCAATGATGCTCTCGTCTGGTGACGCTCCCCCCCTCATGGCCACTCTTCCTTAATTCCACCAACTGTCCCTTCGCCTTGCCATTTTAAGCCTGGGATTGTGAAGACTCAACCCTTGAAACGCTGCACCATTGCTGGGGATCTCCCTAAATCCTGTCCGCACTGTCATGAATAGTCACTTCGCTAAACTCAGCAATTTCCGACTCTGAGCGTGCCACTTGTTTTCTCTCAGGACCCTGTTAGATGCAAAGAACATGTAAATAGATGAAGAGAAATAGATGGTTATCAGGGCTAGAGGTCACAGCTGGGCATTTTTCATTTATCACAAAGGTTAGGGTTATGTTATCCATAAATGTCATCTCCTCTGGAGAGTAAAGGGTACATGACCAGATATCTCTCATAAAAATGAGGCATTGGATCTGACTGGGTTAAGACCCCTGGTGAGAATAGTCAGGTAACTTCTGAATGAAAAAGTAACAAGGGGAGGATTTCTCTTCTCGATCTATAAATGCATCATAAACGCTGCATTGCCTACAGTGGCACAGTGCCAGTACATCAGTGGAAAGGAGGAGATAGCAAAGTTAAGTAAAAGCACGCATGGGAGGGACTTCCCTGGTGACGCCGTGGTTAAGGATCCGCCTGCCAATGCAGGGGACGTGGGTTCGAGCCCCGGTCCGAGGAGATCCCACGTGCCGCGGAGCAGCTAAGCCCCTGTGCCACAACTACTAAGCCTGCACTCTAGAGCTTGGGAGCCACAACTACTGAAGCCTGAGCGCCTAGAGCCCGTGCGCCACAACCACTGAGCCCACGTGCCACAACTACTGAAGCCCGCACGCCTAGAGCCCGTGCTCCGCAACAAGAGAAGCCACCGCAATGAGAAGCCCGCGCACCGCAACCAAGAGTAGCCCCTGCTCGCCGCAACTACAGAGACAGCCCGCGCGCAGCAACAAAGACCCAAGGCAGCCAAAAATAAAGATAAATTAATTAATTTTTTTAAAAAAGCACATATGGGACATTAAAGTCACATCAATGGCAAAAGGAATTATTAAGATAAAGTTGGGCAACTGGCTTAAAGTTTAGAAAAAAATTAAGGTGTAGTCTTACCTTGTTTCTTACATCAAAATTAATTTCATATGGCTCAAAAATTTAAATGTAAGACACTGAACATTAAAAGTACTGGAAGAAACCAGATAAATATTTTTATAATCTTGAAGCGGGAAAGTCATTCTAAGTATGACAACAACAACAACAAACGAAGACCAACAGCAATGACCCCAGAGTCTGAAAGAAAACATCAAAAAATTTGACTACGTAAAAATAAATCTGCTTACTCATCTATAAAGTGAGGGATGAGGCTGTGTGATCAGTAAAGGCAGATCCAGGTTTGATACGGTAAGATCCCGAGGGATTAGGATACGGTTCTGCTTTCTTGTACTGTTATTTATCTTTGATTCTATCTGCTGGGTCCCCAATGATACTGCAGACCCCTCGAGTTAAGGATGCATTGTCCCCAGCACCTCGTCCAGAGCTGGTATTTAAAAATCATTCTTCATGATGATAAAAATGAAAGCGATCATGAAAATAAGAATAATTTGATCACTTGGGTCAGTTTTGAGAAGAAGAGCTAGTCGTGGCCCCCGTGAGCTACTCGCATCTGGGTGACGTGGGCCCAGGCGCCCCCAGGTTAGTTAGCTCAAGAGATATGACTAGATGAAGAGGATAGAGTGCTTCTATTCATCTTGTGAGGACAGGCCTCTCATTGGCTGGGTTACCTCATACTTGGTTTTCTAAGTCTCACCGCATTTCTTTTTTCCTTTTAGATGGAAATACAGAAGATGGAAAGGGCCCTTGGTGGGGAGTTAAGGTTTAGTAGAGGGTTGGTAAATTTAGGAAGTTGGGACATGCCAATATTAAAAGATGATCTGTTGTTTGTCTGAAGTTCAAATTTAATTGGGTATTCTGTATTTTATCTGGCAGTCCTAGTTTAGTGTCATATTTTAATCTAGGGAATTAAACATTGAAGGACTCCTAAGATTAAGTTTCTGAAATTAAAAGGAAGTCCAGGCTTAAGTGGCATCCAGAGTGGTGGGTGAACAAGTATACAGCTGGGTACAGAAACCACAGGTTTGAGCCCCAGTGCTGCCACCTGACTCTGACATAGACATCAAAGGGGTTGAGTGGAAACTTAGCATCATACATACTCTCCTAAAGCTGTTGGGAACCTAAATAAACCCCTTAGATAAATTGCTCTAGTCAGCTAATGCTGTGTTCCCAGCATGGGGAAGTATAACGTCTTAACGTTTCTCTATTTGGGCGAGCATGTGAATGCAAACAGGACCCCACTGCTTCCCCAATTTCTGTTGGCTGTTTCCACTCTTGCATGCTGAAAGTCAGGGTTGGCTTGAGGAAAAGGAGAGAGAACTTTAATGACAAGCATCATAGTATTTTTATAACAAGGGTGAAATGTTAACCCTTTCAGTTAGATACAACCACGAATGTTTTTCAAATAAAAATCTTTACTAGAAATTTTCAAACTAACACAACATTGTAAAGCAACGATAAAACTAATAAAACTCCAATAAAAACTAATAGTAAAAAAAGAAATTTGCAGATACCATGAGTCTGCTCTTTGTAAAGGACACGTGGAAATAGAACACAGCCTCCATAGCTCCTTCGTATATATTTTTAGCATTGTAAAGCCCCAGTGTCATAATTAACCTTGTCTTTTGTTTCATTCCCCCCTCCTTTTTAAAAATTTTTAAAAAATTTTTATTTTATTTTTTTTAACATCTTTATTACCCCCCTCCTTTAAACTGAAATGTGAAGCACTTCTCTGCTTAGTCCTGTAAGTTTCATTTTACCTTGAAATGAAAGTGTTCTGAAAAAGTTCTTGACAGGATATGCAAATTCATATTTTAAAAAAAAACCTTCTTTCGGGGCTTCCCTGGTGGCGCAGTGGTTGAGAGTCCGCCTGCCGATGCAGGGGACACGGGTTCGTGCCCCGGTCCGGGAAGGTCCCACGTGCCACGGCGCGGCTGGGCCCGTGAGCCACGGCCGCTGAGCCTGCGCGTCCGGAGCCTGTGCTCCGCAACGGGAGAGGCCGCAACAGTGAGAGGCCCGCGTGCCGCAAAAAAACAAAACAAACCTTCTTTTGTGTTGAGGGCTGGTCCCACATAAATATTAGAGTTTACCAGATGAGTCCAAAGGGTCAGATGCTTTGAAAAAAGGCCCTGATGCAAATAATGGAGTGGATGACTTAGTTAAAACGAGAAAAGGTTATTTATGAAGGTAAGGGTCGCTAAGCAGCTCTGCCTGCTGCCTTGGAAAATCAGAAGCAGTTTTGCCAGGTGGGCATCACAGATAATCCCTCTTGCCATTTGGTTTTCGTAGACTCATAGGTGGATTCATTAGTACTGAGGTATAGTGGCAAGAACACTTGCTTGGGATACGAGAGACATGGCTTTGTAATAAAAATGTGACCTCACACCCGTACATCCCTTCATGTTTATCACGCCATTGAGTTAGAAGCACCATCACTCGCAAAACCTAAGAATAAAACACCTGTGAGGTGTCTATTGTTTTTATTTATTTATTTATCTATCTCTTTCTTTCTTTCTTTCTGCATTGGGTCTTCATTGCTGCACGCGGGCTTTCTCCAGTTGTGGCGAGCAGGGGCTCCTCTTCACTGTGGTGCGCGGGCTTCTCATTGCGGTGGCTTCCTTTGTTGCGGAGCACGGGCTCTCGGCGTGCGGGCTTCAGTAGTTGTGGCACGTGGGCTCAGTAGTTGTGGCTCGCAGGCTCTAGAGTGCAGGCTCAGTAGTTGTGGCGCACAGGCTTAGTTACTCCGTGGCATGTGGGATCTTCCCGGACCAGGGATCGAACCTACGTCCCCTGCATTGGCAGGCGGATTGTTAACCACTGCGCCACCAGGGAAGTCCCAAGGTAGCTACTGTTAAAACCTGGTTTGCGCCCGAGGAAGCCGATATTCCAAGAAGTCATATATCTAATATGCAAAACCGGGTTGCAATTCATGTTTTTTTTGAGTCCACTGCCCATGTTCTTTCTGAAAGTCATCTAATCAGCCAGGACCTCAGCAATTCAACGAGATAATAACAAAAAGTCCTTTTTGAGCTTATTTTCTATATTTGATGTAACTGTTCCTATTAAAAGCTATCATGTTTCAATGATTTATTGCTGTGTAACAAACCACTCCAAAATGTATCGGCTTAAAACAGCAACCGTTAATTTTTCACCATTCTGTCATTTGGCTGGGGCTCTGCTGGGCTGTTCTGTTTGTCGCATTTGGGGTCTTCCACGAGGTTGCAGTCAGATGGCTTTGTTCACCTGTCTGGTGCCGCAATGGGGATGGTTGGGAGGCTGTGACTTCTTGCTCTTTTTCTTTCCATGTGGCTAGAGTGGGCTTCTTTTCATGGTGATTAGATCCTAAGAGTGTGCATTTCAATAGATAAGCCCCAGTGTGCAAGCACTACTAAGCCTTGTTTGCATCATCCTTGCTAATGTCCTGGTTATTGGCCAAGCCCAGAGTCAATAAGGAAAGGCACTCCGCAAGAACATGAATATTGGGAAGCATGGTTCATTCAGAACCACCAAAGTGATGGTCTACCACTTGTGATATATACAAGAGAAAGGTAAAGGGATACGTATTTAAGGCAAAATCTGTTGTTTCAGATTCTTTGAAGGATACTGGATTCAAAGCATTTTACTTTAGAATACTATGCAGCCTCTAAAAGTCATGTATTAGAATACTGAATGAGAGAGGGCAGACAGCAGAAGCAAGAACTACGATCCTGCAGCCTGTGGAACAAAAGCCACATTCACAGAAAGACAGACAAGATGAAAAGGCAGAGGGCTATGTACCAGATGAAGGAACAAGATAAAACCCCAGAAAAACAACTCAATGAAGTGGAGATAGGCAACCTTCCAGAAAAAGAATTCAGAATAATGATAGTGAAGATGATCCAGGACCTCGGAAAAAGAATGGAGGCAAAGATTGAGAAGATGCAAGAAATGTTTAACAAAGACCTAGAAGAATTAAAGAACAAACAAACAGAGATGAACAATACAATAACTGAAATGAAAACTACACTAGAAGGAATCAATAGCAGAATAACTGAGGCAGAAGAACGGATAAGTGACCTGGAAGACAGAATGGTGGAATTCGCTGCTTCAGAACAGAATAAAGAAAAAAGAATGAAAAGAAATGCAGACCGCCTAAGAGACCTTTGGGACAACATTAAACACAACAACATTTTCATTATAGGGGTCCCAGAAGGAGAAGAGAGAGAGAAAGGACCCGAGAAAATATTTGAAGAGATCATAGTCGAAAACTTCCCTAACATGGGAAAGGAAATAGCCACCCAAGTCCAGGAAGTGTAGAGAGTCCCAGGCAGGGTAAACCCAAGGAGAAACATGCCAAGACACATAGTAATCAAACTGACAAAAATTAAAAACGACAAATAACATACAAGGGAACTCCCATAAGGTTAACCACTGATTTCTCAGCAGAAACTCTACAAGCCAGAAGGGAGTGGCATGACATATTTAAAGTGACGAAAGGGAAGACCCTACAACCAAGGTTACTCTACCTGCCAAGGATCTCATTCAGATTCGATGGAGAAATCAAAAGCTTTACAGACAAGCAAAAGCTAAGAGAATTCAGCACCACCAAACCAGCCCTACAACAAATGCTAAAGGAACTTCTCTAAGTGGGAAACACAGGGAAGAAAAGGACCTACCAAAAAAAACCCAAAACAATTAAGAAAATGGTCATAGGAACACAGAGCCAAAAATAAATAAATAAATAAAAATAAGCTTTCAAGTTAGATGTGGGTGACATAAATAAAAAGGGGAAAATATCTGGAGAGTCTGTACTCAGATTGTTGTGCATATGTTTTTAAGTTCTCACTCCAGTTAAAATTTAAAATTTTTTTAAAAAAGATAAATAATAGCTAATGTATTCCAGGTACGGTTTGTGGAAGACAGGTAATCCTGGACCCATACTCAAGGGGTCTTGGCCCTACCTAAAAACAAATGGTGAATATAATTGTCAGGCACTGTGAAAGGTTTGAGATGGTACCATCCTTGCCAGCTAACAAGTTAACCTGCCACAGGTTCCTGGATGCTGACAGAATACAAGAGACTCCTGGGTCAGGGACAAAGGACTTTAGCACTCGTGGCACAGCAGGTACCGGTTCCCTTTGTCCCCCCGATGCCATGGAGTGGCTCTGGGTGGATGCTATGCATGAAGTGGGTTTGCATCACAGCTGAGGAACCCCGAGTTTAGAGAACCCAAACATTTGTAATGGGCTGCAAGCAAACCTCACTGAATTTTGCCCAGAGGGAGGCACTGTCATTATTAGACCGGACAGCAATCAAACCTGCCACCTGCCCCAGAAAGGGACGCTATCTCTGTCTTCCAAAACTATCCACTATCTTCTGCTTGCTATATAAACATCCTTGAAAAGATTATCCAGAACCAAGGCTCTCAATGCCTCTGCTCATGAGATGTACAGAACTGCAAGAGACCCGTGGAGAACTGTCTCCCCAAATAAGTCCATTTATATAATTCAAGTTAAAATACAATATTTAAGTCACATATAGATCCTTTTTTAATAAGAGTCCTTGGGTGTGGAGAAAAGGGAAACCTCCTACACTGTTGGTGGGAATGTAAATTGGTGCAGCCACTATGGAAAACAGCATGGAGGTTCCTCAAAGAACTAACAATAGAACTACCATATGACCCAGCAATCCCACTCCTGGGCATGTATCTGAAGAAAACCATACTTTGACAAGATTCATGCACCCCAATGTTCATAGCAGCACTATTCACGATAGCCAAGACATGGAAGCACCCTCAATGCCCATCAACAGATGAATGGATAAGGAAGATGTGGTACATATATACAGTGGAATACTACCCAGCCATAAATAAAAGAATGAAATAATGCCATCTGCAGCAACAAGGATGGACCTAGAGATGATCATACTAAGTGAAGTAAGTCAGACAGAGAAAAACAAATATCATATGATATCAACTATATGTGGAATCTAGAAAAATGATACAAATGAACTTACAAAACAGAAACGGAGTCACAGACATAGAAAACAAACTTATGGTTACCAAAGGGGAAGTGGGGGGAGGGATAAATTAGGAGGTTGGGTTTAACAGATACACACTACTATACATAAAACAGATAAACAACGTCCTACTGTATAGCAGAGGGAACTGTAATAAATATCTTGTAATAAACTATAATAGAAAAGAATCTGAAAAAGAATATATGCATATACACACACATCTATAAAACTGAACCATTTTGCTGTATACCAGAAACTAACACAACATTGTAAATCAACTACACTTCAATAAAAAAAAAAATAGACTCCTTGATTTAATTGACTTTTTGTTGCTGTTGTTTAACTGACCAACGGTGGTGAAAAATACGGTGTTAAATAAAACTGCTTCTATTACTTTTCTCTTGGTTCCAGCTTCCCTCCTAAAAACACTTTTTTAAAGGAGATTCCCATATTAATAAAATCACTGGAAATTCCTTAGATATTAAGGAGTGTGTGTTGAACCCATTATTACAAATGATTCAGCATTGTTAATTTTAACATTTTTTTGGTAATAACTCTATTTTCACCAATGGAATCTTATACTTTGTGTTTCTAGAAAATAAACATTGTCTTTTTCTGTCCATAAAACCAAAGCATTAGAAACAACTCAAATATTCCAAGCTACTAAGTGCCTGGCAATTATAGTTTTTGGGTAAGTGAAAACAAATGTCAGAAATTTCTAATCTAGGTACATTTGAATCTTCAGATAAATTGAAAGCTGCTATTCTCTCCAAATGTCCGCAGAGTAGGCATAACTTTTCAGCTGAATACAAGAATTACAATTAAGTGTAATTAAATTGATTGTAACTTACTAGAGTCAGAACCATCTTCTTGAAGAAGGAAAGGATCGTCCTCTACGCGATGGTTCAAGCTTGGCTGCACAGTAGCATCACGTCATCGAGGGTCTTTAATAATCCTGATACCGGGATGCTCCACAGGCCAATTAAGTCAGAACCTCTGGAGACAAGGCCCAGGCATCAATTTCATTTTCTTTAACTGAGGTGTAATTGACATACAGAATTATTAGTTTCAGGTGTACAACATAATGATTCAATACTTGCATATATCGCCAAATGATCACCACTATAAGTCTAGTTAACATCCATCACCACGCAGTTATACATTTTTAAAAATTAATTGCGGGGGAGGAACAGGCAAGATGGCGGAAGAGTAAGACGCGGAGATCACCTTCCTCCTCACAGATACATCAGAAATACAGCTACACGTGGAACTGCTCCTATAGAACACCCACCGAACGCTGGCAGAAGACCTCAGACCTCACAAAAGGCAAGAAACCCCCCACGTACCTGGGTAGGCAAAAGAAAAAAGAATAAACAGAGACAAAGAATAGGGACGGGACCTGCACCAGTGGGAGGGAGCCGTGAAGGAGGAAAGGTTCCCACACACTAGAAGCCCCTTCACGGGCGGAGACTGTGGGTGGCGGAGGGGGAAGCTCCGGAGCCTCGGAGGAGAGCGCAGCAGCGGGGTGCGGAGGGCAAAGCGGAGAGATTCCCGCACAGAGGATCGGTCCCGACCGGCACCCACCAGCCCGAGAGGCTTGTCTGCCCACCCGCCGGGGCGGGAGGGGGCTGGGAGCTGAGCCTCGGGCTTCAGTCGGATCCCAGGGAAAGGTCTGGAGTTGGCAGAGTGAAAACAGCCTGAAGGGGCTAGTGCGCCACGGCTAGCCGGGAGGGAGTCCAGGAGAAGTCTGGAGCTGCCGAAGAGGCAAGAGACCTTTTCTTCCCTCTTTGCTTCCTAGTGCGCTAGGAAGGGGTTTAAGCGCGCCGCTTAAAGGAGCTCCAGAAACGGGCGCGAGCCGCGGCTGTCGGCGCGGACAGCAGAGACAGGTGTGGGATGCTCGGGTTGCTGCTGCCGCCACCAAGAGACCTGTGTGCGAGCACAGGTCACTCTCCACACCGCCCCTCCCAGGAGCTCGTGCAGCCCGCCACTGCCGGGGCCCCGGGATCCAGGGACAGCTTCCCCAGGAGAACGCGCGGTGCGCCTCGGGCCGGTGCAGCGTCACGCCGGCCCCTGCCGCCGCAGGCTCGCCCCGCATCCGTGCCCCTCCCTCCCCCC
>NC_041220.1:156029213-156038725 GCF_002837175.3 Physeter macrocephalus | reverse complement strand
CAATGCCGCTAGTCCAGGACCACACTTTGAGAACCACTGCCCTACAGAATTACCGTCACCTTAAAAACACCCATGACCCAGGGTTTATTTTAAATCTCCCCACGTTAGCATGACTATGAAAAAGGACCAGGCAAATGCCGTGAGTGCAACGAAAGACCTTTTTTTGGAAGAAGGAAAGCACACAACCAAATCTGCAGAAGCAAGCATTCCGGGTTGATGGAAGTTACCGCACCATAGTTTGCGCTTTCTCTCACTGCCCTGAGGCTTAATGATAAACTCCTTCACCCTCGTGAGATAGTGATCAGAATGTTGGAGGAAACACCTGGGCTAGAGGAAACACCTCCAGCGGCGGAAGCAAGAGGCCCACTTACCAGCCAAAGCGTTTCTTCTAAGGAACAGTGTGACCTTAACTGAGCTGGTCACTTCGTCTCTTTGGGCCTTAGTTTCCTCATCTGTAAAATGAGTCTCAAATGTTCCATCTAACTAACTCCGAAATCTTATCAATTCCACGACATTTGACAAGAGAGGTGAGTTGCTCTACGGTTTGACCACGTTAGACTCTGGCCATCTTATGAGAGTTCAGTCACAGAAGGGCCAGGATACCCACCACCTGCAAGGCGCACGGGAATCTCTGCTCTCTGGATGTCACCGTTGAAGTCAGACTAAAATTCAGTCACCTCTTTAAAGATTACCTTAATCAGTTTCTTGATTCAAACAAAAAACGTGTCAGGCATATGGATGGATCATAAAAGAAGTGGCTTTCGTGTCAGGCATATTTCTCTTTTTGACCAGAACAACTCAGTTTGATAGCTAACAAGCCAAAAGAATAATAGATTCCACACACTTGCGTGGCCTTGTCTTTTCCCATCCCAACCCTATTTTTTATATATAGGGTGATGTCTCCCATTTCCTTCTTGAGGGGCCTCTATTCTTCCCAAAGTCAGAATTATGCTTTTCAAACATATATCCCCCTTTTTATTTCACACAGATGATAATATGCTGCACATACTTCTTTGCTGTGTTTTTTTTAAAAGCGTGTTCCGCCTTAGCAACGGTTCCCCAGCTGTGCAGTAGGGATCTCACCCCAATTCATGGCAGATGTAGGAATCGGTGTTTGAAGCCCTGCATCAAAAGGATAATGCAATTATTTTGGTGTAAAATTTCACGCCGTAGCAAACACTGGTGTTTACGTTTTTAAAGTGACTTATGATTGCCATTGTCTTATCCACTTCGTTCTAAAATGCTTTTCTACTTGAGGGTGGACCAGGGGCCAGGGGCCAGGATGGATATCCTCTGGAATTCTGACCTGAACCTCAGGAAGAGGATTAAGGAAGAAGGTTCTGGTTCAAATAAATCAATGGTTCTCAACCAGGAGCGATTTTGGCCCCCAGGGAATATTTGGCAGTATCTGGAGACATTTTTTGGGTTGTCACCAATGTGTGCGTCTTGGCCCCGAGGGGAGAGGCGGTGGGCTACTACTGGCATCTAGCGAGTAGAAGCCCAGGATGCTGCTGAACAGCCCACGATGCACAGGACAGCCCCGTGACAAGGAATGGTCTCGTGCAAAACGCCAATAGTGCTGAGCTTGAGAAACCCTGAAATAAATTATCCTGATGTACACACTATTACATATAAAAGAGATAATTAATAAGGACCTACTGTATAGCACAGGGAACTCTTCTCAGTACTCTGTAATGGCCTATATGGGAAAAGAATCAAAAAGAGTGGATCTGTGTATTTGTATAACTGAGTCACTTTGCTGTACACCTGAAACTAACACAACATTGTAAATCAACTATAATCCAATAAAAAATTTTAATAAATATGTGCAATTTCCCCCCCCCCAAAAAAGAAAGAAATTATCCTGGGAGGCAAAAGAAAATGGCCCGAGGGACAAAGGGGACCAGGGGCAGAGGGGCTCTGTCCCTGAGGGGAGGTGTCTGACCCCAGAGAAAGGTCGTTCCTCCGTCCTTCATCCAGCTTCCCTGCCCCAACCCCATTCTGAAATGCTTCCGTCAGGGACCTGGAAACGTTTACTGAAGATAAAATTGGCTCTGAGGAAAATATGTAATAAACTTAAGAAGCTAATAATCATAGGAAAAAAATGATTAACAGCAGAAGCGCACCAGAAATGGCGATGCAATCAATAGAGTATCTTAAACAGGTTTTTAAGCTGGAAGAGATGTAGTCATGCACCTCTTAAACAAGCGCTCCTTTGTTCTATTTACATTTTAATGCTGAATGTGACTGTCTTGGTAAACTTGACATAAGTGATTCTGCCTGTAGATTTTTTTTTTTTTTACAATACTGAAAGAGAAATACACCAACCAAAATACTAAAAAAAAAAACCCCCCAAAACAAACAACAAAAACCCCGCACTGTTGCCCTTTTGCTCCGAATGAATGATCATGTCTGCAAGGGCAGGGCGATCATCCTCCCGTGTTGCCTACATCACATGCTTGCGTATAAAACAATCCATGTAAACTCTAATGGCTTAATACATGTAAGCCTTGGTCACGTATTTCATCTATCTGGTATTTACCTCAGAGCCCCATCCTAACACAACGGTCTCCTAGTAACTGCTCCGTCGAGAACGAATGGGTGAGCGAGTGTGAGAGCCCCTCCTTCACTCTGCCCGTGGAAGAAATCATCAAATTTGACAAGAGAGGTGAGTTGCTCTACGGTTTGACCACGTTAGACTCTGGCCATCTTATGAGAGTTCAGTCACGGAAGGGCCAGGATACCCACCACCTGCAAGGCGCACGGGAATCTCTGCTCCCTGGATGTCACCGTTGAAGTCAGACTAAAATTCAGTCACCTCTTTAAAGATTACCTTAATCAGTTTCTTGATTCAAACAAAAAACGTGTCAGGCATATGGATGGATCATAAAAGAAGTGGCTTTCGTGTCAGGCATATTTCTCTTTTTGACCAGAACAACTCAGTTTGATAGCTAACAAGCCAAAAGAATAATAGATTCCACACACTTGCGTGGCCTTGTCTTTTCCCATCCCAACCCTATTTTTTATATATAGGGTGATGTCTCCCATTTCCTTCTTGAGGGGCCTCTATTCTTCCCAAAGTCAGAATTATGCTTTTCAAACATATATCCCCCTTTTTATTTCACACAGATGATAATATGCTGCACATACTTCTTTGCTGTGTTTTTTTTAAAAGCGTGTTCCGCCTTAGCAACGGTTCCCCAGCTGTGCAGTAGGGATCTCACCCCAATTCATGGCAGATGTAGGAATCGGTGTTTGAAGCCCTGCATCAAAAGGATAATGCAATTATTTTGGTGTAAAATTTCACGCCGTAGCAAACACTGGTGTTTACGTTTTTAAAGTGACTTATGATTGCCATTGTCTTATCCACTTCGTTCTAAAATGCTTTTCTACTTGAGGGTGGACCAGGGGCCAGGGGCCAGGATGGATATCCTCTGGAATTCTGACCTGAACCTCAGGAAGAGGATTAAGGAAGAAGGTTCTGGTTCAAATAAATCAATGGTTCTCAACCAGGAGCGATTTTGGCCCCCAGGGAATATTTGGCAGTATCTGGAGACATTTTTTGGGTTGTCACCAATGTGTGCGTCTTGGCCCCGAGGGGAGAGGCGGTGGGCTACTACTGGCATCTAGCGAGTAGAAGCCCAGGATGCTGCTGAACAGCCCACGATGCACAGGACAGCCCCGTGACAAGGAATGATCTCGTGCAAAACGCCAATAGTGCTGAGCTTGAGAAACCCTGAAATAAATTATCCTGATGTACACACTATTACATATAAAAGAGATAATTAATAAGGACCTACTGTATAGCACAGGGAACTCTTCTCAGTACTCTGTAATGGCCTATATGGGAAAAGAATCAAAAAGAGTGGATCTGTGTATTTGTATAACTGAGTCACTTTGCTGTACACCTGAAACTAACACAACATTGTAAATCAACTATAATCCAATAAAAAATTTTAATAAATATGTGCAATTCCCCCCCCCCCAAAAAAGAAAGAAATTATCCTGGGAGGCAAAAGAAAATGGCCCGAGGGACAAAGGGGACCAGGGGCAGAGGGGCTCTGTCCCTGAGGGGAGGTGTCTGACCCCAGAGAAAGGTCGTTCCTCCGTCCTTCATCCAGCTTCCCTGCCCCAACCCCATTCTGAAATGCTTCCGTCAGGGACCTGGAAACGTTTACTGAAGATAAAATTGGCTCTGAGGAAAATATGTAATAAACTTAAGAAGCTAATAATCATAGGAAAAAAATGATTAACAGCAGAAGCGCACCAGAAATGGCGATGCAATCAATAGAGTATCTTAAACAGGTTTTTAAGCTGGAAGAGATGTAGTCATGCACCTCTTAAACAAGCGCTCCTTTGTTCTATTTACATTTTAATGCTGAATGTGACTGTCTTGGTAAACTTGACATAAGTGATTCTGCCTGTAGATTTTTTTTTTTTTTACAATACTGAAAGAGAAATACACCAACCAAAATACTAAAAAAAAAAACCCCCCAAAACAAACAACAAAAACCCCGCACTGTTGCCCTTTTGCTCCGAATGAATGATCATGTCTGCAAGGGCAGGGCGATCATCCTCCCGTGTTGCCTACATCACATGCTTGCGTATAAAACAATCCATGTAAACTCTAATGGCTTAATACATGTAAGCCTTGGTCACGTATTTCATCTATCTGGTATTTACCTCAGAGCCCCATCCTAACACAACGGTCTCCTAGTAACTGCTCCGTCGAGAACGAATGGGTGAGCGAGTGTGAGAGCCCCTCCTTCACTCTGCCCGTGGAAGAAATCATCAAGGCAGCCCAGGAGACTACATATACAAATCTTCCATTTGACATCTGTCTGAACCAAAATGTTTATAAGAGTCAAAAGACAGAGGAGCAAGAGGTATTTCTCAGATGAATTATAGTTCCCATAACTTGCACACATAAAACAAAACACCTCCAAATGACAAGGGTCGAGACTGCATTTACGGCTGCACCAATGCAAGTCAGTAAGAAATTGCTAACTCATCAAAAACCAGCCTTCTTGTGCCAATTGGTTTTCCTCCATGTGCTCTTTTATTTTTTTAATCTTAAAAAATTTTATTTATTTATTTATTTTTGGCTGCATTGGGTCTTCGTTGCTGCGTGCAGGCTTTCTTTAGTTGCGTCGAGCAGGGGCCACTCCGCTACGGTACGCGGACTTCTCATTGTGGTGACTTCTCTTGTTGTGGAGCACGGGCTCTAGGCACGTGAGCTTCGGTAGTTGAGGCACACGGGCTCAGTAGCTGTGGCTCGCGGGCTCTAGAGCGCAGGCTCAGTAGTTGTGGCGCACAGGCTTAGTTGCTCTGCGGCATGTGGGATCCTCCCGGACCAGGGCTCGAACTTGTGTCCCCGGCATTGGCAGGCGGATTCTCAACCACTGCGCCACCAGGGGGAGCCCCTTTATTCATAGGACACTTCATGAATTGTGTCTTCATTGAAGTGTTGCTCTTTGAAGGCTATGAAAGCCGTCAGTGGGGAAATGAACGCACAGTTACTGCCGAGAGGGGTCTGTCCCTTTCAATACTTTACGAGGCTACTCTGCAGCCCTGGTCCTAAAAACAGGATATTCTGAGGCTTCAGGAAATTTCGGGTCCTTCCTTGGTTCTTAAGACGAGTATACTGTCAGTGGCACTTCCGGAGTTCATTCTATAGCAAACATGCACTAAAATGTGCCCCCAAAGAACCCCTCTGATGATTTGACAAAGTGACACAAGTTCGGTCTAGGTCCTCACAATTTTTTTGTAACTCATGGTCAGTCTTAGCTTCGAGGCAAGAAGATAGTAGATTTAACACTCTCTGCATAAGGAAAATCAGAGAATCATGCACCCTCAGACACAGAAGGTCAAGTGCTCACAGACGTAAGAATCCCTCAAAGCACAGAAGGGCGACGTCCATCAGCAAATATTTAGGGCACTCTGCCTTCTGCCTGGACTGTTCCCCGGGGTCTCTAAAGACCACTTATGGCTTTAAAGGCAGCTCTGCCAAAGGACTGGCAGTCAAGCCAGGTCGTGAATGCGTTTCCTAAAGGTGTCCCCCCCTTTTCCCTCTTTTATTTGTGACTACAACCTTCAGCTTCTACAGTTAATTGACAATGGATTTTTTAAAAAACTGTGACGCCACAGGTCGTCGGCACATTGTTGGGCTTGTCATATAGCCTCCTTTGTGTTGCAACTGGCACAAGATCAGAGCCATGCTTGTGAGATTCCTTAGCCAAAGTGGTGCTGGGGATCCAGAACTATCCACATCAGAAGAAGGAAAATTAGAGTGACCGAGCACCCTGGCGTGCCCAGGGCTGCAGGCTTTTCTGGGATGCAAGACTTCCAGAGGTAGCACTGAGAAAGTCCCCTGCAAGCCCAAACAAGTTGTTCACCTGATGGAGAAGGAACCATCTTTGCCCCATTAGGACCACAGCCTTCAGTTAGTAGAAGTAGTCCAACTAAATCTAGCATAGAGGTCATGGCCTGTTAAAACTGCTGGGGACTTGAGCAATCATCCACCCCCTCTTTTTCACAAAGATACTCAGACTCAGAGTGGTACAGACATTTCCCCCAGGTCACACAGCTTGCTGGTAGCATATCAGGAAGCAGACCCTAGATCGCCACAGCCCCAATTTAGGGCACTTTGCACTGCATTACATTTTTTGCTTTGCCAGTCTCTTTCTATTGCTCTTGTAGAATGAGTTCAGCTGGGTTTTCTTCTGACCACAGGACTTAGCCGTTAGAACAGTGAAAACTGCTGTTTATATCGGGCACTGCTTTTTTTTTGATGTTGGGATAGTGAATGGAATCAGGTTGCTGTAAACAGCCTCAACTGGTCACCATCTCCATTACCACATGTCGTCCACTCCTGTCATTTCTACAGCCCAGCAAAGTGTCTTCGACATGCAACCATTTGAAATCACCAAATGCTACCCTTGGTGGAGACGGTCACGTGCCAGGACAATGTACCCCTGGGTGAGTGGATCGTGTTTGTGACTAGCTCACAGGCACATGGATTAGCATCTAGAAAGCTCATGAAAATCTTGCTTCTTCATGCTTAGATTCTTTCAAAGGGAAGAAAGAAGATGTCTGTTTTAAAAACTGAGGTTAATGTGCAAAACAATCGGTTCTAAGCTCTTTACAGGTATCATCTCATTTACTCCTCATCACATCCTCGGAGAGAGGTACTATTATCCCATTTCACACACAAGGAAACTGAGGCACAGAGGGGGTAAGCAACTAGCCCAAAGAGGTTTTGTGGTTGTCATTGTCTTAACTCTAGTAAGTGGTGTCTGTTTCTGAGCATCACGCTCTTTCAGGAGAGAAAACAAGAGCTCAGAGGTGACAGTAGATCAAACCAATCCAGAACGTGGACTTGGAAAGCAAGGGAAAAGGTGGAGGGCTGTGTTCCCGGGGTGCAGGACATAAACCAATTAAGTGAAGATCTGCAGTGAAAAGGAACACCTCTGTCAACTTCTGCATGCAACGTACACAAAGGATAAGGCAGTACGTTTCAACCCGACTTCCATCTTCATTGGCTATCCTCACTCTAACATAAGAAGTACCAGACACCCTGTGCTGTCCTGCTTCAGTCCATGCTGGAGTACGGCCAGTGGTTCTGGAAAATTCTGCCATGAAGTACCATCGGTAACAGCAGTCCCTTCACAAAGCCCTTTCTCACCTCCCCAGCCTCGTTCGACCCTCTGAACCTCTTAGTATTGCATCTTCCCCTTGGATGCTTAGCCTGTCCAGCCAGTAGGTCAGCTGGTGGGTTGGATAGGACCTGCCATGTGAAATCAAACACTTCCGAGGAGGTGTGTGTGACAGGACTAATGAGGTGAGACTGTAAAGTTGGTGAAGTGATTTTGGTGTTTCCATCTCTGCATTTTCTTCCTCCCTTCTATTACATTTTATCCTGTTTCGTCTTAAAACTGTGATCTTCTCCAGCGGACTTGGTTTCAGTTCTTTATATTTCACTGGGACTTTTTGAGACAAACTGTTGTCACTCTCAGCATTACCCACACTTTAAAGCTGAGCTTTCCTGGGAGAACCATAATTAGAAGTTTACTTTGTCCAGGACTTCCCTGGTGGTCCAGCGGTTAAGACCCTGCACTTCCACTGCAGGGGGCGCGGGTGTGATCCCTGGCCGGGGAACTAAGATCCCACATGCTGCACGCACGGTATGGCCAAAAAAAATTTTTTTACTTCGTCTCCACGAGAGTAACTTAAAGCATCACAGAATAGGTGACAGTTGTTTTATGGGAGCGGGAAACTCAAACTCTTCCTGGTGCTTCTGAAATCAAAGCATGTCAAAAACTTCTACGGGGCCTACATTTAAGTTTGGTCCGTTCCAACCTATGGATATTGAACACGACTACTCTGATGTATAAACACACAGTGCAATCTTCAATTTTATAGGAAACATCTAGAATTCTTACGTGGCCCAGATATTATGCTTTGGGGCAAGGAGAGTGCTCATCAGTTCTTCGGAAACACCTTCAAAATGGAGAAGAGCTGACTGCAATGAAATTCTGGCTTTTCTGGAACTTTATATGCTGGGCTACAGCCATGATGTAGCAAACACTTCAAGGTACCCATCAAAACACATCACTCCATCAAAACGTATGACTCCACAATGATGATACAACGTATGAAAGAAAGGAGGAGCATGATTTTATTGAAATGTTTTTAGTACAGTGTTGGAAGATCTTCGAATCCTATATTCTAAACCAATACAAGCACTGCAAATGATGTAGGTTCCTGAATCTATTTGACATCATATCTACCAAAGGAAAGTTATAATACGAATCTCTTTAAGTTGGTTAATGTAATTTAAGTTGGAAACTGAGCAACTTTGGTATATCCATATTTCTCTGGCTCCCCTTTTTGGCTAGATGTACGCCAAGTCAACCGCCATGCAGCAGAGTCAGACAGGACCAATATATTTGGTGGTTTCACTGAAATGTTTCCGCATAAGCAGCAAGGGACGCACGAGTTCCGGGATTAAGCTGCTCTCAAGGCCGTCTTCATCATCTTTTTTGAACTGGACCATCAAATAGTTAAGGTCTACACTGCCGCTGCGACGGTTTGACCACGTTAGACTCTGGCCATCTTATGAGAGTTCAGTCACAGAAGGGCCAGGATACCCACCACCTGCAAGGCGCACGGGAATCTCTGCTCTCTGGATGTCACCGTTGAAGTCAGACTAAAATTCAGTCACCTCTTTAAAGATTACCTTAATCAGTTTCTTGATTCAAACAAAAAACGTGTCAGGCATATGGATGGATCATAAAAGAAGTGGCTTTCGTGTCAGGCATATTTCTCTTTTTGACCAGAACAACTCAGTTTGATAGCTAACAAGCCAAAAGAATAATAGATTCCACACACTTGCGTGGCCTTGTCTTTTCCCATCCCAACCCTATTTTTTATATATAGGGTGATGTCTCCCATTTCCTTCTTGAGGGGCCTCTATTCTTCCCAAAGTCAGAATTATGCTTTTCAAACATATA
>NC_041220.1:156000972-156027418 GCF_002837175.3 Physeter macrocephalus | reverse complement strand
AAAAAATTTTATTTATTTATTTATTTTTGGCTGCATTGGGTCTTCGTTGCTGCGTGCAGGCTTTCTTTAGTTGCGTCGAGCAGGGGCCACTCCGCTACGGTACGCGGACTTCTCATTGTGGTGACTTCTCTTGTTGTGGAGCACGGGCTCTAGGCACGTGAGCTTCGGTAGTTGAGGCACACGGGCTCAGTAGCTGTGGCTCGCGGGCTCTAGAGCGCAGGCTCAGTAGTTGTGGCGCACAGGCTTAGTTGCTCTGCGGCATGTGGGATCCTCCCGGACCAGGGCTCGAACTTGTGTCCCCGGCATTGGCAGGCGGATTCTCAACCACTGCGCCACCAGGGGGAGCCCCTTTATTCATAGGACACTTCATGAATTGTGTCTTCATTGAAGTGTTGCTCTTTGAAGGCTATGAAAGCCGTCAGTGGGGAAATGAACGCACAGTTACTGCCGAGAGGGGTCTGTCCCTTTCAATACTTTACGAGGCTACTCTGCAGCCCTGGTCCTAAAAACAGGATATTCTGAGGCTTCAGGAAATTTCGGGTCCTTCCTTGGTTCTTAAGACGAGTATACTGTCAGTGGCACTTCCGGAGTTCATTCTATAGCAAACATGCACTAAAATGTGCCCCCAAAGAACCCCTCTGATGATTTGACAAAGTGACACAAGTTCGGTCTAGGTCCTCACAATTTTTTTGTAACTCATGGTCAGTCTTAGCTTCGAGGCAAGAAGATAGTAGATTTAACACTCTCTGCATAAGGAAAATCAGAGAATCATGCACCCTCAGACACAGAAGGTCAAGTGCTCACAGACGTAAGAATCCCTCAAAGCACAGAAGGGCGACGTCCATCAGCAAATATTTAGGGCACTCTGCCTTCTGCCTGGACTGTTCCCCGGGGTCTCTAAAGACCACTTATGGCTTTAAAGGCAGCTCTGCCAAAGGACTGGCAGTCAAGCCAGGTCGTGAATGCGTTTCCTAAAGGTGTCCCCCCCTTTTCCCTCTTTTATTTGTGACTACAACCTTCAGCTTCTACAGTTAATTGACAATGGATTTTTTAAAAAACTGTGACGCCACAGGTCGTCGGCACATTGTTGGGCTTGTCATATAGCCTCCTTTGTGTTGCAACTGGCACAAGATCAGAGCCATGCTTGTGAGATTCCTTAGCCAAAGTGGTGCTGGGGATCCAGAACTATCCACATCAGAAGAAGGAAAATTAGAGTGACCGAGCACCCTGGCGTGCCCAGGGCTGCAGGCTTTTCTGGGATGCAAGACTTCCAGAGGTAGCACTGAGAAAGTCCCCTGCAAGCCCAAACAAGTTGTTCACCTGATGGAGAAGGAACCATCTTTGCCCCATTAGGACCACAGCCTTCAGTTAGTAGAAGTAGTCCAACTAAATCTAGCATAGAGGTCATGGCCTGTTAAAACTGCTGGGGACTTGAGCAATCATCCACCCCCTCTTTTTCACAAAGATACTCAGACTCAGAGTGGTACAGACATTTCCCCCAGGTCACACAGCTTGCTGGTAGCATATCAGGAAGCAGACCCTAGATCGCCACAGCCCCAATTTAGGGCACTTTGCACTGCATTACATTTTTTGCTTTGCCAGTCTCTTTCTATTGCTCTTGTAGAATGAGTTCAGCTGGGTTTTCTTCTGACCACAGGACTTAGCCGTTAGAACAGTGAAAACTGCTGTTTATATCGGGCACTGCTTTTTTTTTGATGTTGGGATAGTGAATGGAATCAGGTTGCTGTAAACAGCCTCAACTGGTCACCATCTCCATTACCACATGTCGTCCACTCCTGTCATTTCTACAGCCCAGCAAAGTGTCTTCGACATGCAACCATTTGAAATCACCAAATGCTACCCTTGGTGGAGACGGTCACGTGCCAGGACAATGTACCCCTGGGTGAGTGGATCGTGTTTGTGACTAGCTCACAGGCACATGGATTAGCATCTAGAAAGCTCATGAAAATCTTGCTTCTTCATGCTTAGATTCTTTCAAAGGGAAGAAAGAAGATGTCTGTTCTAAAAACTGAGGTTAATGTGCAAAACAATCGGTTCTAAGCTCTTTACAGGTATCATCTCATTTACTCCTCATCACATCCTCGGAGAGAGGTACTATTATCCCATTTCACACACAAGGAAACTGAGGCACAGAGGGGGTAAGCAACTAGCCCAAAGAGGTTTTGTGGTTGTCATTGTCTTAACTCTAGTAAGTGGTGTCTGTTTCTGAGCATCACGCTCTTTCAGGAGAGAAAACAAGAGCTCAGAGGTGACAGTAGATCAAACCAATCCAGAACGTGGACTTGGAAAGCAAGGGAAAAGGTGGAGGGCTGTGTTCCCGGGGTGCAGGACATAAACCAATTAAGTGAAGATCTGCAGTGAAAAGGAACACCTCTGTCAACTTCTGCATGCAACGTACACAAAGGATAAGGCAGTACGTTTCAACCCGACTTCCATCTTCATTGGCTATCCTCACTCTAACATAAGAAGTACCAGACACCCTGTGCTGTCCTGCTTCAGTCCATGCTGGAGTACGGCCAGTGGTTCTGGAAAATTCTGCCATGAAGTACCATCGGTAACAGCAGTCCCTTCACAAAGCCCTTTCTCACCTCCCCAGCCTCGTTCGACCCTCTGAACCTCTTAGTATTGCATCTTCCCCTTGGATGCTTAGCCTGTCCAGCCAGTAGGTCAGCTGGTGGGTTGGATAGGACCTGCCATGTGAAATCAAACACTTCCGAGGAGGTGTGTGTGACAGGACTAATGAGGTGAGACTGTAAAGTTGGTGAAGTGATTTTGGTGTTTCCATCTCTGCATTTTCTTCCTCCCTTCTATTACATTTTATCCTGTTTCGTCTTAAAACTGTGATCTTCTCCAGCAGACTTGGTTTCAGTTCTTTATATTTCACTGGGACTTTTTGAGACAAACTGTTGTCACTCTCAGCATTACCCACACTTTAAAGCTGAGCTTTCCTGGGAGAACCATAATTAGAAGTTTACTTTGTCCAGGACTTCCCTGGTGGTCCAGCGGTTAAGACCCTGCACTTCCACTGCAGGGGGCGCGGGTGTGATCCCTGGCTGGGGAACTAAGATCCCACATGCTGCACGCACGGTGTGGCCAAAAAAAATTTTTTTACTTCGTCTCCACGAGAGTAACTTAAAGCATCACAGAATAGGTGACAGTTGTTTTATGGGAGCGGGAAACTCAAACTCTTCCTGGTGCTTCTGAAATCAAAGCATGTCAAAAACTTCTACGGGGCCTACATTTAAGTTTGGTCCGTTCCAACCTATGGATATTGAACACGACTACTCTGATGTATAAACACACAGTGCAATCTTCAATTTTATAGGAAACATCTAGAATTCTTACGTGGCCCAGATATTATGCTTTGGGGCAAGGAGAGTGCTCATCAGTTCTTCGGAAACACCTTCAAAATGGAGAAGAGCTGACTGCAATGAAATTCTGGCTTTTCTGGAACTTTATATGCTGGGCTACAGCCATGATGTAGCAAACACTTCAAGGTACCCATCAAAACACATCACTCCATCAAAACGTATGACTCCACAATGATGATACAACGTATGAAAGAAAGGAGGAGCATGATTTTATTGAAATGTTTTTAGTACAGTGTTGGAAGATCTTCGAATCCTATATTCTAAACCAATACAAGCACTGCAAATGATGTAGTTCCTGAATCTATTTGACATCATATCTACCAAAGGAAAGTTATAATACGAATCTCTTTAAGTTGGTTAATGTAATTTAAGTTGGAAACTGAGCAACTTTGGTATATCCATATTTCTCTGGCTCCCCTTTTTGGCTAGATGTACGCCAAGTCAACCGCCATGCAGCAGAGTCAGACAGGACCAATATATTTGGTGGTTTCACTGAAATGTTTCCGCATAAGCAGCAAGGGACGCACGAGTTCCGGGATTAAGCTGCTCTCAAGGCCGTCTTCATCATCTTTTTTGAACTGGACCATCAAATAGTTAAGGTCTACACTGCCGCTGCGCAGGGCTACGTCTAGTCTATTTAGTTGACAGAAGTACTTTCAAATACAAAAGTGGAGATAAATAACCATAGAAACAATCAGTTCTTAATTCAGAGAATGACACATACCGATTTTTATCTCTTTATCTGAAGATCATTGTTTTAAAACTAGCTCTACGTGTTAGAGTCTTAAATTTTAGATGAAAGGACTACCTTTAAACCAACTGGTTTTAGTCACTGTCAGCACGTCTACACTGGGAGGCCAAGCTGTCTACCTGCGTGCGTTCATAACTACATTTTCATTTCTCTATGCATAGAAATTTCAAGAAATACAGATATCACTCATTTGTCAAAAATAAAAATTACATACATCTAAATAGGCTCTTTACACATCTCAAAGCAACTCTTGTCTAGATAACGTCCATCGTATTGCATAGCTGACCTTAACCAGGCTACACTATGATTTTTTTCTCAAAAGCCCTCTTAAGGTACAGCAGAATGCTAGTCTCTGCAATGACGAAAATGATACTTTTAAACTTTGATTCACCCTCTGCTGTAGTGAAGTTTGAAACCTTAAAGATTGCTATTCAGGTTTGTTAACAACTTAAACAGATTTCACTTTTCCACCCACAGAATTTAGATCAGAGACTTTCTTCTCTTCGAGTTTTGAGATTCAGCAGAAGGAGATTGTTATTTATTATTCCCGGGCTTTGTCTGTGCAGGCACATTTTCTTCTTTGGGGGCGGAAGCCCTCAGTTGGTTGTCCACCAACGCGCACTTAGGAAAATGCAGAGTCGATGCTTGCCGCCTGCCACGGGGGATGGGGGCACCTCACTCAGGAGTCATCAAAAGCCACCTGTGGATAAAGCTATCTTCCCTCCACCATCACTCCTGGGCCACCATTTGAACATTAACTTCATGGAGCAACTAATGTTTCCTTATTTGTCCTTTTTTTGTAGGCCTTTCTCACCCACATTTTTCGTGTAACAGCTTTAGTTACAATAATCCGTTGCCTAGGAGGCTTCCTACTTGTGATTACAAAAGGCAAAAGACCATGAGATCAACACTAAAGAAATAATATTTAAATACGTATTTGGAGGCACCCACAAACAATTCACCTTTTTCTCACGTCAAAAGCAAAACAGACATCAGACCAGTAAATGTGAGGGGACTTAGGGAAGAAGCCTTTGTTGTGATGGAAATCCACAACATGAAACTCTTGGAAAAAAGGCAAAGTAAAAGCTAGAGCTAAAAACAGGACATTAAAAAAAAACAAGATGGCAGGACATGAGGTGTATCTGGGATGGACACAGCATGAATGTGACAGTGAACTTGCAGACTATCTCAAAACAGTTTCTCAGTCAGCTCTATTGCCGAACCTAATTTTGGAATTTTAGAACAAGGTATTTCAGATAAGTGACAGTTATGATTTTTAGAAGTGGCAATAAAAAAATACCGAACTACATTGCCTCTGATATGTCTAATGTTTACCAGAAATAAACGTGTCAGTGGCCATCTTCAGCTACATAAAATTTGGTCCAAATTAAGCATAATAACCAAAATGGTTTATTGGAAACCTGATCACTAAAACAAATACTCAAAATTCAGGGTATTATAAATTCTCTAAGGTTCACTTAGAAGCAAAAGGCTAATTCTCTACAGGGTTTCACCCGGATGTCCATAGGCATTATCATTTTATATTTACACAGAGGCTTTAATCTGAGCTGACCTTTGGTAACCCTGAAATACATAAACTATGAACTTCCACAATGGAATTATAAACTTGAAAGCTGTGGCCTCAAAGCACTGACAGAACAAAGGAAAAAAAGGTCACCTACCAGAACAAATCACGATAACAAAAACATTTCTCATTTAAGACTGTTCACTTAATGATCAAATAACCACTGCCCTCCCCACCAAACTGAAAATAAATGGTCGAGAGCTTTAAGAGGGGGAAAACCAGCGGACCTCGGAGTATACAAAGATCTGATGCTTTTGCATTAATGTAACTGCTTAGTCCTAAAGCTAATAAATCAGACAAATGCACGCAAGTCAGAAGCCAGAGCAGGCTTGCTTCCACACCTCACATCCTGGATTTACAGTGGGACGTGGCTGAACAGGTAAGACACAGATTCACCGTTGTGGGTCCTTCGAATCGCCTCGGCCAAGATCATCGAAATGTCAATAACCTAAACACCAATGAAAAGACAGAAAAGAGGAGAGGAAAGTGGGACATCTCAGTCATGTTTAATTGGAAACTTAAGAAGCCAGAAAGCCTAGAAACGCTTTCTCCAGCACATAAGACGTGCTACTATCGAACCTCCCCACAGCCATTTCTTCTGAGAGGACAGACAGTTTGGGGTCTGTCTTCAAATTACAATCCTGTACGGGATCCTGGAAGTGAGATTTTTCAGTGCAGATACTTCAAAGGCTTTTCAGGGCCGCTGTTAACCAGAGACATCCTTTACTTTCGGTGTCTGTTGTCTTAAAATTAATTTTACTCAATCATCATGTGTAAGGTTTTTCTCTCTCTTGGTTTCTGAAAACACAGAAACTGTAACGTCTGACAGCACAGCTGTAATCATCTAACTCCGGGGTCAGCATGAGAACAGCCGTAGACAATACATAAATGAATGGGCATGGCTGTGTTTCAGTAAAACTTTATTTACAAAAACACATGGTGGGCTGGATTGGGCCCGGGGGCCTTAATTTGCTGACTCTCAACTACTGAGAATCAGACATGAAAATCTAAGGCGCAGCTATTTCGACCATTTTCTAATGAATCTCCTGGTGCCGAGTGAACTGTGTTGCTCTCCGATGGATGAGAAATCACGAAGCGGATCGCTCTGATCCATCTTCGTGCTCTAATGATGGGCACGGAGGCTTCCGGCAATGAAAGGACTTGCCAAGGTTCACCGAGACATAGAGGCAAAACGAGGACTCAAACCCCTTCAACTTATTTCAGGCCAGTTGGTGTAAAGTGATCACTGCCAACTCTCTGGGGGCCTCCCAAGTCAGGAGGGATAGAAGGAGTAAAGCTCGGAGACCCCTGACACAGCCAAGCTGCTTCTCTGTTTTCCTCCCCCATTTTAAAAACTTGTGGCAAAATACATGTACCACAAAAGGGGCCATTTTAACCATTTTTAAGTATAGAACTCAGTGGCATTAATTACATTCCCAGTGGTGTGTAACCATTTCCCAAACTTTTTCATCGTCCCAAACGGAAACCCTGCACCATTAAATACTAACTCCCTATCCCCCGCTCCTGGTAACCACCACTGTACTTCCCCTTTCTATGAATCTGACTACTCTAGAGCCCTCAGGTAAGTGGAATCTAGTTTACATATCACACAATATTTGTCCTTTTGTGACTGGTTTCTTTCACTTAGCATACCGCTTTCAAGGTTCATCGATGTTGTTGCATGTATCAAAATCTCCTTCCTTTTTAAGGCTGAGGAATATTTCATCGTATGAAGAGGCCACACTTCGGTTAACCATTCAACTGTCGGTGGACATTTGGTCATTTCCACCTTTTGGCTACCGTGAATAAGGCCTGCTGTGAATGTTCGTGCATAAGATTTTGTTTGAACAGCCGTTTTCAGATTTGGAGGAATAACCCTAGAGGTGGACCAGGGGGGTCATGTGGTAACTCTGTTTAGCTTTAGCACAGCCTGTTTCTTAATGTTCTTTACTTTGGCTTTATTCACTTACTATTTATAACTTTGACCTCTGCTGGCCCCAGCCTTTCCCAGACATCTAACATGTATCATACCTTCCCATTACGGGAAGCTACAACCTCTACTGACATCTGCTTAGCAAGTGGTCACACACACAAGATGCTAGTTGCCTCCCTGCTTGGCTCTGCCTGCAGTGTAGCCAGTACCTGAATCTTGGAGCAGTGTTTCATTTTGTCCTCTTGGGGAATAGTGTTTGTCACAACAACAGCCTCAAAGGCAGCATTATTTATTCTGGAAATAGCTGGCCCAGAAAAGATCCCATGGGTAAGGATAGCATAAACTTTGGTGGCTCCGGCCGAGAGTAGCCTATAAAATAAAAGAGAAAAAAATTAAGTGCACACAAATATTCTTGAAACACTCTCCCCTTAGTGTGAATTTCAAAGCAATAGTGTGTTCCATAAAGGAAAATAGGAAACCAACTTCACTCACATTTATCAGTCTAAAACAGGATCTTTTAACGTATGTGCTGGCCAAACACTTTACATTCCCTTAAATCAGGGATTATCAGCCTTGACGTTGGGCCCGGATAATTCTTTGCTGTGCAGCACATCCCTGGCCTCTACCCAACAGCAACACCCCTCCCCCTCAGTTGTCACAACCAAAAATGTCTCCAGATATTGTCAAATGTCCCCCAGGGAACAAAACTGCCCAGGTTTAAAAGAGTAAAGCCAAAATGTCACCATGGTGCCATACAATCAATACACAACACTGAGGTATTATACACCCTTTGTTTTGTTCTGTCTCTGAAACCTGCTGTGCATTCTACCCTCCCAGCGCATCTCAAGTCAGACGGGCCACAGTCCACGCGTTCTGCAGCCGTGCACGGCTGGGTGGTGGCTCCCACGCGGGACAGCCCAGCTCTAAGTCCCTGGAAGCCAACGGCTGAGAAGGCTGGAGTGAAGGCGAGCCAAGGAAGCGAGGGCCTGAAGAGGCCGAAAGACCGTCTTTTTCCTCCTGGGCTCAGTTTCAGGAGAAGCACCTTCTCTGAACTTTTTAAAAAATACACTGAAAGTTCAACCTTGAAAATGAAAACCAGGCCATAAAGGACCACAGTTTTTTCCCTACCGAGAAAACAAAAATAGGCCTAGAATTGACTTTGGTCTGAAAAACTACTACTAAGCTATCAGTAATAAGTAGGAAAAGTGAGCCTAGTTTTTAACAGCTGACATTTTTCCTTTCTTAATGAGACGCCCTAACACTCTCCTCAGTGGTCCCAAACCAAGCTCATACTTGTCCGCAGCGTGGCAGATGGTGCCACACGTGTCGGCCATGTCATCCACAAGGATGGCCACGCGGTCCTTCACGTCGCCCACCAGCACCATCCGGTCCACTTCATTCGCCTTCTTCCTCTCCTTGTGAATCAAGGCAAATTCCACATTCAACCTGTCTGCGATTGACGTGACCCTGCTCAAAGACACAGAAAGACACAGACTTAGAGAACAAGCTTATGGTTACCAGGGGGGAAGGTCGCGAGGAGGATAGACTGGGAGTTTGGGATTGACGTGTACACGCTGCTATATTTAAAACAGATAACCAACAAGGACCTACTGTATAGCACAGGAAACTCTATTCAATATTATGTAACATTGTAAAGCAGAAAGTAACATACCACTGTAAAGCAGTTGTACTCCAATAAAGATGTTAAAAAAAATATTATGTAACAACCTAGATGGGAGAAGAATTTGAAAAAAGAATAGATACATGTATATGTAAAACTGGATCACTTCGCTGTACACCTGAAACTAACACAACATTGTTAACCAACTATACTCCAACATAAAATAAGCAGTTAAAAAATATACATAGGGAAAAAAATTAGGCTAATTCTGAAAACGTATTCCCAGAATTATATTAAAAAACTCTAGATTCATTAAAAAAAAAAAAGACGCAGATAGATACATCAAACACTGTCAATACAAAAAAAAAAATGTGTTCTTCATAGCTGTATTTTAGGACTGTCATGACCAGCCATACTCAAGATAATACAAGAATCAGGCCTCCCAGCAAAGCCAGCCCTGGTCTGGGATATGTATTAAGCAACGCAAGGGGAGAAACATGCTAGGATGTGGCCTTGCGTTTGTGGCAGCTGGGGAAGAAAGCCAGGGCGCCTTGACCATGGGCTAAAACTCCTGGCTAAGAAGCTGACACTCAACAGGTTAGTGTTCGTGGGTACCTTTTAAAGTCAGAGGCACAACTAAAAGCAAGTTATTTAGATACTACTAACTGCTCAGTGTAGGGAGCAGCCAGCGGGGACAAAGTCCTGGTGAGCGTAGCCATGGAATCTGTACGCTTAGGACAAGGGGCTTCACTGGACTCGAGGCCTCCGGAAACGGTAATCACAGTCCAGGCCTCTGTGCAACTAGGGCAAATGCTCAAAAGTCATTAGCTCTGAAAGGCCTGAACTGGCAAAAGGAGGAGAAAGTGGCAGGCCAGGCTTGCTAGTGAGCCTGGAACATTCTAGAGTTTTCCTGTGAAGAATAGATTTCAATGATGAAACAGTGCAACATAATGCCACAGACATAAGGTGACATGAAGGTTTTCCCGTTTCACTTTTTGAAATGACGGTCACTCATGATGCAATTCAGCTGAAAAACTTTTTATTGAGGGACCAAAACATATACACTCACACACCTTAATTTAGTATGCAGTGACTGGAGGATGCAACCTCTAGACGCTGTTTAAGTCCTGGTCCCATTCACTGCGTTCTCCTCAGCTGGCAACCAAGAGTGGCGCTCCATGGGTGCTCTGATCAAGCTGAGTGTGGCCAAGTCGCTGAGAGGAACCCACGTTCTGGGGCCAAGAGCGCAGCATGAAGGGGACTGTGTACCACAGGTTACCCCTGCTTGTTTCTGAGAACATTCAACAACCAGTATTTTTTTAAATTGTGGCATATATATGTGTGTGTGTGTGTATGTATATATATATATATATATATATATATATATATATATATATATACACACACACACATAAATATATATAGAATTTGAATGCTGACCAAAATTTTGCCCCATAATCGCCCTAAATCATATACTACTATCTATATGCCAATTTCATAAAAGATAAGCCATTTAAACTCCCATTAAGGAAAGCTAGTTTCTCAGAACACAAGACAGGTTTTCCCAAGAAAAGGCTCTTGAACACCTTATGTATGTGCGTGTATATTAAAATTTTGTTTATTTGTAAGGACCAGGAAGATCTCGGTACAGTGGGGAAGCGCCACCATTTGGGGCTGAAGTTCAAAGCAACTCAAGTCCAAGCATAACCTGCATTCTGCCATGTGATCCGCTCTCCTAAGCCTGTGCACAAACACACCAGCAGGGGGCGCGGAGGCCTGCGTGGGAAAGAAGCTGAGCTATGCGGTTTTGGGGGGTGGGGACAGGCGTGGAACATGAGTGGGGGAGCTCCAGCCACTTCAGGTACCCAATGGTAACATGAGAAGCAGAGAATAAAGGAAAATATCCCTGCAAAAAGCCCCCTGGGTTGCGAGAACATTCCTATTTCTCCGCAGGTTCCAACTCTTCCTTTCCTGGTGTACAACAGAGACTTAATACCTATTCCTAACATATGATGTTGTGACAGTGTATCATATAGAAATCTTGGGTGGAAAAAACTAGGACAAAAATAATACATAGTTTGATTTCCATTTCTTCTGGATACACTATTACATTCTCTTTAAAAGAAAAGAGAAAAAAGTCAAATCGGAATTATTTAGCTTCATCAACTTCCCAGACAAGTTTTACGTTAAGATTGACTATCTCAACAGTGGTGTGTTTCCTAAGGTTTATTTTTTTCTACCCACAAGTGACCTCTTGTGGCGATATTAAGTTTTGTGGAGATACTAAGTTGTACCTGGAACAAATCAAGCCTCAAAGTTTTTTCTACGACAGCAAGTTCCAATTTGTCAGACAGATATCTATTTTTCTTGGTGAAACACGACTTCTTGCATCAAACAAAGAAGCCACAGATCACGTCAACTCTATGTATCATGCGTTACCTGTGAGGCTATTTTGTCGGTTGGGGAACAGCTCACTCCAGGATATGAGGATGACAAGGATGTGTAGCAAAAACTGGGGAGGAATGGAGGTGACAAAAAATCTGAAAGGCACGCCCCTAAAAAGCTTGCCTTTCCTGGCACAGAAGGAGCAGGGGTGATCAGAGCGGAACCACTCTGAAGGGGGTCTGAACGAAAAGAGCATCTTGCTGCTGGCCATTTCCTCCGGCTAGCTGACTCTGCATTTTTTAAGCAGGAGTTGGCAAGTAGATGGGGGAACCTGGTATATAATAAAAGATGGTATTTCAAATCAATGTGAGAAAAATTGATTATTGAATAGTTTTAGGGACAATTCAGATAGCTGGGGACAGGGGGAGGTGGATTCTTAATTCACTCTTTATTCCAAAACAAATTTCAGATGGAAGAAAAATCAAAACATTAAAAAGGAAAAAAGCAACCCTTAAAACATATGGGGCTTCCCTGGTGGCGCAGTGGTTGCGCGTCCGCCTGCCGATGCAGGGGAACCGGGTTCGCGCCCCGGTCCGGGAGGATCCCACGTGCCGTGGAGCGGCTGGGCCCGTGGGCCGTGGCCGCTGGGCCTGCGCGTCCGGAGCCTGTGCTCCGCAACGGGAGAGGCCACAGCAGAGGGAGGCCCGCATACCACAAAAAAAAATTAATTCACTCTTTATTCCAAAACAAATTTCAGATGGAAGAAAAATCAAAACATTAAAAAGGAAAAAAGCAACCCTTAAAACATATGAAATCATGGGAGAAGAAAAAAGTTAAGGGTGATCCTTCATAAACCCAGAAGCCATAAGGTGAAACAGAGAGAAATGTGAGTACGGAAGAATGTTTTAAAAGTCTTGCAGAGAAGAAAAATACAAAAAGGGAAGAAGTGAAGAACTTGGGGACTTATTTGCTACACACGAGAAGCAAAGATGTCACTTCCTGCCTGCACAGAACTCCGAACAAGCCAGAGGAAGAGGCCTCCAGCCGACAGAACACGCAAAAGGTATGAACAAAATATAAACGTGATAGAAGGAGCGCTCAACCTTATGCACGCCACTGGAATTTACAGGAGATGCCATGTATCACTCAGCCGATCTGTAAAGTAAAAGAAGTCCGATCATCTGCTGTGTAAGCAAGCCTGTGTACAAAGTCACTGGCATCCATACTTGGGAAGGTCAACTGGTCTATCTTCTTTTTTTAAAACTGAAGTAGAGTTGATTTACAATGTTGCGTTAGTTTCTGGTGTACAGCAAAGTGATTCAGTTATAAATATATATATATTTATATATTCTTTTTCAGATTCTTTTCCATTATGGTTTATTACAAGATACTGAATATAGTTTCCTCTGCTATACAGTAGATCCTTGTTGTTTATCTATTTTATATATAGTAGTTTTATCTGCTAATCCCAATGGTCTATCTTCTTTGTTTTTTTTTTTAATACTTGAATTTTGAGTTCATATTTTTTTTAAATTTATTTATTCGTTTATTTAATTTTTGGCTGCATTGGATCTTTGCTGCTGCACGCGGGCTTTCTCTAGCTGCAGTGAGCGGGGGCCACTCCCCGCCGCGGTGCGCAGGCTTCTCATTGCGGTGGCCTCTCCTGCTGCAGAGCACAGGCTCCAGATGCGTGGGCTTCAGCAGTCGTGGCTCACGGGCTTCAGCAGTTGTGGCTCGCGGGCTCTAGAGCGCAGGCTCAGTAGTTGTGGCGCACGGGCTTAGTTGCTCCGCGGCATGTGGGATCCTCCCGGACCAGGGCTCGAACCCCTGTCCCCTGCATCGGCAGGCGGACTCCCAACCGCTGTGCCACCAGGGAAGCCTATCTTCTTTCAAAGACCAAATTTTGACCCTGTCCATCAAAACATAAATAGCTCATGCCCCTAGACTTGGCAACAGCAGTTCTAAGAACGCATCCTACTTGTATAAGTATATGAAATGTGAAAGTGAGCGTTGTGCTGCAGGAATGTGCCTAAGAACAAACAACAGCACCTACTAAAGAGGAACGAGAGACTAGTTAAAGGAATCACTACATCCGCACCCAAGGGACTATCACCCAGCTGCGAAAACCAAGAAAGCAGACCTACTGCACAGCTGGGGAACTGTTGCTAAGGCAGAACACGCTTTAAAAAAAAAACACAGCAAAGAAGTATGTGCAGCATATTATCATCTGTGTGAAATAAAAAGGGGGGTATATGTTTGAAAAGCATAATTCTGACTTTGGGAAGAATAGAGGCCCCTCAAGAAGAAAATGGGAGACATCACCCTATATATAAAAAATAGGGTTGGGATGGGAAAAGACAAGGCCACACAAGTTTGTGGAATCTTATTATTCTTTTGGCCTGTTAGCTATCAAACTAAGTTGTTCTGGTCAAAAAAAGAAATATGCCTGGGCTTCCCTGGTGGCGCAGTGGTTAAAAATACGCCTGCCAATGCAGGGGACACGGGTTCGAGCCCTGGTCCGGGAAGATCCCACATGCCGCGGAGCAACTAAGCCCGCGCGCCACAACTACTGAGCCTGCGCTCTAGAGCCTGCAAGCCACAACTACTGAAGCCCGCGAGCCACAACTACTGAAGCCCGTGTGCCACAACTACTAAAGCCCATGCACCTAGAGCCTATGCTCTGCAACAAGAGAAGCCACCGCAGTGAGAAGCCTGCGCCCCGCAACAAAGAGTAACCCCCGCTCACTGCAACTAGAGAAAGCCCGCGAGCAGCAGCGAAGACCCAACGCAGCCAAAAATTAAATAAATGAATAAATAAATAAATTTTTTAAAAAAAGAAATATGCCTGACATGAAAGCCACTTATTTTATGATCCATCCATATGAACCGCCCAGGGAGACAATTCCCTTGACACAACGGAGATTAGTGGTGGCCACGGGCTGGAGGGAGAGGGAGTGGGGAGTGACTGCAGATGTTCTGGAATCAGACGGTGGTGACAAATGCCTAACGCCGAATACACAAAACCCACTGACCTGCGCACTTTATATGGATGAATTGGAGGTATGTGAATTACACCTCAATAAAGCTGTTACTAAAAACAAGTTACGTCTTATACTCCCTCTCAACCCACTTGTTCACCTCTAACCTTCGAGCAGGCCAGTGCATTCGCCTGCAGATTCCACTGTGTGACTTCAGTAAGTTTCTAAGTAACTGCAAGCATTTCCAAGAGAAATTACTCCAAAATGTTGCTCACATTCCCCTGTTGTCTTAAGCAGACAACACTCGGGGTTGCTTGCACCCGAAGGGGAGCTTTTAAGTTCGATTCTAGGTCCTCAGCTTGGCCGTGGAAGGGATGGGCATTTGCATTTTAAAGATGTCCCCAAGCTTGACGGTCACCACTCTCTCGTGGCAGGTTTATTAGCGTGCACAGACTTACGAGCTTCCTTGCTTTCTCACAGGACTGGTGGACGGAGCTCTCTTTCACCTCTCCCTCCCTGACGGAGGCCCCTGCCCGGGCATTAAAACTCCATTCCACTCTCTTCCCCCCCAGAGAGCAGCTGCGCAGTTCTACAAGGTGACCGAGTCACTGAGTCTCGGCACACAGTAAAGCACTCTGCATCGGCGTTCCATCATCTTCACCCCGATCCTCAACTGTCAGTACTGATTGCTCTTTAATTCCTTGAGTCTCTGCAAAGCCCTCTGGACTTGCTACTCAGTACCATTATTTATGCCATTCAGTGCACCTGCGCTCTGATGCTTTTAGTGCCATGTCAATTTCCGTCCAACATCCTCCGTTTACAGCCTAGCAACTGTCCTGTGAGCCCACGGGGCTGGCTGCCCGCCGCCCTGTTACCTGCAGGCGCTGGCTCTCTGTGGGCTGCGCCCCCTCGGCTTCCTAACTGGGATCTCCAGGCACAATGAGGTGGTCTTCAGCGGGGAGTGCTTACTGAACAGCTGGGCTTGTGGAATTCTCCCTCGGCTGTGGCTCTGTGGCCTGGGGTCAATTCTCCCAGCATCGGGAAAGATTGGCTTTCCTCCCCAGGTTGCAGGGAGGGGTCTCCCTGCCATCTCCCTTCTCTCTGGAGGCCCCCATGAGGGCATTAGCCTCTCCCAAGCCACCCGCCTCTTCCTGGATCTGACACCCATACCCCAGGCCACCCCGAGTGCGGCTGTCAGCCTTCCTTATTTCTTGGCCACAGACATCTCCCTTTCTATCTGGCTGCTCTGCGGACACGCATTTTTAAATTGTTCTATTTTGGCTTCCATTTCTAAGTGTTTGTAGTAAGAAGAACTAGCTTGGTCAATCGTGTTGTTAAGTAAAAGCCTTATTTTCCAATTAGGCTCATTGCTTTTATAATCAGAAATGAAAACTTAAAATTAACTCAAAACATTCTTTGCTGAAACCAAATGCCTGTGTGTATTTTTGTTTTCTTTCATGAGTGATGAAATGTTAAAGATGACAGCTCTCTGCTCTGGAGGTGAAGCCTGTTGGCTACTTAGTTGCTCATTTGCAAAATAAACTGTTCAGTAATTTAAGACGTGCTTCCTCATCTAACACATATGGAAAGGGAAAAGCAGTCGGCAAACACACAAATCTAAATCTGCCTTGTGCCGCCTGGGCCTGTGCAGTACCTTTTGGCGCCCCCGGCGTCAGGTGAAACAATGATGCAGTTTCTCCACTCGGTGATGTTCTCCCGAATCCACTGCAGGACCGCGGGCTCCGCGTACAAGTTATCCACAGGGATATCAAAGAACCCCTAAGGGGAGAAGCGGGTGTCACGTTAATGCGGGGTTTTTAAAAAGATCTTCTCTTTCATGAAATAAAACTTGAATTTTTTATTCAAAAGAAGTCTTTTCAACTGACTCTCCTTTTTTTCTTTTTTTTTAAATTTCTTTTTTTAAAATTGAAGTAGAATTGACCGACAAGGTTGTGTTACTTTCAGGTGTCCAGCAAAGTGATCCAGTAATTTATTTATATATATATGTATTCTTTTTCAGATTCTTTTCCATTATACAAGATACTGAATATAGTTCCCTGTGCTACACAGTAGGACCTTGTTGTCTACCTATTTTGTATACAGTAGTGTATATCTGTTCATCCCAAGCTCCTAATTTATCCCCCCCCCCCACCTTTCCCCTTTGGTAACCGTTTTTCTATGTCTATGCAGACTCCCTTTTCTTAATTCAAACGGAATTAAATCAAAAGACAGATATGTTCCAGAAGCAGATTTCAGTTCAATACAGGGACATGGTCTGTTATCATATGATCAGCTCTATCCTAAGGAATAGGAGAATGGTTTTGTAGATCACTGGGTGAAAGATTTGCTGTTTCTTAAACACCTTATTATAAGCCAAATAAGTCAACATTCACTATACCACAGGGTATGCATAGTGTAATTTGGCCTGTTTACCAGATTACGGAACGAAGTTATGAACAGTTTTAAAAAACCTACGTTACGACTCTCTCATTCTAATTATTTTCCAGAAGTTGAGATGGAATTATAGAGTTTACTACCAAGAAGCCATTCCTGCTCCTCCAAAAGTGAGTAGAGGGAAGGTGGTGCTGGAGACAGGCGATATCAACATTAAATATATTTCTAAGTTCAGTAAAAAAGATGAAAATCCAAGAGTTGCCATATACAAACTTAAAAACACATGTAGTGTTACCTCCTTCAAAAATTATTTAACTTAACAGGGTGTTAGGATTTAACCACTTGCACTAAGCCCCCACCATAACCAAGGACAACAAAGAAAATGCTGGAACCTGGATCTGAGAGGCATGCAGGTCCATGGTGATGATGTGATCCGCCCCAGCGACCGAGAGCATATTGGCCACGAGTTTCGCCGAAATCGGAGCACGACTCTAAAATATAAAGGCACAGATTTTATAACAGGGGAGAGATGGAGACCTCCAGATTTCTCCCACTACGATTTATAGAAGAAAGAGGAATCACAGATGCTTTATTACACGTGAAGAAAATTAACATTAATCATTCAAAATTAATACTTCAATAATTTAAACTTAGTAATTTAAATGATTTCATTATTAATAAAGAAAGTTATAGGTTATAATAGCAAAAGATACTCAACCCGTTTTATTCACCAAATATTAATTATTTACATCTACTACTGTGAGACAGTGTGCCTGACACTGGGTACAGAAAACAAATATCAAAGAAGCAAATAATTAAACATAAATACATGTAATATCACAATTTATATAATTCCAATTGTGACAACTGTGCAGAATAATAGGTCCCGGGAGAGAGACAGACAAACAGACAAGAGCATGAAGGACATCAAGTTAAAAGACACTGGTCGTCAGAGGCCCCTCTGAGGAAAGTGCTTTTTCAGGTGAGGCCAGCAGAAGCGGGAGACCAGTGTTGTAGCAAGAGCAGCCCGTGTGACGTCATGGAGGCCGAGATATCACATCCAGGGACGGAACGAATCCTAGCGTGGCTACAGGCAGTGGTCCAGGACAGAGTGTGAGGGCATGCCGGGAGAGAGACAGGGGCGCATCCTGCAGAGCCCTGGAGGCCAAGGCCAGCCCTTAAACACGAGTTTCTGCGCGACAGCTGGGAGAGAAGGCTGTTACAAATGCGACAAAAAGCAGATCCAAGAAAGAACACCTTAAGGTGATGGATAATTTGATATTCAGAGAAACAGAGGCAGCGTGACACTGTATCCTCTCTGAAGGTACCCAACTTCTCCATAGCTTTAGGTTCCACACCATAAATGATGGACAGTAACTCTGTCCCCATCAAAACAATCCAAGGGACTATACAGGCATGATTAGACCTAGGGAAAGAGTTCAGCATTTTGCTGTAAACAGTGCTATTCCTATACACCACAAAAAAGGAAATGTAAGCTTAATAGAAGATTTCATTCAAACTTACAATGTCACATGTCAATTATATCTCAAAGCTGAAAACAAAAAAAGATTTCATTCAAAATAGTAACAAATGATCTCTGTTAAATACACAGACACACAGACACACACACACACACAGTACATTCATGTAAAAACACACAGGAATTATATCACAATGTGAACAGATTATTTTTATTTTCTCTAATAACACCATTCTTTTATAAAAAAGAAACCTATTACTTGATGATAATACACACACACACACACACACACACACACACACACACACACACACATTTTTTTCACACACAAAGAATGAGAGGAAACAGCCCAAATGTTACCAGTAGATGTTTCTAGAAAGTGAGATTATGGGGAAACAGTTTTCTAATTTTTAAAAAATTGTTCAACCTGCTCAACTAAGTCACGTTCACATCGTGTTAGCTCCCCTGCTCTGGTCCACGTTGCCTTTGGGATTAAAAAGCCCTCCCACCAGTGCGGCTCTAGCTACTGAGACCTGGTCTGCCCCACTCCCATCCCTGAGCCTCCAGGAGGGGTCCTCCCCTCAGTGGGGACCGGGCCGGCTCTCTCCCTCTTCCGGAGAACACTCTAAGCCTTGCCATCTACACCTGCACACCCACCTTACCCTTATCCCAGCCCCCATATCTGCAGACCCAATGTGTTTGATCCTCCAGATCTGGTTCCAATCTCCAAACTTTAAGGTACTCCGAGAAATCTAGAGAGAAATGATCTGTCCCTTCTAAAGGGACACAGCATTTGGTCCCCACCATATGGGACCACCTTATGCCGCCTGCTTAAAGACTGACATCAGAAGATATTTTACGTAGGATGCATAATTCACAACTAGACTATGCGTCCCTCAAGGGCAAAGAATTGGTTTTGGAGATTTCCACATCATCTGCAGTCCCAGCTCTGTACCTTGCATACGACACTTCTTCAATAAATATTTAATAACAGGATCTCTGTAACACCAAGTTTCCAAGGCTTAGTCATTCACCTCACTAACTGTGAGAATTATTTAGTCTAACAAAATTCCAAGATAATTAAAAGAACAAATCGATAGCTGGGAATCTGACTCACAATGCTCATCAATTTGGGGCTCTTTCTCTAAGCTGATAACCTACGAAAAGAGTCCTCTGCTCTCCACAGCATTCTCTCCATGGCGTTGAGCACTTCTTACTTCTGAGAGCCAAAGCACAGGCGTAATTTTTAAATTCATACTTTCTGATCTCCTTCTTCAAACTCTGTTTTCACATTTGGTTTTTGGACCGTCTTTTGCAATTTGTCTCAACCCCCAACCGCATCTTGCAGGAAAAATGATTCACAAGTTTCAACTGACTTTATAGCCAAGACAGAGAAAAATTTGTATGACATTTCAACAAAGGTGGTCAAGGTACAGCAACCGAAAAGAAAACGTTCGACTCCCCTAATGAAAAATGGATAAAGGTCAACTATTTTGTGAGCCAGACCAACCTGGACAAAGACTCTCCAGAGAGTCCAAATTTTCTTTAATGTATCGGCTGCTGCCCTGCTAAAAAGTGTAAACTTCGCAGGCTTTAAAAATTGACAAGATTGTAGAAATTTGTGTCAGCACAACTGCCCTCAATTTTTCCAGTTAAGAAATCAAAAGAATCTATTTGATCACTGAAAATAGAACATAACCTTGCAACTTTTTTGGGGAAAAAAAAAGCTCCAAGTCTTCTACCCCCTCAAAAGTAATTATTTCCAGCTGTGCCCACACCATACGGTTTCTAGTAGGGAAGGAAGCTAGCAATTATTGACCACCCACTATAGCAGAGGTCAGGGGACTGGTGCCCATGTGCCAAGACAGCCCATGCTCTGTTTCTTCACAACCTGCGAGCTAAGACTGGTTTTTAGGTTTTAAAGTGGTTGAAACCAATCAAAAGCGATATTTCTGACATTTGAAAAGCATGTGAAATTCATATTTCCATGTCCATAAATAAAGTTTTATTGGAACACAGCCATACCCCTTCATTTACATATTAAATATGGCTGTTTTCACACCAAATGGTGAAGTGGAGCAAATTCAACACAAAGCCTCAACAATCTGACACCTGGTTCTTTTGGGAAAGAGTCTGCCCACTTGTGTGCCAAGCCCTTTATAAATAGTACCAAATACTAGCCTTAACTTCCAGAGGAGGAAACTAAAGACACAACGGAACAAGAGTAAATAAAGGCACTAAAAGTCAAACCCAAGTCCACCTGACTCCAAAGTCTTACCCCAGAACTCAGACCACTCTGCACCACACTTTTTACAATGAATACTATATTGTCATCTTTTTTCCACGTTAGTATTACATTGTGCTGATGTGTCATCATGAAACCTTTCCTTCACTGTCAGAACTTGCCCCTGGTTTCTTGCACATACAAATAAAAGCAAAAATAAAATTTGACAGATGTGCAGCACTTGCTTAAAAACAAGCAGTGAGGTTAAAAATAATGAAACGAGCTTTGAATCTGGTTAAAAGGCTCTAGCTTTTTCTGCGCTTCTTTGCAGGCAACTCTAAATAGATCGACTGCACAGAATTCCATTGTGTCTTAGACGCCATAGACAGTACAGTCCTATGGGAAGGAAAGGACAAGTCTGTGGGGCACCCCAGGGCTCCTCCAGTGGCTGAGGATGAGAATTTCTTTCTGAGCCCATAGAACAAGTGTGGCCGACGACTTCCAATCACATTCAAACACTACGTGGCCTTTAGCCTACCTAAGTGAAGCCAAAAGCGGGGAGAAGTGTTTTCCCCCATCACCCTGGGTCTCCTCATCACTCGCCCTGGCTGGTACATGAATTACGTATAGGCTCAGGCCATTTCTCTTAAGTGCTTACTAAATCCTTTGTTACCCTCACTTCAAAAGTTTCCTGATAGGGCTTCCCTGGTGGCGCAGTGGTTGAGGGTCCGCCTGCCGATGCAGGGGAACCGGGTTCGCGCCCCGGTCTGGGAGGATCCCACGTGCCGCGGAGCGGCTGGGCCCGTGAGCCGTGGCCGCTGAGCCTGCGCGTCCGGAGCCTGTGCTCCGCAACGGGAGAGGCCACAGCAGTGAGAGGCCCGCATAATGAAAAAAAAAAAAAAAAAGTTTCCTGATACAAAGCCAGCCCAGTTGGTCTAAGGAAAGAAATGAATAGCTAGAAAAGTTATTAGCAGCAATTTAAAAAGTCCAAAAGCACACCTCAAATGATAGACAAAATTAAAGATTTCCCTTTTGACCAGCATGGTGAGGGAAACAGTCTCTCTCCTTACTGCAACACGAGTCAGCTTGACTAGAGATAGGTCAGAAATGATGGTGCCAGAACAATCGACATGTCCTGGCCACCTCCAAGGTCAGTCCCAAAGAACCAGGCTATACAAAGGGTGGTCAAGAGTCAGGCTCACCTGGGACAGCTGGGTGAACACTTGTTTCCTGGCATCATTACTCACAGAATCCCCTTTCAGGCTCTCAAGTAGCCTGACTTAGATGATAAATGATGTAATAATGACACTATCTCAAAGCTTGAACTGTCCCTAAATACCCACTTATTCACACATCAGTGACCTGTCAAGGCTCCCTGGAGTGGGCTGAATGGTGGCCCCAAAGATATCAGGTCCTAACCCCTGGAGCCCGTGTTGACTGTTACTTTATTTGCAAAGAGGCCCTTTGCAGATGTGGTTTTACTAAGGATTCCGAGATGGGGAGATTATCCCAGAGGGCCCGGGATGCTATTGTATGTATCCTTAAGAGGGAGATCCGACAGAGGCAAGAGAAGCCCACGGAAGTGGAGCTCAGAGGGATACGGCCTCAAGCCAAGCAACGTGGCAGCTGCCAGCAGCTGGAAGAGGCCAGGAAGGATCCTTCCCTAGAGCCTCCAGATGGAGCACGGCCCTGCTGCACCTTGATTTTCAACTTCTGGCCTCCACAACTATGCGAGAACCCATTTCTGTTGTTTGAAGCCACCCAGTTTATAGTGATTTACTACAGCAGCAGTTGGAAACTAACACAGCCCTCTGTGATTCCTTTTTTGCTACCAGCTCTCTCCAACAACAAGGCACACCGTTTCTGAAATCTGCTGCTACTGGCGCCGTCTCTCAACTGCTATCACAGCCTTGCTTCTGCGTTGCTGACGGTGACCGTCTTATCTCTTCCATCGGCGGTTAAGTTCAGAAAGTCGTGGAACTGCCTGATCGGGGTAAAAACGAAAAGCAGCTACCATGTTGTCTCCAAGAAACACACTTACAGCAAAGCGACCAAGGAACAGTGCAAGGAAGGAAAGAAACTGGTACTCAGAATGGCCCCCAAAAGAAAACCCATCTCAATGTCCAACAATAGGAACATGGATCAAGAGACAGTTGAACAACACGGTTCCAGGGAACAGTTAAGCCCACTGGGGCTTCAAGCGCTCTGGAGGGCTCCTCGTCAGCGTGGTGACAGAGGGCAGTGCTGGCAAGTAGAGGCCAGAGGCCAGGAGTGCCGTCACATCCCCTGTGTGGGGGAAGGACACCAGCCATGCAGACCACGCTAGTTTCTCTATGTGACAAAGACTTCATTATGATTAAACATAAGAAACAAAGTTTGAAAATACAATCTCGGAACAAGACGTAACTGCCAATCACATACTTGCAAACAAAAAATGCAGGTGTCGCAATATTTGTAGCAGTTAAAAAGAAAGTTAGGGTTAAAGAAAAAAACAAAAACCAAACAAAGAAACAAGTTAGGGTTCCTAATCGTTACACAGTGGGAAAGGGCCAAGTAATAATAAAAGGAGTAATTTACCAAATAAGAAGCAATGTATCAAATATCTTAGGGCCAAGTGCAAAAGCTACTAGAAAAAAAAGAAAAATCTGATGACAAATGACAGAATACAGAATTTACTAAACCTCCTGTTACATGGAAGAGAAATGGTAGCCGAATATGAGCTTCTCTATGACACAGACAAGAAGGAAGATGCTGAACAAGCCCATGGAAACACACAAATGGGAGGAAGAGCTAAGACAACAGACTACACTGATGGGACAAAAGAAGTAAACTGAAATTTAGCAGCTAAAAACACACATAAAACTTGCAAATCAAGTTTAGAGTAAAAGCAGCTCCATAAATGACAAGTGGGAGGTCATATGCTTCACAGGAGCAGGTGGGACCTCAGGTTTGGGCTGCTCACAAGCTAAAGGCAAGTCACAAAGTGACAGACACACACACAGCCCCCCCCCAACACACACCCCAACATTTCATGGCATGTGGCAATTATCTGAAATTCACATTTCAATGTCCATAAATGTATGTTTTATGGATTTATGTTATATGGAACTGAAAGGATTCCTGCGGAACCGACCATCTATGCATAAAATACAAGGCGGACAACAGCTTAAGAGCTGCTCCCCATAGAGGGCTGAATGGTATCCCCAAAACTCCCGTCCACCCAGAACCTCAGACTGTGACTTCATTTGGAAATCGGGTCTTTGCAGATGTAACTAAGGTGAAGATCAAGATGAGGTCATTCTGGATTAGGGCGGGCCCTAAATCCAATAAGTGTCCTTTTATAAAGACAAAAGGACACACAGAGACACAGGAAGGCAGCCATGTGAAGACAGGGAGAGATGGAAATGATGCTACCAGAAGCCAAGGAATGCCAGGAGCCAGGAGAAACAGGAAGAGGCAAAGAAGCCTCCCCCCAGAGTCTTCCGAGGGAGTGCAGCCTGCTGGCACCATGACCTCTGACGTCTGACCTCCACGACTGTGAGAGAGTACATTTCTGTCATTCTAAGTAAGCCTCCCAGTTTGTGGTCATTTGTTTTCGCAGGCCCAGCAAAGGAATACAATCCCCTTTCAAGTTCCCCTCTAACTCTAACTTCTCTGATTTTTCTTGAAGGCAGAGGCCGTATCTTCTTCAGTTTTTCTAGAAACTCACAAAGCCTCCTACAGTGCTAGTGTTACAAAAAGAATAATTCAACAATATTAACTTCATTCCTCTTGCAAGGTTAAATAGAGATAACGGTATAAATTAAACTTGGTATCTTGAGATAACTGTAGACTCATATGCAGCAGTAAGAAACAATGCTGAGATGGTGCAACCTTGCCTCAGTTTCTCACGGTAACATTTTGCAAAACTAAGGTAGGATATCACAACTGGGATCCTGACATGGATACAATCCAGTGGTCTGCTCAGGACTTCCCCCAGTGTTTTATACTCACCAGGTTGTGTGTGTGTGTGTGTGTGTGTGTGTGTGTGTGTGTGTGTGTGTGTGTGTGTGTGTGGGGGTGTGTAAGCCTCCTACAGTGCTAGTGTTACAAAAAGAATAATTCAACAATATTAACTTCATTCCTCTTGCAAGGTTAAATAGAGATAACGGTATAAATTAAACTTGGTATCTTGAGATAACTGTAGACTCATATGCAGCAGTAAGAAACAATGCTGAGATGGTGCAACCTTGCCTCAGTTTCTCACGGTAACATTTTGCAAAACTAAGGTAGGATATCACAACTGGGATCCTGACATGGATACAATCCAGTGGTCTGCTCAGGACTTCCCCCAGTGTTTTATACTCACCAGGGTGTGTGTGTGTGTGTCTGTGTGTGTGTGTGTGTGTGTGTGTGTGTGTGTGTGTGTGTGTGTGTGTGTGTGTGTGTGTGTGTCTTTAGTTCTATCCACCACCACAAAGATACACAACAATTTCATCCACTTTCATTATATGTAAAGTATAATAATTTTATATTATAGTAACGGTATTTTCATACCTGCAAAAATACGCTTTATCTGTTTCTATATGTACAAATATTAACGTGATGGCTGGTCCAAAGACAAACCTTTGGTAGAGCCAACCAGAGAAGGCATATTTACTCCATGCTGACAGTGGAGAGCAGACATTTCCCAGGGATTCAGAGGTACAAAGTGAGAAAATAAATGTAGCTGTTAAGGCAGAGCAGCTTCCTCCAACAGGAGCTCCACCCCCATACCTTGTCCTTTTTGTCTTGGCGGGCGTAGGGGAAGCACGGGATCACAGCGGTCACCCTGGAGGATGACGCGATCTTGCAGGCGTTGATCATGATGAGGAGTTCCATCAGGTTGTCGTTGATTTCTCCGCAGCCACTCTGGATGATGTACACATCTTCTCCCCTCACACTTTCGCCAATCTCGACGCTAGGGGAAGGAAGATGCCACCCGTTAATAGGAAAGCAACCCTGTGACCACCCCCAGGGTTGTGATTCCCTAGGACTTGGCAGGCGGTGGTCCTCGAGGGTATGACTGCTTCCACTGAGAGGAGACAGAGCAAAATCAACAAAGGGACAAGGCACACGGGCGAGGTGTGGGGAGACCAGGCACAAGCTTCCAAGAGTCCTGACCCTCGTGGAGTCACAGAGGACGTGTGAATTCCCCCGGCAGCGAGCTGTGACAACACACGCGAAGGACCGTCTCCCGGGGAAGCTCATTAGAGACTCAGTGCCTGGGGTTTTACTGGGGGCCAGGGACTCGGTGTTAACCACGTGGTTTACACTGTTCAGCAGTGAGCTATTCCCACAGGGAATGGCGGGAAACCTCACGAAAGCTAAGCTCCCAGAAGCCAGCCAAGGGCCACCTTGCAAAGGGACCTTTTTCACATATGAGGGGATCCCATATGCTCTTTAGAAACTGTCTCAGGCCTGTTACCTCAACTCTTTTTGGCTCAATACCGTATTTTAGTTTTTCACTTTCGTTAACGTTACACATACACATTGCTTAAAAAACTCCAATCGTTCTGTAAGGCTTAAAACAAATAAACAGCCCAGAGGCAGCCAATTTCAACTCTTGATATGGTCTTTAGATATTTATCTTCAAAGTCCCTCCCTTACGTTTGTATTGCTTCATCTGAATTTTTCATCTTGGGCATCACGTGTTGACTTCTCACTACGGAGGAGGAGGGGGAG
>NC_041220.1:155981436-156000595 GCF_002837175.3 Physeter macrocephalus | reverse complement strand
GAGGGGGAGGGGGGAGGGGAAGGGGGAGGGGGGAGGGGGAGGGGGAGGGGGGAGGGGGAGGAGGAGGATTTACCTCTATCTCCTCCCCATCCCATCACCCGCACCCGTGTGCAGCCTTCCCATCTCATCTTGCCATCCTCCTGACATAGATCAGCATTTTCCAACTAAATCTGACAGCTACATTTTAACTGTGTCAGTGCCATTCAGAGCTGAGTCATACAGTAAACTGAACACCAAGTTTGCATTTCCCTTCTATGCACAACTTTTGGGGGTCTGTTTACCCTGGAGGAAATTATCCAACCTCTTCATCTACTAAGTTTTCCAAGTACTGAATACAAATGGCAGCCTCCACACCTGGCTAACAAACTAAATCCCACAATGTCAAAGGCCTCGAGCGTGATCTCCATTCCTCAGCCTGCCCGAGTCTCCCTGAGCTGCCTTCTCTTTCCACCAGTGCACAGCTGTCTCCTGGGGATTCCCTCTCCTGAACCTCTCCTGCCCTCGATTTCCCACTTCCTGTACTCTTTCTTGGTGCACTTCCTTGTTTTACTGATGGGCATCCTCCAGTAGCTTCTTGAGAAAGAGCAAATAGGAGCTAAAGTCTTTGAAAATTGCCTACCAGCAAGTTTCTGTATTTCAGGTATAGGATTCTGGGGGTTCAACAAGAGAACGAGTCAGCACAACACTGGCATACATACACAATTACCTGTATCCCGTCTCTTGCAATCAGAAACCCATTATACCCAATGGTATTGTTTTATTAAAAGAGCTAATTATTTCTAAAGAAAATGTCAATACAAATGGCATTTCGAATACCATATAGCAGTCTAACTGAATCAACAGAAGCTTCTACCCAACTTTAAACAGAATAATTAGAAGACAAAAATGCCATTTTTCAAGTTGACAGGATCTGAAAATGAGTTTTGATAACAGTGGGTCTTAACCTCGCACGTGCTCTGCCATGGATGGAAAGAGTACAACGCCAACCTCGGGATGAGCATGTGACAGACCGAATTCTACATACTCCCTCCAAGCTCGAGTACTAAGGAGCTACGTGTAATTCCTTCGTGAACATCACATCACCTGTGAGGTGAAGTCAATCTGGAAATCACAGTATCATATAGCTCAGGGGTCAATAATCTATAGCCCGTGAGCTGAGAACGGGGTGGCCTCCCAAAGACGTCGATGTCCTAATCCCCAGAACCTTTGAATATATATGTTCGCTTATAGGGCAAAGGGGAAGCAAGGTGGCAGATGGAATTAAGGCTACTAGTCAGGTGAGCGTACAACAGGGAGATTACCCTCGATGATTCTAGTTGGCCCAATGTGATTACAAGGGTCCTTAAAAATGCAAGAGGGAGAGAGAAGAGGTCAGAGAAAGAGATGTGAGGACTGACGTAGGGTCAGAGACGTGCTATGTGGCTGGCCCTGAAGACGGAAGAACGGGCCAAGAGCCAAGGAAAGCAGGCAGCCCCTGAGAGCTGGGAAAGCAAGGAATGGATTCTCCCCTAGAGCCTCCAGAAAGGAACACTGACCCATGATGGACTTCTAAGCTACAGAACTGTAAGACGCAACAGCAGCAGAGCCACCATGGGTCCACGAAGGCTAACATGCTGTCTGGCCCCTTACAGAAAAGGTTTGCCAACAACTCCTGGTGTTATGACTGTTTAAGCCCCCAAATTTCAGCTTCTCTGGCCTATTTTTTCTAAGGAACCTCAATCCCCATATGACTAGCAGTCCAGGGGAAGACAGAAAATACATACAGTCACCATGGCAACTTTTCCCCAAAGCTATTCCTGCTTCTCCTCATCAAGACGGTCACGACTGATCTTTACTCTAGGTCTTTTAAAAACCGTGGCCGGGAGGCAGCATCCACTGCTCTTTACTGACCCTGAAATAAGAAGGCTGATGAGTTTATCGGAGCCAACAACGAAGGGGTGTGGTAATTAAAAGACGGCCACAGACTAACACGTTCCCCATCAAGAAGTGCAGTCTATGGCCTCTTCCCCCGGATCTGGGAGGACTCCGTGCTTGACAACACAGCGTGACAGAAGCGACGATGCACTCACTGACTTTGGGGCCCAGGCCTTAAAAGACTGGGAGCTGCCACTTCCTGTGTCTTGGAATCCTTGTGCTTGGACCCCGGTTTCCACGCTCTAATAAGGAAGCTCCAGCAGCCCTGTGGGGAGAGGTGCTGAGGATCCTAACCAAGCTCCCAGGCCAAAGCTAGTGCCAACTTACCAGCCATGTGAGTGAGCCAGCTTAGAAGTGGACCCTCCAGCCCCAGATGCCACCACACAGGGCAGAAACGAGCCTTCCTGGCTGAGCCCTGCCCAAACTGCAGGTCTGAGAGTCAAATTAACAACTAGTTTCAGACCATTAAGCTCTGGGGTGACTTGTTACACAACAGATAACCAGAACTTTGGGTCTCAGGATCCAGCTAGCTGCTCTGGGCATGTTAACTGACCAACATAATGGGTTCCAATAGACTTTCAGACAGCATCATCAGTGCTGTCCTAGGGCATCACTGTGGCACTTCAGCGGTCAATTGTAAAGCTGGAGCCAACGCCTCCCTGCAGAGCTTAAATAATTTAGACACGAGAAGGTAAAATCATCAGGCTCTGTGTCCAACTAGAAAGTGTTTTTTAAATGGGTAATGGGAGGAGTTGAGGACCAGGCGCCAAACCAGATTTCTCGTCTTGGTTCAGGGAGAGATTCAGGAAGGGGCCCCTGAACAGGAATTGTATCAATTCTCTCTTCCTTTTACCCTTCTACTTCTCACCTCTAGGACCACACGGTAAAAACCGGATCACTAGGGCAGTATCTGGTACAGGGAGTCAGTCCTCTTTATAAAAAAAATCAACCTCTGGGCCCAGACAGTTCATGGGAAAGAGAAAAGTCAGGAAGTTAACCTTTCATAGTCTAGATAATAAAAACATAAAATGTAACTATATAGCAATTCCCAGACTTCATGCTGAGTGGTTTCTGACACCTCATGATTTCTAATTATCGAGTGGTAGTTATAAAATACTCAAAACCAAATAAACATTTTTCCTTGACTTATATGACACCGCCTCCGGGAGACAAACTATCCTCCCATTCTTCTGAAAGCTACTGCAACTTGAACAGAGCTGCCAGATATTGTGGCATTCAAATCTAAAGACACTACCCTTCTCCAGAGCCCTGGCCTTCCTCCGAGACCTCTGGATAAAACTCTGCCAAGTGGAATTCTTTAGCTGAAGGACTCGTGCATTAACACCACCTGATACTCATTCACAAATGTTTCTTCACTTATATTATCATCAGGGTTGTGCAGTGGTGATTTCCCACCTGGAAGAAGGGTTTCCCCTATGCTAACAAGCCGAAAACAGCAACCTCCACCTTCTCTCTATGTAATAATAACGACCCCTCGGTATCTAAGCAATCTTTGCCCACCTCAAGGGCATCAAGATTCTTCTCCGATGTCTTCTCCTAGAAATTTGTAGTTCTAGGTTTTACATTTAGGCCTGCGATCCATTTCAAGTTCATTTTTGAAATGGTGGGAAGTATGGATGGACTTTTTTGGGTTTTTTTGCAGCTGCCAACAATTGTTCCAGCACCGCTTGTTGGAAATGTTGGCTGAACTGAATCTTTGCCAAAGATATCAAAAAGATCGGTAACTTAAAAAAAAAAAAAGATCAATAAGTGAGTACAGTGGAAGATATTTAAGGGTGGGGGAGAAATGGGACCAACTTGAAATTAGTCAAGAGCTGCGTGGACTCAGGCAAGTGGAAAAAAAGGAGCCGCTGGTCCGGCTTCAGAGGGGGCCACCAGCCTGATTTCACTGAACAGAGGCGACCGCTTCCTGTGGACCTGAGACATGGGCAGCAGTTACATTCAAGCCATGGCCTTGCTGCGGGACATAGCAGAGTCTCAGGACGACGAAGAAGCTGAAAAGAAAAAGTCCATCATCTCTGAAGCAGAAAAGTTAGCACAGGGGATCCCAGGACGTGAGCCCTGAAGTTTTCAGGTTCTTTAAACCCTTTGCAGGACCACAGCCTCTGGAGAACTCAGAAGTCTGCACTCTGGCAGCTCAGGACTGTCACCTGGGAGCTTTTAAAAACCCGACCCCGCAGCCCTCGGACCGGAATCTTGGGCAGGGCGGGTAAGAGGCACTTTCAACGGCCCCAGGCGAATCCAGCGCGCAGCCGGGGCTGGGGACGTGGGCGGGACGTTCCCTCGCGCGCACGGGGTTTGGGATCGGCCAGGCAGGAACGCGGACGCCGGGGCGAGCACGCCCAGGGCCGTCCCTCCCCGCTTGCCCCGCGGTTCCCGCCAGCTGCGCCCACCTCCTCCCGTGCCCTGTGACCGCCCGCAGGTCGCTCTTCCGGGATGGGGCCGCCCTCTTCGGCTTCTCCCGGACGCCGCGGCGGTGGCGCGGAGGCCGCGTAGTGACAGTCCCGCCCCGGAAGAGGGAGCGGGTAGCCGCGGAGGGCGTCCCAGGTAAGCGCCGGCGCCGGGCCGGCACCGCAGCCGCGTGCCCAGCGCCCTCCCCGGCCCGGCCCCCACCTGGTCTTATAGGGCAAAGGGGAAGCAAGGTGGCAGATGGAATTAAGGCTACTAGTCAGGTGACCGTACAACAGGGAGATTACCCTCGATGATTCTAGTTGGCCCAATGTGATTACAAGGGTCCTTAAAAATGCAAGAGGGAGAGAGAAGAGGTCAGAGAAAGAGATGTGAGGACTGACGTAGGGTCAGAGACGTGCTATGTGGCTGGCCCTGAAGACGGAAGAACGGGCCAAGAGCCAAGGAAAGCAGGCAGCCCCTGAGAGCTGGGAAAGCAAGGAATGGATTCTCCCCTAGAGCCTCCAGAAAGGAACACTGACCCATGATGGACTTCTAAGCTACAGAACTGTAAGACGCAACAGCAGCAGAGCCACCATGGGTCCACGAAGGCTAACATGCTGTCTGGCCCCTTACAGAAAAGGTTTGCCAACAACTCCTGGTGTTATGACTGTTTAAGCCCCCAAATTTCAGCTTCTCTGGCCTATTTTTTCTAAGGAACCTCAATCCCCATATGACTAGCAGTCCAGGGGAAGACAGAAAATACATACAGTCACCATGGCAACTTTTCCCCAAAGCTATTCCTGCTTCTCCTCATCAAGACGGTCACGACTGATCTTTACTCTAGGTCTTTTAAAAACCGTGGCCGGGAGGCAGCATCCACTGCTCTTTACTGACCCTGAAATAAGAAGGCTGATGAGTTTATCGGAGCCAACAACGAAGGGGTGTGGTAATTAAAAGACGGCCACAGACTAACACGTTCCCCATCAAGAAGTGCAGTCTATGGCCTCTTCCCCCGGATCTGGGAGGACTCCGTGCTTGACAACACAGCGTGACAGAAGCGACGATGCACTCACTGACTTTGGGGCCCAGGCCTTAAAAGACTGGGAGCTGCCACTTCCTGTGTCTTGGAATCCTTGTGCTTGGACCCCGGTTTCCACGCTCTAATAAGGAAGCTCCAGCAGCCCTGTGGGGAGAGGTGCTGAGGATCCTAACCAAGCTCCCAGGCCAAAGCTAGTGCCAACTTACCAGCCATGTGAGTGAGCCAGCTTAGAAGTGGACCCTCCAGCCCCAGATGCCACCACACAGGGCAGAAACGAGCCTTCCTGGCTGAGCCCTGCCCAAACTGCAGGTCTGAGAGTCAAATTAACAACTAGTTTCAGACCATTAAGCTCTGGGGTGACTTGTTACACAACAGATAACCAGAACTTTGGGTCTCAGGATCCAGCTAGCTGCTCTGGGCATGTTAACTGACCAACATAATGGGTTCCAATAGACTTTCAGACAGCATCATCAGTGCTGTCCTAGGGCATCACTGTGGCACTTCAGCGGTCAATTGTAAAGCTGGAGCCAACGCCTCCCTGCAGAGCTTAAATAATTTAGACACGAGAAGGTAAAATCATCAGGCTCTGTGTCCAACTAGAAAGTGTTTTTTAAATGGGTAATGGGAGGAGTTGAGGACCAGGCACCAAACCAGATTTCTCGTCTTGGTTCAGGGAGAGATTCAGGAAGGGGCCCCTGAACAGGAATTGTATCAATTCTCTCTTCCTTATACCCTTCTACTTCTCACCTCTAGGACCACACGGTAAAAACCGGATCACTAGGGCAGTATCTGGTACAGGGAGTCAGTCCTCTTTATAAAAAAAAATCAACCTCTGGGCCTAGACAGTTCATGGGAAAGAGAAAAGTCAGGAAGTTAACCTTTCATAGTCTAGATAATAAAAACATAAAATGTAACTATATAGCAATTCCCAGACTTCATGCTGAGTGGTTTCTGACACCTCATGATTTCTAATTATCGAGTGGTAGTTATAAAATACTCAAAACCAAATAAACATTTTTCCTTGACTTATATGACACCGCCTCCGGGAGACAAACTATCATCCCATTCTTCTGAAAGCTACTGCAACTTGAACAGAGCTGCCAGATATTGTGGCATTCAAATCTAAAGACACTACCCTTCTCCAGAGCCCTGGCCTTCCTCCGAGACCTCTGGATAAAACTCTGCCAAGTGGAATTCTTTAGCTGAAGGACTCGTGCATTAACACCACCTGATACTCATTCACAAATGTTTCTTCACTTATATTATCATCAGGGTTGTGCAGTGGTGATTTCCCACCTGGAAGAAGGGTTTCCCCTATGCTAACAAGCCGAAAACAGCAACCTCCACCTTCTCTCTATGTAATAATAACGACCCCTCGGTATCTAAGCAATCTTTGCCCACCTCAAGGGCATCAAGATTCTTCTCCGATGTCTTCTCCTAGAAATTTGTAGTTCTAGGTTTTACATTTAGGCCTGCGATCCATTTCAAGTTCATTTTTGAAATGGTGGGAAGTATGGATGGACTTTTTTGGGTTTTTTTGCAGCTGCCAACAATTGTTCCAGCACCGCTTGTTGGAAATGTTGGCTGAACTGAATCTTTGCCAAAGATATCAAAAAGATCGGTAACTTAAAAAAAAAAAAAGATCAATAAGTGAGTACAGTGGAAGATATTTAAGGGTGGGGGAGAAATGGGACCAACTTGAAATTAGTCAAGAGCTGCGTGGACTCAGGCAAGTGGAAAAAAAGGAGCCGCTGGTCCGGCTTCAGAGGGGGCCACCAGCCTGATTTCACTGAACAGAGGCGACCGCTTCCTGTGGACCTGAGACATGGGCAGCAGTTACATTCAAGCCATGGCCTTGCTGCGGGACATAGCAGAGTCTCAGGACGACGAAGAAGCTGAAAAGAAAAAGTCCATCATCTCTGAAGCAGAAAAGTTAGCACAGGGGATCCCAGGACGTGAGCCCTGAAGTTTTCAGGTTCTTTAAACCCTTTGCAGGACCACAGCCTCTGGAGAACTCAGAAGTCTGCACTCTGGCAGCTCAGGACTGTCACCTGGGAGCTTTTAAAAACCCGACCCCGCAGCCCTCGGACCGGAATCTTGGGCAGGGCGGGTAAGAGGCACTTTCAACGGCCCCAGGCGAATCCAGCGCGCAGCCGGGGCTGGGGACGTGGGCGGGACGTTCCCTCGCGCGCACGGGGTTTGGGATCGGCCAGGCAGGAACGCGGACGCCGGGGCGAGCACGCCCAGGGCCGTCCCTCCCCGCTTGCCCCGCGGTTCCCGCCAGCTGCGCCCACCTCCTCCCGTGCCCTGTGACCGCCCGCAGGTCGCTCTTCCGGGATGGGGCCGCCCTCTTCGGCTTCTCCCGGACGCCGCGGCGGTGGCGCGGAGGCCGCGTAGTGACAGTCCCGCCCCGGAAGAGGGAGCGGGTAGCCGCGGAGGGCGTCCCAGGTAAGCGCCGGCGCCGGGCCGGCACCGCAGCCGCGTGCCCAGCGCCCTCCCCGGCCCGGCCCCCACCTGGTCTCCTGGTTGCTGAACTTCTTGGTGACCACCTTGCCCAGCTCCAGGCCCAGCCGGTCGGCCACGCGCTGGGACAGGTCCTGGTGCGAGCTGCCGCTGAAGAGCACGATGTTGGGCATGGTCAGGCGCGGGGCTCCAGGCGGCGCGGGGCGGCGGAGGCGGCGGTAACTCGGGAGCCTGTGGCGAAAGCTGGAAAGCGCGACTGGCCGACACCGGGAGGAGCGGAGCTAAGAGGAGCTGGAGGGGGCGGAGCTGGAGGGGCGGAGCTGGGAGAGGGGAGCTGGAGGGACGGGACTGGAGGAGGAGCTGGAGGCGGCGGAGCTGAGGGAGGAGGAGCTGCGGGGTGGGAAGAGCGGGAAAGCGCAGCCGCGGATCCCGGAGGCGGAGCTGGACGGGCGGAGCTGAGGGAGGAGGAGCTGCGCGGTGGGAAGAGCAGGAAGACGCAGCCGCGGGCCGGGTAGGAGGGGCTGGAGGGGCGGAGCTGAGGGAGGAGGAGCTGGAGGCGGAGGCGGAGTGGGAAAGTGCCGCAACAGGACCCGAAGGAGGAGCTGGAGGAGGAGGAACTGAGGGAGCGGGGCGGGGGAGGAGGAGCTGGAAGGGAAAGGGTGGAAGGAGGGCGGGAGGGGAAGGGGTGTTGGAGAAGATGGGGGCGGGAGGAGTAGCTGGAGGAGCGAGAGAGGGAGGGGGAGGAGGATTGGAGGAAGAGCCCGAGGGTGCTGCGAGGCGGGTGCTGCGAGGCAGAGGCTGCTACACAGCGAGGGCTGTAGGATGAGAAACCCTGGGGGGCCTGGCGCCATGGGAGAGCTCCAGGCCCTAATCTTGACCTTTCTGGCCTGCTTCGCGGGGGAGATTCAATGAACCAGATTAACTGGGCACAGAGGGAGGGTGAGGGAAGGGCGATGAAGGTGCCTCGCAACCAGGAGCGACCCCTAACCTGGAATACCGCCAAACCCACTGTAGATCACTGGTGCAGATCACAGGGGTCTGCACACTGGCCTGCAGGCCAGACCGCATGCTGCCTGTTTGCACCAGAGAGCTAAGCATGATTTTACACTTGAACATTTGTGTATGTATGTGATAACAGCTACAATACCATTGAACCCCAATTAAGAGACATATTATCCCCTTCAGAAAGGAACTCCTTTCCTCTCATTAGTGGGTGTGTACTGCAAAAAACTGTACTCTATTATTACAGTTTGCATTTCATCAATAAAAACATTGTGAATTTTTTTCTCTCTTGTTATATAAGTACCTACATAATATCCTCTCCATTTTGCCTCTTGGCCCTCAAAGCCTAAATTATTTACCATCCAGTCCTTAGTCAAAGAAAAGAACTGTCCAGGGTTCTTGAAAAATTCACAGCGCCAGTGACCATCTGAGCCCTGACCGCAGGTGGAGGGGGCAAGGTTGCTCTCGACGTGATGTGCGATGGAACAAAGGCCCTTCCAGATTCCTCATTTTTACGTAGATGTGGTGGTCCTTGTGCCAGCTTCACAACCTCCTGCCTGTCGCTTTCTCAAAGGCCTGACCCCAGGAATGCAGTCCGCCCAGGTGGCCCCCAGCCGAAGCCCTCCACATCCCTGGAGGCCCCGCCTTCCCTTCCCTCCCTGCAGACGAGAGCAAAAAGTCTTTCTCAAGAAGCAAATACACTCCCAAACCAACCTCTGGGCACAAACCAAATGTGGTGGAAGGGAATGTGTTACATGGGGGTGGAGGACTCGCGCGTTGATGATGCTGGTCACAGTTCAACGTTCCTCAGTGAAAACAGATTAAACAGGTTGGATAAATGGCTGGGTTTTACCTAACGTTGCCAAAAATTGGCTCTCCATCGACAAGAGAAGGCCACTCGCAGGTGGGTTGTAGCCTGCTCTAATCTGACTTCGTATTTTTGGGATTTGGGGGATTGTTGGGATTATTCATATCATTGGAATTTTTCATCTGGGCCCATGTACTTTGCAAATTAGACTGCCTAGCACATCACGTGTTTCTTTTAAACTCCTGCATCTGCCTGCTTACCAAAAAATTGTCCAAAGCGTTAGTTATGGCAGCACCTCTGCCCCTTTTTCATTCCGCCTGGAGATGTATACGTGCTCTATTAATTTTGGGGGGGAAAACCCTTCTTGCAATGCCTTCTTATCTATGGATTCTATGGATAATTACCAGAGCAATGAGATTTATACTCATACTCAAACATATGTTTAAAATTTTTATTGAATGAGTCTGCCAACGTAATTATTTTAAATTCTCCTAATAAAATTTACTACCAACAGTATTACTCTAATTTTTATGTCCTTAAAATTTCTCTCATAGACAAAATATATACACATTCTTCTCAGAGGGAAAGTGGCTTCTTGTTGGCACGGTGGGGCTGCAGTTCTTTGATAACAAAACGGACGGACTCTATAAAACAGTAGAAGTTAAAGCACCTGTCCTCCAAGTCTGTTTATGGTCGGGCACTTGTAAGCTATGATTGAATTGTCACAAACCATGACTTCAATACTACCAGGGAGAAGCAATATCTGGGTTGGGGCAACTAATAAAATGGTTGTTGGTACAACACTTTGATGAGTTACTATGCTTAAATGCTGAGGGTAAACAAGGGGAAATGTCCCACTGGGATGGATGAGAGTCATCTAAAATCACCATGAGTAGCAGACTGTCCAGAAAGCTGATCTTTATTTAAGGGTGAACACTTTCTCTCCTAAGCCCCTTTATCCTTGATCCATAGCACCCAGGTTGTGGGGACCTTGGTCTAGAGCGGGTCTCTCAGCCTTGGCACTACTGACATTTGGGCTGGGTAATGCTTTGTTGTGGGCCCTGTCCTGTTCCTTGTAGGATGTTTACCAGCATTCCTGGCCTCTACCAGTAGCACCTCCCCACCAGTTGTGACAACCAAAAGTGTCTCCAGACATTGCTAAATGTCCCCTAAGGAGTAAAATCACCCCAGGTTAAGAACCACTTGTCTGAACAAACCACTGTCCCTTTCTTCCTCCATGTGAGCCTCTCCTTAGAGCTGCTTGGGCTTCCTCACAGCATGGCTGCAGGGTTCCAAGAAAGAGGGTTCCAAGAAGATAAGGCTCAATGAGCAAGAGCTTATCCAGCCTCTGCTTTGATCCTGTTTGCTAATGTCCCATTGGCCAAAGCAAGTCACATGGCCAAGACCAGCGTCAAAGTGGTATGGGACAACATAAGGGCATGAATATTAGGTCCACCAGTCCACCAGCTGTCTACCCCAGTGCACTGACTTCTTGGACAGAACGTGGAGTTGAGGAAGCCCCCAAGAAAATGGAACACACGTTCAAAGACTCGAGACCCAGAGGATGAAAAGAACATCTACTATGTGTACATAAAATCTTAGACCATGAACATATTATAAAATATTCATTATTTTAAGATAAAATGTTAGTGGAGAAAATTAAAATGATAAGATATTTCCATTGTCGACTTCTGTCTTCATTGACTCATGGATAGGGCTGAAGTGGGAAAGCACTCATTTGAGTTCGTGAACAGTTTCACATCTTGTATTCTCCGCATCATTTAGCCAGGTTCTTTCTGTATAGTGAGAGCTCTAAATATTTTCTGAATGAATTTATTTTCAACTATTCCTAGGGCTGAGAAATGGAAGAAATGGCGCAAAGTCACATGGCTAGTAAAAGGCAATAGGGGATTAGAATGCAGACCTTCTAGCTCAGCCCTTTGTTCTCTGGAACAGTGCTGTCCAAGAGAAATATAATACAAGCCATGTATGTAATTTACATGTTTAGTAGCCATATTTAAAAAGAGTAAAAAGAAACCAGTGAAGTTATCTTAGTAATACACTTTAACCCAACAGATCCCAAAATATTATCACTCCTACTTGTAATCAATATTAAAATTATTCATTAGATATTTTCCAGGTTTTTCATACCAAGTGTTTGAAGTACGATGTATACTTTACACCTACAGCGCATCTCAATTTAGATTTCCCATAGTTCAAGTGTTCAACACCCGCATGTGACTGGTAGTTGCCATATTGGAGTGAGAAGCTCTAGAACACTGGTTCCTAAGAGCAATGCCAAGACACCCTGACGCATCCATTCTATCAGGTGTTTTTATTAGGAGTCTGACACTTTACAACTAATTATAAAACGCTAATGTTTATAAATAATTTAAATTATAAGTTAAAATGGATGCAAGTTTATTCTTCAATTAGTGGCATTTTCACTCGTAATCAAGTATTTTTCCGATTTTTATTTCTATATCTTTTACTTTCTATCATGTAAAGAAAAATAATTTTTAAACAGAGAGGAGGGTAAAATGAACACCCCTAAACCAATCACCTAGATTTGGCAGCTGTCACAATTTTGCTATATTTGCTTCATCTGTTTTTTTCCTGAAGCGTTCTAAATTACAGTCATCGTATATTCACCTCAAAATTATTTAGTCTGCATCTATAAAAAGATATGGATATCACATAATGTATAAAAATTAACTCAAAATGGATCAAAGCCCTAAATATAAGAGCTAAAACTATAAAACACTCACAAGAAAACATAGGTATAAATCTTCATGGCCTTGGATTAGGCAATGAGTTCTTTATTATGACACCAAAAGCACAAGCAACAGCAACAACAAAAATAGATAAGCTGGACATCAAAATTAAAACTTTTGCGCTTCGAAGGATACCATCAAGAAAAGGCAACCCAGGGCTTCCCTGGTGGCGCAGGGGTTGCGCGTCCGCCTGCCGATGCAGGGGAACCGGGTTCGCGCCCCGGTCCGGGAGGATCCCACGTGCCGCGGAGCGGCTGGGCCCGTGAGCCGTGGCCGCCGAGCCTGCGCGTCCGGAGCCTGTGCTCCGCAACGGGAGAGGCCGCGACAGAGGGAGGCCCGCGTACCACAAAAAAAAAAAAAGAAAAGGCAACCCAAAGCATGGGAGAAAACGTTTGCAATTCATATATCTGATGAAGGACTTGTATCTAGAATGTATAAACATGACCACAACGCAATAAAAAGACAAATAATTCAAAAACGGGCAAAGGAACCTGCACATGGACGTTTACAGCAGCTTTATTCACAGCTGCCAAAACTTACGAAGCAACCAAGATGTCCTTCAGTAGGTGAATGGATACATAAAGTGTGCTGCAGCCAGACAGTGGAATATTATTCAGAGATACAAAGAAATGAGCTCTCAAGCCATGAAAAGACACAAAGGAACCTCAAATGTGCATCACTAATTAAAAGAGACGGAAAAGGCTACACAGTGTACGATTCCAACTGTATGATATTCTGGAAAAGGCAAAACTACGGAGACAGTAAAATGATCAGCGGTTGCCAGGGGTTAGGGGGAGGGAGGGATGGATAGGTAGAGCACAGAGGATTTGGGGGGCAGTGAACCTATTCTGTATGATACTATAACGGTAGATACATGTCTACACGTTTGTCCAAACCCATAGAGTGAACGCTAATGTAAATTATTGACTTTGGTTGATGATGATGTGTCACTGTTGGTTCATCAATTGTAACAAATGTATCACTCTGGTACAGAACGTTGATAGCTCAAGAGGCTACGCGTACGTGGAGGTTTGCAGGAACTCTCTGTACTTTCCACTTGATTTTCCTGTGAACCCAAAGCTGCTCTAAAAATGTCAAGTCCATTAAAAGAATGAAAAAAAAAGTAGGCCAAGGATCTGAATAGATATTTTTCCAAAGAAAATATACAAATGGCTAATAAATACATGAAAAGATTATCAGCATCATCAGCCATCAGGGAAAGGCAAATGAAAACCCTAATGATACCACTTCACACCCATTAGGTCGGCTATAGTCAAGAAGACAGATAATGACAAGTGTTGGTGAGAATGTGGAGAAATTGGAACCCTCGTATACTGCTGGTAGGAATGTAAAATGGTGCAGCTTCTTTGGAAAACAATCTGGCAGTTCCTCAGTTAAACACAGAATTACCACCTGACCCAGCAATTCTACTCCTAAGTACATAGCCAAAAGAACTGAAAACAAGTACTCAGAGAAATAGTTTACATGAGTGTTTATAGCAGCACTGTTCCCAATAGCCAAAGGATGAAAATGACCCAGATGTCTATCAACTGAGGAGTGGATAAACAAAACGTGATCGTTCCATACAGTGGGATATTATTCAGCCATAAAAAGGAATGAAGTTCTGATACGTGCTGTGACATGGATGAACCTCAGAAACAGTAAGCTAAGGGAAAGAAGCCAGACACAAAGGACCACATATTGCACGATTCCATGTCCAGAATAGGCAAATCCATAGACACGTAAATTAAGGGTTACCTAGGGCTGGGGGATGGGAGGATGGAGGGTCCAGGGGGCGATGGCTAAGGCGTGTGGGGTTTCTTAGGGGGTAATGAAAATGTTCTAAAATTGATTATGGAGATGGATGCACAACTCTGTGAATATACTAAAAGCCATGGAATTTTATACTTTACATGAATAAATTGAATAGTATGTGAATTACATCTCAATAAGAGATACTTTTAAAGATAAGGACATTTCTTTATGACTCCAATACCATGATCACGTCTCATATATTATGTCAGGTTGTCCTGCTATTAGGGATATTGAGGATGATACTGATTTAAGGTGGTGATGGTCTGATTCCTTCATTGTAAGGCTCTTCTCTACCCTCGCAAATGCTGATTTTCTAATTCTATCATCCCTTCCTGTCTACAAATATTCACTGGAATTCTCCAGTGAAGAAGAGCATCCCTTCATCTTCTACAGCTATACGTGGTTACCCTAAAATATAGTTTGTACTAGAAAATCAAGACAAAAGTTTCGTTTTCTTCCTTTTAATGACCAGTTTTCAGGGTACGGAGTTTGGTATAAACGCTATCTCCCACTGAAAGGAACCGGGGTCCTTGGAGATCTAGCAGGTCCAAGGTCTGGGGCAGGGGATGGACAACATGATCCAAGACACCCTGCGGCAGCTCCTCCCAAGACAGGGAGGACTGTGTCTGCAGGATCAGGGAGCTGGCTTAAAGTGGTTACTTCTTCTCAAAAGTGGGACAGCGTGACCAGCAAAATTCATGGACTGATAATGGCCTGAAATGTACAAAATATCTAAAAAACAACAAGTTCATAACAATAGGCAATAAAACGAAAGCCCGAAGTCAACCTCACGTGGACCCAATGAAGATGAATATTAAACTAATTCCTTTCCATGAAAATTGGTCATGAGAGAGTTCGCTTTCTTGAGAGGCAAGGTGAGGGCGGAATTAGCCGATTTCTCGGGTCATTACATATAGTCTGAGGGCTGCCCAGGGGAATTTCCTTTTCATGTGGGTTGGATCAGTCTTGGGTTGGAAATGAGATCAAAGATAAAGACTCTGGTGCCCTCAGTGAATCTAAGAGAGCTGGATACGGCACACATAATTCAAGCAGAGGACTCCAGCAAGTTAAGTGGCCCAGGAATTCCCAACCAGGGCAAAGATGGAAGCGTGAGGAAGTTTTATAATGGTGGCGCCAGAAGGTTCTTCAAGGGGATAGAGGGTTTTCAGGATTGTGAGGAGGCGGGGGAGCATTCTGACGAGAGGAGAAACACAAAGTCAGTTAACTTGAATTGAGCTTCATTTTAGTGTGAGCCAAACAGAGAAGTGAAGGGTCTAAAGTAAGGACCGAAAAAGTAACTTGCTGCAAACCCTTTCTAGAATAAGGTAGCCACTGAGAGAAGGAATAACAACGTCACATGTGCATGTAACACTTACTACACTGCAGGCCCTCACATCAACCCTATGAGGTTGGTCTTATGACTCTCATCGCCATTTCACAGGTAAAGAAACTGGGAAACAGAGCCGTTAGGTAACTTGCTCAAAGTCACACAGCTTTGTAGTGGAGCCAGGCAGCTTTTACTACGGCACTCACTGCCTCTTACATCATTCCATCATGTAAGTGGGAGCAACTGAAGAAGGCTTTCCATTTTAGATCTTGATAAAGATCTTGATAAAGAATGAAGAATCCTGTCAAGAATCAATCTTGATAAAGATGGTCCCGCCCACCCAACGTTTCTTGGGATGTTGTTGGAGTGCCTCGGCCTCTCTTGTCTTCTTTGATCTTTCTACAAGCTCTCTTTGCCGACATCCAGGCCCATGACCCGGTAAATCCTGATGATTTACACGCTCATATCTCCAGCTCAGACCTCTCTCCTGAGGGCTAGTCTTGAACATCCAACTCTATAATGGGTGGGCAAACCAAGGCCAAATTCTGTTCACAGCCTGTTTCATTAAGAAAGCTTTACACACTCACATGCAGATGAAAATTTTCACTGACATGTTGTCTATGGCTGCTCGGTGCCACAAGGACAGAGTTGAGGAGTTGTGGCAGAGTTCATGGGGCTTTAAGGCCTACATATTTACTATTTGGTCCTTTACAGAAAAAAATGGGCCTCTTCAATGAGAAGCCTTCTTTTCCCCCGCACTCCAGCCTGCCCAGCTTTATTGAGGTATAATTGGCATATACCTTGGGTAAACTTAGAGTGTACGATGCGTTGATTTGATACACATATATTACAAAATGATCACCACCATAGTGTCGGCTAACACCTTCAGCACATAATTCCGATTTCCTTCTTGTGGTGACAACAATGAAGATCCACTTTCTTAGCAATTTTCAAAAATATAATACAGTAGTATTAGCCATAATAACCATGCTGCACATTAGATGCCCAGAGCTTATTAATCTTACAGCTGAAAGCATGTTTCTGTGGCCAATATCTTCCCCTTTCCCCCACCCCCCAGCCCTTGATTCTGATCTGCCCATTACTTTTCATGTGCCGAGGCTGTTAGTTCTGTTTGCAAAGTCTCAACCTCAAGTCCGTTCACTTCTGTCCCTCTCCATGGCCACCAGTCAGCCCTGGCCTTGGCCTCCTGCGTGATATTTGGTCCCAAGATCTTTGCCTCTCCAGTCCCTTTCCACGCGACAATCAGAATGATTTTTTTTTTTTTAAATCAAAGCTAATTATATCACGTCACTCTCCTGCTTACAACCTGTCAATGGCTTCTCATTGTGCTTGGAATTTGGCCCTGCTTAACCCTCCAACTTCATGTGCCCTCACTGAACTTCAGCTTCTCTTGTCTCCTTCCTACAACACAAACAGCCCTCCTGGCCACAGGACCTTTGCATATGTGCCTTCCTCTCTCAGGAAGCTCCTTCCACTGACTCCTCCATCACAGGCTTGGCTCCTTTGATCTCCTGGCCTCAGTTTATAAATGTCACTTCTTTAACCTCCCCACAAACCACAATTCTCTTTCCTCCCCTCACTCCCACTCCACTTTTTCTTTACCTCCTTGTTCCTTGTGTTGACTGCCTTCATGGCATTGACCTTAATCTGTAAGTATCATCTTGCTGCTTTTAGCTGCATATTACCTATTGACTAGACTGTAAGTAACACAGTCAGGGATTGGGTCAGTCTTGGTCACAGATTTATCCTCAGAGTCTAGCACAGGGGTTGGCCAGATGGTAAATATTCTCAGCTTTATGACCATAGGGTCTCTGTTACAACTACTCAAGTCTGCAGTTGTAGCACAAAAGCAGCCACACATGTAAATAAATGCACGTGGCTGTGTTTCAATAAAACTTCATTTATAGACACTGCAATTTAACTTTTGTGTGTCATGAAATATTATTTTTTCCCCTCCATACTTAAAAAATGTAAAAACCATTCTTAGCTCAAAGGCTGTACAGAAACGGGGGGCAGGTTAGATTTGGCCCCCAGGCTATAAGGAGTTTGACAGTCCTTCATCTAGCACATTGCTTGGCAGATTCTCATCATTTTTGTTTTTCTTTTTTGGGGGAATAAAGAAGACAGGCGGGGAAGAACTTAAAAATCAGAAATGTTCTCCAACCAATACTCCTTAAATTTGCGTGTGGAGAGAGCAAACACATGGTTAAAAGAAAATGTGATTATTTTGCAATTGACATGATCAACATAGACAGCAACCAAAAGTCCCTTCATCATCTGGCATCTTCCTAAAGATCCACTTCTCTTTATGCTGTGCAGACAGAGCCACTTTCATAAACACTCCAGCGATAAAATAGGAATTAGTATCAAGTGACCCCTAGAAACTTCTTAGAGCCATGAGGAATAACTCAACAAAACATGCTTTTCTGGACACACACATACACAAACACACCCTTAATCTTTCCAGTTCTATCATTGACTTTTTGTCCCTCTGGATTCTGAATTGCCCCATCCTTTTCTTCTCTTTCCCCAGAATATTGAGACACTTTTCCTTGGAGGAATTGGTAGTGAATGCAAAACTAGCACCCAATTTAATGATGCATCTGCTCTTAGTTGTGGTCGTTTTATTCTTGGCCTCGTTCTGGAGACCACCATCCTCTTTTCCTGCCGTCATTCACGCCATTAGGACTGTGATGTAACACGATTTCTCTTTATGCTCCCATCTGACAGATCTCTTGTTCCTCAGGCTCAGAGGAGTCATTTAAAAAGATACAAACTGTTTATGCCACCTAATTAATTTAGCAAAGGTGCTGGGGAAATGTTGAAAACAGTGTTTTCTTTGTATTTATTTTAAAAGTGTTTATTTTTGAAAATAGTGTTTATTTTTTAAAACAGATAAAATGAATACCTTTGGAAACCTTTTTCTCCAAAATAAAATTCTAACGTATGTCGACAAGTTCAGCATGTACTTTCTGAAGGTTTATTATATATAAGAATCTGATTTACAAGCACAGCTTTTTAACAAACAATGTTCATTTCCCTGAATGCCAACGTATGATAACAACAACCTACCTATCAGTTCTCAGAAGCGTGATATGATTTTCCTGATCTTTTAAAAGAGGAATAATGTGACCTTATTCAGGATTGAAAAAGCTTCAGCTCAAGTGTCTTTGGGGAAAAAGCCACTCTTAGTCAATTATTAAACTCCATTGGCACTCCTTCAAGGTTACACTATCATAGCAAGAGAAAGGCTGCAGCAAGCCACAATCAGGAATTTTAGTTCCAACACACTCCTCTGGAACATTTAGACCCTTAAATTGCAGGTGCCTAAATTAAGTCAATAAAATACATTTAATAAACACCCATCTTGTGTGAAACACAAAACATCAAGTATAAATCCTATCAGTTTAATATAGAAAAAGTAAGGCAGCCAAGGTTAGTGGTGAGCAAAGGATTTGAACTCCCTGTTTTCTGTGTATAAGTTTTTGATTTTTTTTTTTTTTTTTTTTTTTTTTTTTTTTTTTTTTTTTGTGGTACGCGGGCCTCTCACTGCTGGGGCCTCCCCCCTTGGGGGGCACCGGCTC
>NC_041220.1:155962510-155981371 GCF_002837175.3 Physeter macrocephalus | reverse complement strand
ACGAACCCGCGTCCCCTGCGTCGGCAGGCGGGCTCTCAACCACTGCGCCACCAGGGAAGCCCTGATTTTTATTATTTTAAACATTGAAACACAGAAGATAATTGCTCACCCTTCGATACTGGACAGGGTGAGATATCCTTTGGGAACCAGTGGGATGCTAAATATCTGATGACAGGCCACTGGTGAAATGAATGTATTTTACGACTGTAACGGGAATAAAATTAATATAAAAATCATATGTAAATAAAATTATACGTATGTTCCCTTTTAGTCTCTAAATAAACGAAGCTGTATCATCCAAGACTGCTCACCAAGTAATCTAAGGGGTACCATATTGCTCCTTAATTTTCTAATACTTTCCAAATCATTCCTGATTTTTAGAAACTGTCCGCATGATCTTTTGTTTGATGCAGCCATGACCAGCTAAACGATGCCCCTGTCTGAGCTGTGATTTGACACAAGGAACCACATCTAACTCATCCAATGATGTCCCCCTTATATGGATGTCACTAGGGCCCCAATGGCAGTTCTTGGATTTGTTGCAGCCTAGGGGCCACCAGGCTAGGTACTCCAGATCTCAGCTGGCTCAGCCTGTGGGTACCAGAGCTTTCTACATGGCGTGGACCACGAGAACTATGGTTCTTCAGACATGGGGCCACCAACGCCCCCTGCTCCAGCCTGCTGGGCCCCGTACACTGGCACTGCCCCCCCACCTGCCTTCAAAGCTGCCAGAGAGCCGTACTGTCTGGTGATTTCGTATCTAATCAGCAGAGAATGTATGTTAATAGCAACGATATTATTCTCAGTGCTTAATTCACTTTCAACTTTTGATGAACCAATAGCAAATGAATAATAACATTTTCCAGCCACTTTTTCTAGCTGGAATAGTAACATATTTAATATCACTATTAATTTACCAAGTCATGCAGCCTCCTCAATGATTGGTTATCATGATGTTCAATGACATGGCAAAACCTGGTACTCAGTTTATTTTAGAATGCACGTTATTAATTATTCTTACTAGTCATAGCAGCTGCTATCTTGCTGTTTACCAAATAGTAGAGAAATACAACAATTTCAGGTTGAAACATGAAATGACTGATACTGAACCATTTATGACCTACAAAAACAGCTATTTCATGTGATTCCACCTGGTAGTTCTAACAACTTGAATGCCAGTACTGTAAAATACACTGCCTGATAAATATGCTTTTCTCTTGGCCAGTGGCTCTCAATCGCGGACACATTTGCCCCCTAGGGGACATGTGACAATGTCTGGAGACTTTTCTATTTGTTTCATCTTGGGGGCTAATGCTGGCATCTAGTGAGCAGAGACCAGGGACACAGCTGAACATCTTACAATGCACAAGACAGCCCACCACGAAGAAGTATCCAGACCAAAATGCCGAGATCGCTGAGGCTGAGAAATCCTGCTCGAGGAGGATTTATAGACTAGATGGCCATGTATGTGTGTGTAGCTGTGTCTTACAGCTATAGCTCTTTCCTTTCCTTCTGGCCCTTTATTTGTGCTTAATCTTTACTAGTACACACCTTCTGTTTGATTAACTTAGTGAAGAAAAACCCATTGAAAATCAGAAGCTAGGAAACTGGTAGACCAGAGATGAATACAGAAGCCTTCCTGTGATTATAAAACAATATCTTAAGAGAAATTAAATGAGTGATGCCACTGTCTGCTGTGCCAGCACGGAATTCAGGTCTATACCAGTATGCTCTCAGTTTCTTCCCAACTTGTCACCTACAAGCTGCCCTAACAGACCCTCTGATCTACCGACATTGGTTTACCCAACTGTCGTAAGATATCTTGTTCTTTCTGGAATTTTTGCTTTCATCCTCCCCACACCTGAACTCAGTTGTATATTAGACCTTCTTTCTCACTAGCGCCACTTACCTACAGTAATGTTCACGGACAACTTACTTGTTCAATGTGCATTTTATGAAGTAGTTGATTGGACATATTTCACACATGTTCTTTTATATACAGTTGACTCTTCAAGCAGTATGGATTTGAACTGTGCGGGTCCACTTATAAGCAGATTTTTTTCAATAGTAAGTACCAGAGTAAGGGGTTGATTGAATCATGGATAGAAATGAATCTCAGATCTGGAGGGCTAAATGGCCAGCTATAAGTTATACGCAGATTTACCAGTGCGAGAAAGGTCTGGCCACTAACCCCCATGCGTTGTTCAAGGGTCAACTGTAGTTTATTTTTAAAAAAACTCTGTGTTGTGGAATCATTTTAGATATACAGAAAAGTTGCTGAGCTAGCATACAGAGTTCCTACAAACCCTTCACTGAGTCTCTGCTCATGTTCAAATCTCACAAACCAGGGCCCACTTGTTAAAACTAAGAAATTAACAGCGCTTCAATGCTACTAACTAAACTCCATATCTGATTTGATTTCACTACTTTACCATTATGTTTTTGGTTATTTTCTTCTGTTCCAGGATCTGATCCAGGACATCACATTGCATGTAGCGTAGTTTTGTTCCTTTTCTTTTCTTTTCAATTGAAGTATAGTTGATTTACAATGTTGTGTTAGTTTCAGGATATCCTTTTTCAGATTCTTTTCCATTATAGGTTATTACAAAATAGTGAGTATAGTTCCCTGTGCTCTACAGTAGGTAGTTTTTTTTTCGTTAATATTTCTTATACAGAAGAGTTTTTGAAAGAATAGCAATTGCCTCACTTTCTATTTCAAGACAAAATGCAACCTGGAAGAAAACTTCATACTCTAGGCCACAGTTAGGAAACCAGTGTCCTGCGGTTCTGTTTTCTTTGGTCATCGTAGCGATGTCTCTGCATTGTTGCCTTTCACTTGAACAAGTTGCTGACTTTTAAAATAGAGGAGATTTCATCTAAAAGGCAGATCTTTGACTTCACGTGAAAAATCAGAAGATCTGGCAGCAATGGCCCTGCTTCTGCGTTGAGCCACAGTTGTTTGTCCCCAAGTCGAGGCTGTCCCCTTTTGGGGGGCAGCAATCTTCTCTCTGCCACGTCCCAGCAGGCTTTATTTTATCCCCACGGAGGCCAAATGTCGGCTGTCACTTTTTGTCTCTGCCCAGCCCTAGTCACACATTTCCTTTGCTGTCTTGGCTCTTGCAGGCGGCTGATTTAGCTTGTCTACCTCTAAGCCTTAGGACCCATGTAAATTAGAGGGCAAATAGCTGCCTGGCTCCAATTATCTTGGGCCTGCAGCTCAGGACGAGCCTGCATTTGGAGAAATTTAATTATCCTCGTAGACAGTGAAAGTGCTTTCACTGTTGAAGAGAAAAAACCCAAAGAGCATATCGAATAGGTCTGCATCAACGTTGCCTTAAGATGGAGGCTGTTCTTAAGCAGGGGATTCTGCACCAGCCTCAGCAGAGCTTGGCAGTCAGGCCTGAGATGGGGGAACGGAGACCCATACTGCACTCCTTATGGCAAAAGACCTGCGCCCTGCCCGGTACTTTTAGAGAATTAAAGAACATTCCAATTTTAAAATGAATAACGCAGCCCTAAGAAAACAGGTAGCAGTGGCATTGCCTAATTTTAGATTTTTGTTTCAGATACTGCTGGTTGGCAATTCTCCCTTCCATTTGAATTGTATGCATAAGTAGCTTGACGTTTGCAATTTTAGTTTAATTCCCCCAATAATCCTTATTTTAGAAATATGTTTATATTTTCAATTTCTTCCAGAGAAAGGCCTTCTTATTGTATCATCATTGTTTGGTAATAATTTTCCATTTTTATTGTGTATTTTCTGTATAATTTGGAAAACCTAAAATATGGAAAGTATATTGGTCTCATGGAGAAGCATGTTGAAGGGAAGGAACTAGAACTTACTATTTTAGCATGACTTCCAGTGAATTTGTTTTTCTAACAGTAAAGGAAATTCACAAATATTTCACTTCTTGGTTATTTTAGTGATATGTCTACTAAGATCATATATTGTTAATTTTTAAATTTGGGGGAAAAAACTCCAAAGGAATAGCTTCTTACTGTCTTGAATTAAAGATTACTGTATGCAAATCAGACCTTTAACTGTCTTAATAAACTAGTGTTTGACTAGTTACCAAGACAGAAAAATTCTGAAAAATACTGGGGAGACTTCTGAAGAGAGAAACAAGGTTTTCCCTAGAAGTTTTCCTTACCAAGGCTCCCATACTTTTTCATAAAGGAGAACAGTTTGAACTGTGCCTGTTATTTTGAATGATGAAGAATAAAATCGCCAGTCACAAACTGTTATCCAGCTATCTTCTGGAAACAAAATTATAAAACTATACTTATCATATTTGGCTTTAATGTATATTAAGCCCATACTACGCATTCTCCAAGCACTGTGCTAAGTGTTTGCATTCATTATCTCAACTAATCCTCACAAAAGCAGAAGAAGTGTGAGTTACTATCCCTATTTTACAGATGCATAAACTGCAGGGCAGATAGAGTAGGTCATGTGATGGACAGCCGGCAAGCGACAGAGCTGGGATTTGAACTCACGTGTGTCTGCTCTCCCGAGCCTGTCCAGTGAACTACTGCACACACCATCCCTGCCCATGGCTATGGCTTTATGTTCCGTGCCTCCTACGTGTTAAGAAAAAGGAGCACAAAAGCATTTTCGTGTCCCCAGCCCTAATCACCGCTGCCATTTCCATGAGCAGGAAGCTGGGTTCAGGGGTCCCCTGGCCTCTGGTTTCCCTGGCGCCTGCCTCCTGACCAGATCTCAAAGGCTCAGAGCTGGAAATACAGTAAATGCATATTTCCAATTCATATGATTGTTCAGTCTATCCCCCTTCCTAAAGGGATCTGGGGCAGCACAGAAAGATGAAAACTGAACATACTAATACAAGATTAAAAACAGCAAGTGGATTTGGAAGAATTACGTTAGAAAGCCAACGTCAAAGAGAACGTTTGAAACCCAAAACAGCTCAGAACTTCCGGGTGGGCAAAGGAAGCCAAGAAGGCAAAGTAGTGCATGTGACCCCCCCCCCCCCCACCGAGGAACCCTGGAGGGATGAGGGCCGGTCCCACGACTCAGGATTCTGAAAGAAGCATTTTGACATTTACTAAAGATCTGGTTGTAGGAAGAAGTGAAAGCACCACCTGGCTAGAAGCTGGAAAAGAGACTCAGGATTCTGAAAGAAGCATTTTGACATTTACTAAAGATCTGGTTGTAGGAAGAAGTGAAAGCACCACCTGGCTAGAAGCTGGAAAAGCTCAGCTGCTCTGTTCTTAATCCATCAATTTTACGAGCTGTTATACACGAGGACAGACAATCCAAGGCAGCAAGAAAGGTTCATTCCCTTCCCTCCCAGGCATTGCTGGGTGATCCCCAGATGAAGGAGGCTTATGCTCACACATAAACATACTTCAAAGGTCATTTGAAACACAAAACTGATAATATATTTGCGAAGAGATCAAACATGTATTTGAAAATAAGGAGAATCAGTCTTTGCACAGAAAAATAAAGGCGAGAATGACGCTGAAGGTTGAGAAAGGGTCAGTGTGGATGCTCAGGGGAATAAACAAGATCTTTCCGCTAGCTGAGTCGTTCATGTTAAGAGTACAGGCATGAAGTTCTCTTGAATATGGATGAGCTGAAACAAGTCTTTTTTTTTTTTTAATGTTCTCAGAGAAAGTATTTTTAAAAAGAAAGAAAGAAAAAAACAGATGTTCTTCATATGTCTGGAGAAATGACCTAGAACCAGTATGAAGCCATCCCAGGAGAAGCAGCACTGGCTTGGAAGTGACAACCGTTAGGTTTGGCTGTGAGGTCTTCGAAGACTGAGCTGGTGGATTACTGGCTCTCATGCCAGAAACACAAGTCAAGGCAGGCATTTCTATTTCTTCTTCAAGATCTAGCACCAGAGCAGCCCCACCCTGTTACAGAAACAAGGAGGGGCTGTGATTCACATCACTATTCACATGGCTTCTGGAGTTGTGCAGTGCACAACGTGTGCACCCATACATGGCAACCCTGAGAAAGGGGAACCCCCAAGGGGCTTTGCAAAGTTTCTTTCTTTTTTAATGTCTGCTGGATGGACAAGTATACAAATAAAGAGCCAATGACTTGGACAATATTTCAGAGGGCTTAGCTTTAAATTAAAAATGATGCTGAAAAGGTGACTGTAGAATTGGGTTTTTAAACTAAATAACTGAAAATACAGAAAAGGGCTTTGTTATCTTAAGAAATGCTGTGGAGATTTTTTCTATAAAGAGGAAGCCTTTCACGCAGTAAATAATCATCTCATGTAATTAGAAAAATACAGGGGCTTCCCTGATGGCGCAGTGGTTGAGAGTCCACCTGCCAATGCAGGTGACACGGGTTCGAGCCCTGGTCCGGGAAGATCCCACATGCCGCGGAGCAACTAAGCCATGCACCACAGCTACTGAGCCTGCGCTCTAGAGCCTGCGAGCCACGGCTACTGAGCCCATGCGCTGCAACTACTGAGCCCCTGCACCTGGAGCCCATGCTCTGCGGCAGGAGAGGCCACCACAGTGAGGGGCCCAGAAGCAGCAGCGAGGGGTGGCCCCCAGCTCGTCACAGCTAGAGAGAGCCTGCGCGCCGCAACGAAGACCCAATGCAGCCAAAAATGAATAAATTTATTTAAAAAAAAAGAAAAATACATATTTTTCTACATTCAATTTTCTTACAATGAAGACCATTGAAATGCGTGGCTCCGGCTCTGTGAGTGGAGCCCTCTGCCGTTTCCACTCACACATCCAAGAGCCCGCTCAGACCCTCACACTCTCAGTCGTCACAGTGCTACCTCTGCTAGCAACTTGTGCTGCGTCAAGGAAACAAGAGGCTCCTATACGGAAACTTAGAGCAGCCAAGGAGATGGCTGTCCTTACTGCACACGGATTAGATGAGATAATCTAAGCCGAACGCTCTTGCAAACAGTGAAGTGTCATGCTCACATAAGACACCATTGCATGGAATTACAGGCTAAGTACCCACAGGCTAGTGGTCCCTATGGGTGCCTGCACATGGGAACCCCTGGGGCAACTTCAAAAATTCTGATGCCTGGGTGCCTCCCAGAGATGGAGATTTCCTTGGTCTGGGATGTAGCCTGGGCTTTGGAATTTTTTAAAGACCCCCAGGTGATGTTAACGTGCAGGCAAGTAGGGAAGAGGAACAGGTTTGCTCTGCAAACTTAGCTTCCAGCCACAGCCGAGCTCCCACCATGTGGCTTGACAAATGTCAGAACCCACTGCCACAGTCCATTTCTCCCCCTTTCTCCAGGCGAACCTGCCATTGGTCCCTTTTGCATGGATGACTATGAGAACAATGATGAAGGTGCAGAAAATAACTCAGGATACTTCTCTGCCTGACGATTTCTTAGGGGATACCCTTACTGGATTACAACACACTCGACAAAGAGCTTAGCCACCAATTTTTCTGATGTCTGTTTTCTTCCCTTTCCTTGCATGTGCCATGTACCATCTTGAAACTTTTGGTTGAACTACATTTCATTTTTGCATCAAATATTTTTGACCATCTGCTCTGCATAAGGCACTTAAAACTCACATTTCAAGAATCAGATCACAAATAAGGGCATGTTCAAGGGAGAAGATGTGCTATTACTTTGGCCACTAGATGGCAGGAATCTTAAGCCCAAAGCCCACAGTAAATCAGAGCATTCTTACTACAAAAACAAATCAATGGCCCCTAGGTGAGGATGGGACAGGCTTAGGTGGTGTTTTAAGGGAAATGCAGTTTATCTTTGATGCCTCTAGACTTCCCTTTCCCCCATATGTTTGGGGGGCTCGCCAGACCCCACCTGGGTGCGTGCCTCCCCGTCCGCTCCTGCTGGGAGCTCCATCTCCCCTGGTGATCAGAACAGCGGGGTGCGCAAACTAAACAGGGGACCACGCGGATTACGGGATTACGCCAATCCCAGGCCAACGTATGCAAGACCAAGAAAAGGGAGTTTTTACCTTTTCCCAATCCATAGTTTCTTCCAGGCAACGATGCGACTGGTCGAACGAGGACGGAAGGAAACGTGGGTATGCTGCTGACCCATCAGCGGAGGGAGCCACAGGCCTGTACGACCCGAGGCAATCAGGTGCGCTGGCTGGGGCCGAGGTGCCGCTTTAGCTGGAATTAGGATTGTCTCCAGGTTTGAACTCTGATAGGTACGTAAGATAACGGGATTTCCATCCATCATCCTAGACTTTTCCTCGTTAGTTCTCGCAGGTGAATATGGCTTCTTCTGCTTCCGTTTCCGGAGCCTCAGGTCAGGTAGGCCCCCTCCCTAAGCCTGACCCCTTGCGGAGACTACGTCCTTTTTCTACCTCAACTAAAATCCCCGCCCCCTAATTTTCAGCCCCCAAGTTATAAATTGGAACCGCTCTTCTCTAGCAATGACTCAAAGTGGTTTTGATACAGCTCCGTGGGACAAGAGATGCCTGTAGGACACCCATCTGACTTGTTCCCACTTTCAAAGGAGAAAAGACACAAGTGATAACAAGGAAATGTTGCTTTATAAGCATTTTTGGCTATAAACCTCCTCTTTAGTAATAGGAACGGTGAAGCCCACCAAAATCCAGCTAATCCTTCCCAGGGCCCTGGCCATACCACATATGAAAAGGTGTTTGGAAGTTGGAAAAAAAACAGTTTGAGCATGTTATTTGAAAATGCATATAAAATATTGTTTTAAAATAAGTTCATCAGAGGTTTCCTGATTTTTTTCAGATACCTGTAAATCTCCCAGTGGCCTGTGCTGTGAGGTGAGGGCACATGGCTGAGTTCTAGCCAGTGGAACTTGAGCCGAAGCGACAGTGAACCTCAAATACTCCTCCACGGCCTTCCTCGCGTCCTGCTGCCTGGAATGATGATGAGACAGCACGCTGGGAAGCCCAGTGTAGAAGATGGGGGAGCTGCCGTCAGCCTGGGTCCCTGAAAGACTCTGTGGGGCAGAGCCCCCCTCTTCCTTCTCCCCACTAACCCTGTACACTGCACCCCCCTCAACTCCTATCCCTTCAAGTGTTCTGTGAATCAGAAACTTCTCTGAGTGGGAGTCATTACATTTTGGATCTACTTGTTACAGCAATTTAGCTTATAACAAAGCATGTGGATGACTATATCTCAATTAAAAACAAATTCACAAGAGGTGGGGGGAAAAGCAAGTGGACGATTCCTATTTGGACTCTCAAGCTTAGGCACCTTAAACCTCGCTCTGGGAAAATGATAGGTCTCTCATCAGCATATATATACTTGGGTGGATGAAGTAACTGACAAGCTAGAGTAATACGGACAGCAAAGAAAATCACATTCAGGGCAACACTGATTGTGTGCTCAGATCAATGTTCTTCCTGAAAAGTTTGGGAATTTCAGCTCTATGCAAGCTGTACAGTTCACAGCTTTCATTGTAAAATGCTAAATTAGAACTCTTGGTGAACCCTAGTCACATGCTAATTTTAATTCATGAATACTTTACTTTAGTAACTTTTTATGACTTACTTAGATGGACAGCCACTTGAATACAGCCATAGATTAGAGGGAGATAGCAGCTTGGCGGTGGGTATGGATTGAGAGGAGAATCAGTGACCTGGAGAATGCTCCGAGATTTCCCACTACCCCAGACCCCGGATGAACTGTTTCGCCTCCCAGAAGCTAAGTCTTCTCACTTGGAAACCAACGCAGTTGCAAGTACTGTAATCTCTTCCAGCATGAACGTGTTACGATTCTCCAGTCATTCATCTTTTGGTTTTGCTTTTTTTTTTCAATTGAGTTTTACTTTTTATCAGTTAAACACTGACGGTTTAAAACAGGGGTTGGCAAATTTTTCTGCAAAGGGCAAGATAGGGCATATTTAAGGCTCTGTGGGCCACAGGGACTAACCCAGCTACTTAACTCTGCCCCTGTGGTGGGGAAGCGGCCAGAGAAAATAGGTGCCAATAAAACTTTGTTTGTAAGAAAAGGCAGCTGGCTCGCCGGCCATAATTGCTGACCCCTGGTTTAAAGGGCCAAATACTTTCCTGCCAGGGCCTATGGTGCTTATCTGTGCAGTTTCCTACACTGCACACCCTGTGCTCCCCAATCTCCCCCTCCTGCAGCTCCAGTGTTTCTTCCCCACATACAGCCACTTTCAACCCTTCCTTTTTTCTCCCTAATTAACCTCTGTATCTCTCAATAATACGGATACAGAGCAAGCTCTGCCCAGGAAGCTTGTGCTGGTTCAATAAGCTGTCCAGGTGATCTACTTAAAGCTTGAGACTCCCCGCTCCAGAGGATTTGCTTGGTTATTTCCAGTATATGTAAAACATTGTTTAAAAATACATTCGCTTTTCTCTTAAGCCCAGTCTTCCTGTCACTAGCCCCACCTTCATCACTAGTTCTAGAATTTTCCTGGAACCACATCCTCTTTCTCTTTCTTTTGAACTCGCTCCCTCATTTGGGGGGAGACTTTCTTCCACTAGCTTCCTGAGAAGTGGGGCCTGGGAAATATATTTTTGCGGTTCTGCAAGTCTGAAAATGTCTTGAGCGTACATTCACACTTAAATTCAAACTTGGCTGGATGTAGAATTCTTGAGTGGAAATCGTTTTCTCTCATTTCAAAGGCTCTGTTTGATATACTCCTAGCTTCCATTGTTTCCCTCGAGAAGTTTTTGTATGAGGTTCTTTCTTTCTTCACTTTCCCTCTCTGGAAGCTTCTGTGAGTTTCTCTTCGATCCTAGCATGGGTCGTAGCGTGGTTCTTTCTCCACCATTGTACCAGTCCCTCAGTGGATCCTTTCATTTATGGCCTTCAATTCTGGAGCAGTTTCTTTTTTAAAAATCATTCACTCATTCATTCATTCATTCATTTATTGCTGTACTGAGTCTTCGTTGCTGCACGCAGGCTTTCTCTAGTTGCGGCGAGCGGGGGCTACTCTTCATTGTGGTGCGCGGGCTTCTCATTGCGGTGGCTTCTCTTGTTGCGGAGCACAGGCCCTAGGCACACGGGCTTCAGTAGTCGTGGCACGCGGGCTCAGTAGCTGTGGCACACGGCCTTAGTTGCTTCGCGGCATGTGGGATCTTCTGGGACCAGGGCTCGAACCCGTGTCCCCTACATTGGCAGGCGGATTCTTAACCACTGTGCCACCAGGGAAGCCCTGGAGCAGTTTCTTAAATTACTTCTATAATGATTTCCTTCCCTCAATTTTTTCTGCTTTCTCTTTCTGGAACTTCTCTCATTTGGTTGTTGGACCTCCTGGAGAGATACTTTTTTATCTTTTTATTTTCCATTTCTTTATCTTTTTGCTCTACTATCTGAGAGCTTTCTTCAATGTTTTCCTCTACTGAGTTTTTCACTTCTGTGTTTATATTTCATTTCTGTGTTTCCTCTACCGAGTTTTTCATTTCTGTGTTTATATTAGGTTGAACTATATGAAATTGCCAAATTTTTGATGACTTTCAGTCTTTAAAAATGGCAATTTCATGTGCTGCAGACCAATATTTTAAATTTCCAAAACATGCTCTTGTTTTCTGATTGCTTCCCTTCATTTTGACAGTGTCCACTTCTCATTTCATGGATGTAATATCTCCTCATCTCTCTGAGGCTCTACGAATGGTAGATTTGTTGGTATGTTTTTATCTTCCTGTGCAGTCTTTCTCCCCAGTTACTTTTTTTCTGTCTAATTGTTTTGTTCTCTAATTTTCACATTAGAAGTTTTCCTTCACTGATAATAATATCAAATAGTAAAATCAAACATCTTTAGAGCACGTACTAGAGTAAGTGCAAAAACTCTTTTAAGTGCTTTAAGAATACTAACTCAATCTTAACAACCGTCCCAAGCTGTTGGAGATGAGGAAGCAGGTTCAGCTATCTAAACTGTCTGCTAATATTTAAGACAAGGCACCAAAGAGAAGAAAAGCAGCTCTGTGCAGTGAGTGGGGCTTGTCAACCATGGGTGTCATTGAGAGTGATGGGGCCACCTGTGGTGAGCAGAATACTTGCCTCCACAGGTATCCTTGCCCTAATCTCCGGAACCCCCAAGAATATATTACTTTACATAGCAAAGGGGGGACTTTGCACATGCAATTAAGTTAAGGATTTTGAGATGGAGATAGTCTCCTGGATTACCCAGGTGGGCCTGATGTATTCACAAGGGTCCTTACAGGTGAAGGAGGCAACCAGGAAAGCCAGAGTCAGGGGAGATGTGACAATGCAAGCAGAGGTTGGGGTGTTGCAGGTCCATAAACCAAGGAATGAAGGCAACATGAATCGTTATGTTGTACATCTTAAATTAATATCAATATAATGTTATAGATGTCAATTATATCTCAGTAAGAATGAAAAAAACCCAAACCTATTCTTTGCTCAAGGGGGGTTTGGAATGGAACAGTGCTTCATTTTAATAAATCATGTTTAACTGGAAATCCCAGTCATTGAATTGATTTTTGTGTGTTTCAGCAGAGACCAAAAGAAATTAATATTATGTGAAAATCTGATTTTTCAAAACATACACGGAGTCCTTTGAAAATAAGTCAAATTAGCTATAGTATTCCATTTTAAGCATTCTAAAAAATACATTAAAATTTTAAAGTTAGTAAAAAGTCTGTATTTGAATATATATATATATTTTTTGGCCCAGTTAGCATTTATTTTTTTTGGCTGCACTGTGCAGCCTGTGGGATCTTAGTTCCCCGACCAGGGATTGAACCCGGGCCCTGGCAGTGAGAGCACCAAGTCCTAGCCACTGGACCGCCAGAGTTAACATTTCAGACCAAGTCTTTCTAATGCAGGAGCCCAGAGCCATCAAGCTGCACAATACCCAGAGGCTGTATTTGCACAAAATAATAGAAAAATCAATATGACTGCTGCTCCTTGGAGTTGTGCAGCAAACCCAGAACTGCGAGGCTCCCCTTTCCCCAAACTCCTCGTGGCTCTTTTTTTTCCTGCTAGTTTTATTGAGACATAAGTGATATAATTATACCGAGATAAGATTGACATACAGCACTGTATAAATGTAAGGGGTACAGCATAATGACTTGACTGACGTACATCATGAAGTGACTATCACACTAAGTTTAGTGAACATCCGTCATCTCATATATGTACAAAATTATAGAAATAGAAAAATTATTTTTCCTTGTGATGAGAACTCTTAGGATTTCCTCTCTTAACAACTTTCAAATATATCCATCAGCAGGGTTAATTATATTTATCATGTTGTACAGTATATTCCTTATTCCTTATTATGTATCTTATAACTGAAAGTTTGTATCTTTTCACCGCCTTCATCCAGTTTCCCCTCCCTCTAACCCATCTGTGGTAACCCAAAATCCGACTTCTTTTTCTACAGTATGTCTGTTTGTTTGCTGTCAGAGTATAATTCACCTACAGTGTTATTTCTTGGTGCACAACATAGTGATTCGATATCTCTATGCATTTCAAAATGATCACCATAATAAGCATACTTATGATATGTCACCATACAAAGATATTATGTAGTTATTGACTAAATTCCCCACACTGTACCTTTCATACCCCTGACTCATTTATTTTGCAACTGAAAGTCTGTATTTCTTAATCCACCTCAGCTGTTTCTTTCCTTCACCCTCCCCCCCATCCCCTCAGGTGATAACGTGTTCATTCTCTGTATCTATAACTCTTTCTGTTTTGTTATATTTGTTCATTTGTTTTGTTTTTTAGATTTCACATGTAAGTGAAATCATACAGTATTTGTCTTTTTCTGTCTGATTTATTTCACTTAGCATAACCTCTAGGTCCATCCATGTTGTCACAAATGGCAAGATTATATTCTTTTTTATGGCTGAGTAATATTCCACTATATATGCATATAGATATAGATGGATAGATAGATCACACTTCCTTTATCCATTCATCTGCTGATGGGCACTGAGGTTGCTTCCATATCTTGGCTATTATAAATAATGCTGCAATAGGGGCGCATATATCTTTTCAAATTAGTGTTTTCATTTTCTTTGGATAAATCCCCAGGAGTGGATCTTCTGGATCATATTGGTTGTATTTTTAATTTTTGGAGGAATCTCCATACTGTTTTCCATAGTGGCTGCACCAATTTACGTTTCCACCAACAGTGCACAAGAGTTCCTTTTTCTCCACCTCCTGGTCAACATTTGGTTATTTATCGTGTTTTTGATAATGGCCATTCGAACAGGTGTGAGATGATATCTCATTGTGGTTGAAGGTGTTTCTTTGAAGTCTACATAGCAAATGACGGATTCATGGTCATGATCTGGAGAACATATGGCAAAAAAGCATTGTGAGGCTCCATTTAAATGGTCAATTCATTTAGCCCGCGCGAGTGCATTTTGCACTTAATTTATTCTCACAAGTTCATCAAGATGATGTGCTTCATAAAGCTAGAATATCCACAGAGGCGACACAGAGGTTCTTAGGTGGACTAAGCCATAGAAGGCAACAGATGTTTCAAATGATCTCCAGCCCAAACAGCATCCCTTCCATGCTGTTTGGCAGCAACTTTAAGGCCTTATATATCTTTCAAAAAGATCCCAAGTTCTTGGCTGAGAAAAATGACTGCTCCTCCTCAAATGGGCCCCCCTATTTCCCACACTTTTCACAAAGTGAATTGCTATTCCATGTAGCTGGAAATAAAGCCTGACTCTTAATCTTTCTCAGATGGATGTGGATACTATAAACCCCTCTTTCTCTCTCAAATCTCACATCTAAAGCCTGTAACAAACAGAAAAGCATATTTTAGAATACTTAACCTTTTCTGGTCCTTAAAGCGTGGGCCCTGGACCAGCAGTATCAGTATCACCTGGGAACTTGTTAGAGATGCAAATTCTTTGCCACTTCCCACCCCCAGGCCTAGTGAATAAAAAGCCTTGGGGCTGGGGCCCAGCGTTCTAACAACTCCTCAGGAATCGTGTTGCACGCTCCAGTTGGAAAGGTCCTGTCTTAGAGGACTGCAGGGTAAACTGACAGCTACTTTAGCACCTGGCACGGTGTTTGACATACTGAAGATAGATACTCAATAAATTTTTCAGATAAGGAACCTAAGACTCACTTAAGACATACAATATTGGTGGAGACAGCCTAACAGGGCATAGTACAGCGTTAATATTTCTAAAGGATCAACAAAAGAATCTGAACATATATATATATATATTCAGTTATATATATATATATATATATATATATATATATATATATATATAACTGAATCACTTCGCTGTATACCTGATACTAACACAACATTGAAAATCAACTATACTTCAATTAAATAAACACAAAAACCTAACATAAGCCGAGATTTGCCTTTCTGGCTCCACCATCCAGAAGCTTAGAGCTGCACGTGAATTCAGACTCCCTTTGTCCCCCTCCCATGGGGCCCTTTATTTTCCAGTGACCCCACTGTGCCTTTGGCTTGATCATGTGAGCAGCCTCAGAATCTTGGGAAACAGGCCAGGTATAGATTTGAGATAAGAAGGTGCGTGAAGGGCCACAGGCAGCCCCGAGGCCAGGGTCAATGTGCAGAAGTGAGGCTGGAAAAGAGACCTTTGATCACTCTGGCTCGCCATGAACACGAGGAAAAAGCAATATGCGGGGGCCGTTATCAGCTTGCACCTGACAGCAGGTCAGCTTGGGCAGGGCTCCAGAGCATTTGGTGTCATGGGGGTGCCAGCTGGAGCTGTGGGAATGGCAAACGTGAACCTCTGGAAGGCCTAGATGAGCTCCTCTCTTTGATCAGCTGGACAGCTTGGGGAACTGGGGAGCTCAGTGAGGCCTGTCCCTCGCATTGGGGGTGCACCTGGGCTCCTTCTGTGGCCGGAACACTCATGGATCCTTTATATCCTGCAGCTACACTGAAGGAATTACCGGGATCTTTCCAGCAATTGTATCCTTGTCCTGTTGGGACAACCAAGCAGTAATTTACAACAAAACTGACTGACAGGTGGGGGGTTTTAAAATGTCCCTGGAGGAGAGGGTGTGGAGAAAAGGGAGCCCTCCTACACTGTTGGTGGGAATGTAAGTTGCACAGCCATTATGGAGAACATTCCAGAGATTCCTTAAAAAACTAAACACAGAGCTACCATATGATCCTGCCGTCCCACTCCTGGGCATGTATCTGCAGAAAACTCTAATTCAAAAAGATACATGCACCCCAATGTTCACTGCAGCACTACTCACAATAGCCAGGACATGGACTCAACCTAAGTGTCCATCAACAGATGAATGAATGGGTAAACAAGATGTGGTACATGTATAGAATGGAATATTACTCAGCTGTAAAAAAGAATGAAATAATGCCATTTGCAGCAACAGGGATGGACCTAGTGATTATCATACTAACGGAAGTGAGTCAGACAGAGAAAGACAAATATCATATGATATCACTTATATGTGGAATCTAAAACACGACACAAATGAACATACCTATGAAACAGAAACAGGCTCACAGACATAGAGAACAGACTTGTGGTTGCCAAGGGGGGGCGCGGAGAGAAGGATTGGGAGTTTGGGATTAGCAGATGCAAACTATTATATATGGAATGGATAAACAACAAGGTTTCTGTACAAGGAACTATATTCAATATCCTGTGATAAACCATAATGGAAAAGAATATAACGAAGAATGTATACATATGTATAACTGAATCACTTTGCTGTGCAGTAGAAATTAACACAACATTGTAAATCAACCATACTTCAATTAAAAAAAAAGCCCGCATACTCTTGCGAATGTATTCATTTTACTTCATCTTAAAACGAAAACGGACTCCCTCTTTCGAGAACACTGGAATCACAACTAACTGCTGAACAATCATCGACAGGAAGACACTGGAACTCACCAACAAAGATACCCCACGTGCAAAGCCAAAGGAGAAGCCGCAATGCGATGGTAGGAGGGGCGCTATCACAGTAAAATCAAATCCCGTAACTGCTGGGTGGGTGACTCACAGACTGGAGAACACTTATACCACAGAAGTCCACCCACTGGAGTGACGGTTCTGAGCCACACGTCAGGCTTCCCAACCTGGGGCCCTGGCAACAGGAGGAGGAATTCCTAGAGAATCAGACTTTGAAGGCTAGCGGGATTTGATTGCAGGAATTCGACAGGACGGGGCGAAACAGAGACTCCACTCTTGGAGGGCACACACAAAGTAGTGTGCTCATCGGGACCCAGAGGAAGGAGCAGTGACCCCAGGGGAGACTGAGCCAGACCTACCTGCCAGTGTTGGAGGGTCTCCTGCAGAGGTGGGGGTGGCTGTGGCTCACCAAGGGACAAGGACACTGGCAGCAGAAGTTCTGGGAAGTGCTCCTTGGCGTCAGCCCCCCCAGAGTCCGCCATTAGCCCCACCAAAGAGCTCAGGTAGGCTCCAGTGTTGGGTCACCTCAGGCCACACAACCAACAGGAAGGGAACCCAGCCCTACCCATCAATAGACAAGCAGATTAAAGTTTTACTGAGCTCTGCCCACCAGAGCAACAGCTGCAGGAATTCGACAGGACGGGGCGAAACAGAGACTCCACTCTTGGAGGGCACACACAAAGTAGTGTGCTCATGGGGACCCAGAGGAAGGAGCAGTGACCCCAGGGGCGACTGAGCCAGACCTACCTGCCAGTGTTGGAGGGTCTCCTGCAGAGGTGGGGGTGGCTGTGGCTCACCAAGGGACAAGGACACTGGCAGCAGAAGTTCTGGGAAGTGCTCCTTGGCGTCAGCCCCCCCAGAGTCCGCCATTAGCCCCACCAAAGAGCTCAGGTAGGCTCCAGTGTTGGGTCACCTCAGGCCACACAACCAACAGGAAGGGAACCCAGCCCTACCCATCAATAGACAAGCAGATTAAAGTTTTACTGAGCTCTGCCCACCAGAGCAACAGCCAGCTCTACCCACCACCAGTCCCTCCCATCAGGAAACTTCCACAAGCCTCTTAAATAGCCTCATCCACCAGAGGGCGGACAGCAGAAGCAAGAAGAACTACAATCCTGCAGCCTGTGGAAGAAAAACCACATTCACAGAAAGCTAGACAAGATGAAAAGGCAGAGGGCTATGTACCAGGTGAAGGAACAAGATAAAACCCCAGAAAAACAACTAAGTGAAATGGAGATAGGCAATCTGCCAGTAAAAGAATTCAGAATAATCATAGTGAAGATGATCCAGGACCTCTGAAAAAGAATGGAGGCAAAGATCGAGAAGATACAAGAAATGTTTAACAAACATCTAGAAGAATTAAAGAACAAACAGAGATGAAAAATACAATAACTGAAATGAAAAATACACTGGAAGGAATCAATAGCAGAATAACTGAGGCAGAAGAACGGATAAGTGATCTGGAAGACAAAATGGTGGAATTCGCTGCTGTGGAATAGAATAAAGAAAAAAGAATGAAAAGAAATGAAGACAGCCTAAGAGACCTCTGGGACAACATTAAACGCAACAACATTCACATTATAGGGGTCCCAGAAGGAGAAGAGAGAGAGGAAGGACCTCTCCTTTAAGAGAGAGAAAGGACCTTAAAGGACCTCTCCTTTAAGAGAAAGAAAATATTTGAAGAGATTATAGTCGAAAACTTCCCTAACATGAGAAGGGAAATAGCCACCCAACGCAGAGAGTCCCAGGCAGGATAAACCCAAGGAGAAACATGCCGAGACACATAGTAATCAAACTGGTAAAAATTAAAGACAAAGAAAAATTATTGAAAGCAGCAAGGGAAAAATGACAAATAACATACAAGGGAACTCCCATAAGGTTAACAGCTGATTTCTCAGCAGAAACTCTACAAGCCAGAAGGGAGTGGCATGACATATTTAAAGTGATGAAAGGGAAGAACCTACAACCAAGATTACTCTACCCGGCAAGGATCTCATTCAGATTCGATGGAGAAATCAAAAGCTTTACAGACAAGCAAAAGCTAAGAGAATTCAG
>NC_041220.1:155961773-155962302 GCF_002837175.3 Physeter macrocephalus | reverse complement strand
GCTAAAGGAACTTCTCTAAGTGGGAAACACAAGAGAAGAGAAGGACCTACAAAAACAAACCCAAAACAATTAAGAAAATGGGAATAGGAACATACATCTCGATAATTACCTTAAACGTGAATGGATTAAATGCTCCAACCAAAAGATACAGGCTCGCTGAATGGATACAAAAACAAGAACCATATATATGCTGTCTACAAGAGACCCACTTCAGACCTAGGGACACATACAGACTGAAAGTGAGGGGATGGAAAAAGGTATTCCGTGCAAATGGAAATCAAAAGAAAGCTGGAGGGACTTCCCTGGTGATCCAGTGGTTAAGAATCCGCCTTCCAATGCAGGGGATGCGGGTTCGATCCCTGGTCAGGGAACTAAGATCCCACATGCCACGGGGCAACTAAGCCCATGCACGCTCTAGAGCCCATGTGCCACAAATAGAGAGAAGCCCGCCTGCCACAACAAAAGATCCCGCGTGCTGAAACTAAGACCCAGCACAGCCAAATAAATAAATACTAAAAAAAAAAAAAAA
>NC_041220.1:155896406-155959079 GCF_002837175.3 Physeter macrocephalus | reverse complement strand
CCATAAACAAGATGAAAAGACAACCCTCAGAATGGGAGAAAATATTTGCAAATGAATCATTGGCCAAAGGATTAATCTCCAAAATATACAGACAGCTCATGCAGCTCAATATTAAAGAAACAAACAACCCAATCCAAAAATGGGCAGAAGACCTAAATAGACATTTCTCCAAAGAAGACATACAGATGGCCAAGAAGCACATGAAAAGCTGCTCAACATCACTAATTATTAGAGAAACGCAAATCAAAACTACAATGAGATATCACCTCACACCAGTTAGAATGGGCATCACCAGAAAATCTACAAACAGCAAATGCTGGAGAGGGTGTGGAGAAAAGGGAACCCTCTTGCACTGTTGGTGGGAATGTAAATGGATACAGCCACTATGGAGAACAGTATGGAGGTTCCTTAAAGAACTAAAAATAGAATTACCATATGACCCAGCAATCCCACTACTGGGCACATACCCAGAGAAAACCAAAATTCAAAAATACACATGCACCCCAATGTTCATTGCAACACTATTCACAATAGCCAGGTCATGGAAGCAACCCAAATGCCCATCGGCAGACGAATGGATAAAGAAGATGTGGTACATATATACAATGGAATATTACTCAGCCATAAAAAGGAACGAAATTGGGTCATTTTTAGAGACGTGCATGCATGCAGAGACTGTCATACAGAGTGAAGTAAGTCAGAAAGAGAAAAACAAATATCGTATATTAACGCATATATGTGGAACCTAGAAAAATGGTACAGATGAACCGGTTTGCAGGGCAGAAATTGAGACACAGATGTAGAGAACAAACATATGGACACCAAGCGGGGAAAGCGGCGGGCGGGTGGGGGTGGTGGGATGAATTGGGCGATTGGGACTGACATGGATACACTGATGTGTATAAGATGGATGACTAATAAGGAAAAATAAATAAACATTTAAAAAACCCCCAAAACAAAAAAAAACCAAAATAATCACAGGCATAAAAGGTACAGCATGGAAAATATAGTCAATAATAATCTAATATTTTTGTATGGTAACAGATGGTAACTAGAGTACAGTGGTGATCATTTTGTAATGTATAGAAGTACTAAATCAGTATATTGTGCACCAGGAATTAATATAGTGTTATAGGTCAATTATACTTCAAAGACAAACAAACAAACAAACTCATAGAAAAAGTGATTAGATTTGTGGTTACCAGAGGTATAGGCCAGGGGGAAGGAGAATTAGTGGAAGGTGGTCAAAGGGTGCAAACTTTCAGTTATAAAATAAATAAGTACTCAGGATGTAATATATAACATGATTAATATAATTAACATTGCTTTATGTTGTATATGACATTTGTTTAGAGAGTAAATCCTAAAAGTTTCGTCACACAGAAAAAAACTTTTCCTTTTTTAAATTTTTGTATCTATAGGAGGTGATAGATAGTCACGTAACTTATTGTGGTCATCATTTCATGATGTACTTAAGTCAATCATTATGCTTTATGCCTTCAACTTATACAGCGCCGTATGTCAATTATATCTCAATAAAACTGCAAAAAAACCCAGTAACGGCTAACGTTTATTAGGGCTTATTATAGGTCAGACAGTCTCCTAAAGACATCTATGAACTCATGTATTTCTTATGAAAACTATGATAGCAGCTGTTTTTTCCCCATCTTACAGATAAGAAAACTGAGGCACATAAACATTAGGCGACTCACCTGAAGTCAAGGCTGGGATGCGACAGAGCTAGGAAAAAGGGAAATACGGATTTTTTATTCTATTAACCGGAAAAGTGTTTCTAACTCAAAAATAACTTCTAAAATCTACAAAATAAACACCTAAGTACAAAAAGATTTCTTTTATTAATGAAAACTTTTACAGTAATAAAAGACCCGGTTTATCTATAAAAGCAAGGCCCTACAGGAAAACTTTTCTTAATAAAGCTTGTGATAAAGAGCAGCAGTAAAAACACTTACCTGCAAAAATAATTCTACATAACATTAAATCTGAAAATTAAAAAAGAAATCATTTATAGCTCAGCAGCCTAGCCAGGGATTTGTCCCTGGAGGGTCATATTAAGTATTGAACTATGCGTCTCTGTTCCCAGCGCTACCTGATAGGGTATTCTATCCTAATGATACTTCAAAGCAGCTAAAATTAGAGAATCAGCAGAAAGTCAGGTCCTAAAGGGCTATTTGGAGCCCAGGGTTTATTACTTTTATTCATTCAATAATAAACATTTAATGAGTATCTGCTCTTTGCCAGGGGTATCTCTGGTTGCTTGAGAAGAAATATAACTCATCTCTGCCCTCAAGGAACTCAGAGTCTTAATGCAATAAAGACATACCATTGCAGCGCATGAGTAAAAGACAAAGGTCCAGTGCGATGGAAGGTCAGACTTGCCTGGGTGGGGATCCGGAAGGTCAGAGAGCTGGGCCTACTTCATCAGAGTTGCGAAGTTCAGGCAGAGAAATTGAGGCTTGAAGAGGTTCAGAAATGACCCAAGGGGATGTAAATCACAGCTTCAAGACGCAGAATTGGAAGCCAGGTCTTCGTACGCCTGATCCAATGCTCCTTCCTCCTTACCAGCGTGAGGACAAATCTCAAATATAATGGGCTACCGACTCACTCTCATGTGGCAGATGGTTCCAGGGTGCTCCGGTTTGATCCTCTCATATCACCTGGGGGAACGTTTGGACTCTGGCAATCATGAGGGAATTGGTCATTGATTATGATGGTTTCAAGGTGACTCTTAGAGCAATGGGTCCCAAAGTGTGGACTCCAGACTAGCGATGTCAGCCCCACTTGGGAACTTGGTAGAAATGCAAATTCCCTAACCCCACCCCAGACCTGCTGAATCAAGAACACGGGGGGGTGGGTCCTACAGGTGATACTGATGGAGCTAAAATTAGAGAACCACCATCTTAGAGAAGTTAGGAACACTTACTTGCACATTTGTTTGCTTGTTGATGAGTTGTCCAAATGTTGTAGCTATATTTCATGCATTTGGTTAGTAGCGGGGACTAGGATCTTGCTGCTTGCATGGCTGGTGGGTGAAAAACATCACACTAGCTGGGAGCTTGTTAGAACTGCAGCATCTCAGCCTGACCCAGACCTCCTAAATCAGGATCTGTATTTAAAAAATGCCCAGGTGATTCATATGCATGTTGAAGTTGGAGAGGTGCTGGGCTAGATAACATCCATTTCCAAAGTTCAGGTTGTATCATTCTGTGAGTTTTAATGTGGTCATAAATCAGATTGTATGAAAAGTTTTTTTTTTTTTAAATACAACTTTCCCCCTGCCCCCTGGAACTCTTTCACCCCTGTGGTAATACAAAAAAAAAAAAAAAAAAAAAAAAAAAAAAAAAGCCCTTGGCATTTCAGTTCATTTTTTAAAAAGACATTTATTTGGTGCTTGCTGTGTGCCACATATTCTTCTAAGCACCAGGAATACAAATGTGAATAAGATGCAGGTACTTCACTAAGCAGAACAGATTGAAAAACAAAAGCAAAAAACTAATACCGTGTGCGTAAGGCAGTAAGAAAAGCGTTAACAAGACACAGGGAGCTCAGAAAAGGAAGTGTTGCTCTTGAGTAGGGTTGGAGGTGCAATCACGGAGGGCTGCCCGGGGAGGTGACCTCTGAGGTGTGACTGGAAAAACAAGTAGGACTTCATTAGTCGGACAAAGCAGAGGAAAGACTTCAACATGGAGAGCTATTTTCCTTGGAAAAGGTCACTTAAAACTGTAATTACAAATTCAAGAAGTATTTATCAAAACTCAGTCATTGTTATACTTTTAATCTGTACCTATTCCTGGGTTGCCTCAGGCACTTATGACCACTGCTCTGTCTTCTGCTCTATACTCTCAAAGACAGATAAAAATGTCTTCCTGGATTTAGTTATTCTTTCCATTATGCTTTTTCATTTAAGATACGTTCAAGTGTGATTAAGTGATATTTTTACAGGATTAAGTGTTATAATTATAATGTCTTATTTCACATCCATTTGCCTTTAACAGTATGAATATCGTATAATAGAAAAATAATTCTAAAATATAGAGTAATCCTTTCCTTATAACATGAATGGGTGAAATATACAGACTAGGTTTCAAAAATAAATTTTTTTCCCATTCAAACTGCAATTTACTCCCAGGAATGTAATTCTTATTTAATGAACCTGAAAATAAAATGGCACTTTCAGCCCATCACACACTAGAGAATGCAATTTACATATATTGCTCAATTTCCCCTGACCCCATCGGCTGGGTGGTTATAAAAGGGATCAACTTAACGGAAATTAACCATGGCTTGGCTGCTCTTATGCCCACCTAGTAATGTAAGACTTTCCCTTCCTGTTACTGTCTCATCCAGTTTTTCCTGGGAGTTCTTGACGGTACCTCATAGAAGTTCACCAACAGGTCTGCCCAGAATGTGTGACATCTGCCACGTTCTTCTGCCTCAGTTTGGCCTTGTTGTGATCCGCCCCCTATGAGCTGGTGGAGAACACCTCAGCCTTTCCCCATGCCACATCACCACAATAGAATCTGTGTCATGGCCAAGGGTGTTCCCCCTGAGGAGTCCCAAGTGAACCAGGGGCGGAATGTATATAACTTTGATGTGATACAAATCACCGTCCCCAGTCTGTCCACCCTTTGTCATTCTATGCCTCAAAATATGCTGCTTGTTCCACAGGGTCTGATAAGAGATTTGATGCTGAGGAAATTGTCTACACCCACGGAGAAAAAAAAAGTGGATTCCTTCCCTTCATATTAAAAAAAAAAGTAGATTTCAGGTGGATTAAAAACTAAATAAGGAGGAGAGAGATAAATTAGGAGTTTGGGATTAACAGATACATGCTACTGTATATAAAATAGGTAAACAACAAGGACCTACTGTATGGCACAGGGAACTATATTCAATATCTTGCAATAACCTACAATGGAAAAGAATCTGAAAAAGAATATATATAATTTTTATACATATGTATAATATAGATATATATCACTGAATCACTTTGCTGTACCCTGAAACTAACACAACATTGTAAATCAACTACACTTCAATTTAAAAAATAAATAAAATAAAAGTATATGTTAGCAAATGTAAAAAAAAAAACACTAAATATGAATGGTGAAACTACAAAGCAAATAGAAGAGAATGTGGTAGGATACATTTCTCATGAAGAATTGAGGAAGGACTTTTAAACAAAACCCTCAAGGCATACATCATAAGATTAAAGATTGGTGGGCTTGGTTATTTCCATACTAAGCTTTTCTGTTTTTAAAGGAAACTATGGACGAAGATTACAAATAATGGATTGGGAGAAGATATTGGCAATGTCCCAAACCAATGAGGGCTTTACATCTAAATGCATAAGAAACATCTGCAAATCAACATTAAAAAACCCCCCAAAATACTCGATTGAAAATTGGGCAAAAAACATGAAAAGGAAATTAAAGGAAAAAGAACCCAAATGGTCAACAACGCTATGAAGAGAGGCTCAAACTCTAGAAATCAGAGAATGCAAATTAAAACAATAAAGAAAGATAAATCCACAAAAAAGGCAAAGTCAGAAAGCTGGACAGTGCACATTGTTGATGGGGTACATGAATCAATGTCTTGTGGGTGTGTAGACAGGTGCCACCATCTTGGTCACATTAAGTATACACATACCTTATGATCCAGTATTTTTGTGTCTCTCTGTGTGGGTGTGTGTTGCTGTTGCTGTTACATAGGAGGATGTATGATGATATTTACCTCAGCCTTGTTTGTAGGAGAAAGCTGAAGGTCATTAGGTGTCCACCCCTGGCGAAATGGACAAGTAAAGGTGGTGCATGTACGCTGTGGAATATTTTACAGCAATAAGAAACCAGGGGGGCCTCCCTGGTGGTGCAGTGGTTAAGAATCCACCTGCCAATGCAGGGGACACGGGTTCGAGCCCTGGTCCGGGAAGATCCCACATGCCGCGGAGCAACTAAGCCCGTGCGCCACAACTACTGAGCCTGCGCTGTAGAGCCCGCGAGCCACAACTACTGAGCCCGCGTGCTGCAACTACTGAAGCCCGCGCGCCTAGAGCCCGTGCTCCGCAACAAGAGAAGACACCGTAATGAGAAGCCCGTGCACCGCAATGAAGAGTAGCCCCTGCTCTCCTCAACTAGAGAAAGCCCGCGCGCAGCAACGACGACCCAGCGCAGCCAAAAATAAATAAATAAATAAAAGAAGAGAAAGAAACGAGGATCTGACCAAAGAGTACACAGAGCAACATGGGAGAGATCTTTCAATAATAATAATAATAATAATAATATGAAAATAAAGATCAAGATAATAATTAGAATAAGATCCATAGTACAGTACCAGTTTTATTAAGTCATGATACATGCAAACAAAACAACACTACATTTTTCTTTGAACTTACCAGAAGACGTGTTATTCAGACGGACGATGGGCCTCCTGAATTGATCATTTAATTTCTTCCGTTCCCTTCCTTCCCCCTCCCCTTCCCTCTTTCACCTCTTGGTCTGTTTGATTTATCCAGGTTGTGTGTGTAACTGTCAGTAAACGCCCACGACCAACGTGTTTCTACACTGTAGTCATGCTGTCATGAAGAGGAACAGAACAACTTACAGAAGGTTTAACATGAGCCTAGTTACTCAAGAGTACTTCTGGGTCCTTTGGTTTGGTTAGTGTCGGGGAATATATAATTTATTGCAGAGAGAGCAATCAATCTCTCTCTCTCTCTTTGATCTCTATCTCTCGCATTTCTATCTCTATCTCTCATCTCTATCTCTGTATCTCTCTGCTTATCTCTCTCTCCCTAAGAAACCAGCCAGCCTGATTTGGTAGCCTGCTTAGAAGGAAACCTCAGATACTCAGGAACCGAGCAGAACTGCAGAAAAATCACAACACGTATGCACAAAGAGACAGGTACAAGAATGTTCATTGCAGCAGTGTTTTTAATAGCAAACAATCGTCAACAACCTAAATGTGCATTAACAGCAGTATCTAAATTCTAATATGCAATAGATGACTGTAAAGCAGGGAGGGTAAATGAATGAAAGCTCTCTCTCTAAAAGGCATAGATCTTGCGAAACTGATGTTGAATAACAAAATCAAAGTGTGGAAGGGTATATACAGTATGATACCATTTACATGAAGTTTAAAAGCATGTCAAACAATATTACACGTTTTTAAGGACATGTAATCATGTGGTAAATATACGAAGAACTGCATGGGACGGACGGATACAAAAGCAAAATCAGGCTTGATGATATCCGAGAAGGGAGAGAGACACATGGGACTGGGGAAGGTTACTCAGAGTATTCCAACTGTCTCTGATGTTTATTTCTTTACAACAAAGCTCCAAAGCCATATGGTAAGTTGCTAGGATCTGACAAATTTGGGTGGCAGGTACATAGGAATTGACTGCAGAACATTCTAGATAATAATGTATGCTTCAGGTGTGTCATACAAAAATCACAATACAAATCAATGTTTGCTAAAGTAGAGAAACGAAGTTACCCGCACATGTAGCCGTGTACACGTAGATCACGGCCGGGTCATGTACTATTCACCCATGACCTCCACATTGTAACCAAATCAGAAAAATGTCAAACCAGCGCTCTGTAGTGCATTATAAAGAAGTTCATGTAAACAATGTAGCTGATATCTCTGAACAAATATCTGTGAATGGTTTGCTCTGTTCACTGAACACTAGATAATGGCTAGAGAGAAAACTGAGAGGAAAAACAGAAATGATAGAAGGGAAACAATCTAGAATTGAAGAAAGGCGTGAACGCTTAGCAGGAAAAGATGCACTAAATTCCAAACAGAATGAATGAAAGAAAATTCCAGACCTAGACGCAACCTTGTCAAATTCACACTGCAAGTAAACAGAAGAAATGGATCTGCAAGGCGATGGGGGATACGCTAAAGGAACGAGAAGAACATTCAGCAAACTGACTTAAAAAGACCGTGGGGCAATGACATCAATCCAAGAGATGTCATTTTGAACCTGGAATCCCATATGCAGCCAAATGATCAGCTAAGCAAAAGGGCAAAGTAAAGGTATTTTCAGACATGCAAGATTCGGAAAGGTTACATTCCATGTAATCTTTACGGGAAAATTCCTCTAGGCAATACTGGATACAGGAAACTGTGGAGTCCATTCTAAGAAAGCTGGGAAGGGAAGTCCTAGGATGGTATTTATTCAGATAAAAACAGGTTTATACTAGAAAAGGAAGTCAAATGGCTCTGGCAGGGGGGATGCCTCCAGGAAGAGCTTATTCCAGGGGACAGATAACACGATTGAGATGCCGGACTGCGTTAAGGCTTTGGTGGAAGCACGTGGGACAGATTAAACATGGCTGCAGACTCTCTGTCACTCCTCCAACTGAGAGGTGCAGTCTAATTCTCTTCTCGATTCTGGTCTGGTCTGGTGACTCAGTTGACCAATAGAAAGTTACTGAGTGACATTCCAGACTAGGTCATAAGAATTGAAGCTTCTGCCCAGTTCTCTTGGGACCCTTGCTCTTGAGATGCTCCATCCTGGAAGCCAACCGCCGTGTAAGAGGTGCTGCTATCTTGAGATTGCTATGCTGTGAGAAGCCCCAGCCTCATGGAGTGGTCCCATGAAGACTCTGCTTGACAGCCTCCAGTGAGCTCCCAGCCAGTTGCTAGCCGCATAAGAAGTCATCCTGAAGCCCTGTCAAGCCCCAGGTGACTCTGGCCTCAGTCACCACCTGAACGCAACTGCATGAGAGACTGCAAGAGAGAATCACCCAGCTGAGCCTATCCCCAGACCCAGGAGAGATGCTAATAATTCTTTAAGCTCCTACATTTTGGGGTGTTTTTTAACGCAGTGCTAGATATTCAGAACAGCACATTTTATCAGTAAGAAAAAAGGAAAACCTATAGAAACTTCAGGGTAAGTATTTTAAAAACCTAGAAAGTAAATACAGAGGAACCTAAATATGACATGATTTTGAAAAATCAATGCTATTTAAGGAAAGACAGTCTATTTTCTTTTGATGCTTTGAACATTCTTTCAAATGACTTGGGAGCCACGATAGTGAGTGTGGAAAAAAGGAATCCTCTTGGCACAGGGCGATCAGCTAGGTGGTTTGTGACCACCTAGAGGGGTGGGATAGGGAGGGAGATGCAAGAGGGAAGAGATATGGGAACATATAGTATAAGTATAACTGATTCACGTTGTTGTAAAGCAGAAACTAACACACCATTGTAAAGCAATTATACTCCAATAAAGATGTTAAAAAAAAAAAAAGGAATCCTCTTAGCACAATAATCATCATAATAAAAACGCTGATTACTGGCTTGCAAATTGCAGATCCAACCTAAGTCAAAGCGTGAATGACTTCATTTTAATGACAGAAATGAAAATGTTACCAACCTTGACTGGGGGGAAACAGTAAGACACACTTGCCCTTTTAAGAAGGAGGGATCAGCTTTAGTTAAAGGGACCCTATGAAGGAATCACACTGAACTTCTGTTAGGCATATCTATGAATATCCGGCTGCTACAGAACTTCTCCAGGTGAGTGCAATTCAAATTGTGTTCTGTCTACTTTCTCTTGTCTTATGAAACTTCTTCCCTTGATGTCTCCTGATGTTGAAAATCCAATCTCGCGAGAGCTCTCTTAAATATGTATGCAGCCTGTGGTCATCTCTTTTGGAAATATTAATCATAGCCTCTCTTTATTTCAATATTTAAACACATTTTAAGTCATTTCAGGTTCAGTCACAGGACAACGTTTAGTGCAGAAAAGAGTCGTGCTTCTTAAATTCTATCTGTTGGTAATCATTTAATACAGTGACTTTCAAACTTGAACACGCATTAGAATTATCTGGCGGCTTGTTCAATCAGATTGGTGGGCTGCCCCCAGAGCGGGAGTCAGCAGGTCTGGGTGGAGCGGAGGAATCTGCATCTCTAAGTTTCCAGAGGGTGATGCTGCTTGCTGCTGGTGGTTCAGGGGCCGCACTTTGAGAACCACCGATTTAAGGTGTAATGAAGTCACAGTTCTTTCCTTCCACGTATAGGGTTCTCTGTTTCACCTTCTAGAAGAGCTCTGGATAACGTCATGGTTTTTGCAAAAGCAGTTGACTATGCTGTTTTTCCAGGCTGCAGTGGTTGACAAAATATTGATCCCTCAACACTGCAGCAAACGTTGCTTTTCGTAACAGTGGGAATGATGTCAATGTGATGGTATTGATGGCCTAATATAGGAGGAAGGAGTGCAGAAGTGGGGAGGGGGAAAGAAAGATCAGCTGTGGGAATAATTAGCTCCATTCCACGTCGATAAGGAATCAACAGAGACTGTCTAAAGATGACTGAACAAGAAGCAGAGATGTAACTATAATATTTAAGGTTAAATAGATAACGAAGAATAGACACAATAATAATATCCCTATTAGACGTTGGTTAGGGGAGAAGAAGGAAAGGTGAGGGGTAACATAAATAAGTGAATTCCTTATCTTTCAAGAGGTGATTGGTAGAAATTGTCCAAAGTCGGTAAGTCATCCACGTGGGGTGGCAAAAAAAAAAAACAACAGTTGGTAAGTCAACAAAGTATATTATTTAGAATTAAGGAGAAAACCACTAGAAGAGCTAAAAATAGAAACTGGTGAAATGGGTTGTCTCTTGGAACTGGGACCAAGAGTGCAGAGTTTGGGATAGGAGATGCTTGCTTTTTCTCCCTAAGTTCTTTGGTGGAATTTAAGCTTTTAAAAAATAATGCTGTATTTATTTGATTAAAAACAATCAAGCTATCTACTTGGCCAAAAACTGATGAACAAAATTGCAATTCCTGAGTTCAAACCTTGATTCTGACTAATATCCACGATTTGGGGCAAGCTATATTTGGAGCCTCTAGCCTCAGTTTTCTTTCTTAAAAAACGGATGACACCTTGAGAGGTACAAACCATTAGGTAGAAAATAAGCTACAAGATATATTGTACCACATGGGGAATGTAGCAAAAAAATGAAAAATAAAGAAGGGATGATAATAGTCATTTCTCAGACGTTGTTCTAGGAAATAGATGCAATAATTATGCATTTGGCATAGTACCTGGCACATTTGCCTGATTAAATATTAGGTGTTTTTATTATTAATGTCATTATAATCGTACCGGTAACAGATTGGAACCATATTTTCAGTAGTGAGGGACAGAGTGGAAGCAGAAAAGACAAATCTGGTCCATGCATGTATTTCTGGGTTATGTGACACTACTTTTATTTACATCACAGGCACGTACACAGGTGTGTGTGTGCGTGTGTTTGCCTTGTCACAGCTTTCTCAGAAATCCAGGGAGGATGACAGAGTACTTCAGTATAGTCTGATTCAACAGTATAGCTTTACATATCTTTGGAAAATAAAGGGAGAGAATAAAGGGTCACAGAATCTAGAAAGAAATGAGCCCTGCTCCATATGCATCTCTGCTGAAGCCCACATGGAGGAAACAGCATCCTTTCAGGGTACTCTGGCCAGGAGTTCCAAGTGGTCATGGAGGGCGGTTGAACTTCAATGTGTGGGCTCTATTTCCAGATGAGTAACTTAGGAGCAAGTGACCTGGAGCCATTCATTCCCCTTCCCGTAAATACTTGAGAAAGCCATGGTTACGTTGGATAAAGTTCAGCATCTTTTACAGTTCATCTGCCAGTTTAATTGTTCGATGTAACCTGACCTCAAAGTCATAGTTGACCGTAAAATGAGTGCAATGAAAAAAGTCATATTGCCAAAGAAAGTTTACCTATGGACTTGCCACTGATGCACAGGTCAGTACATCATAATTATCGGAGTTTCCAGCCCCAGAGAAATTCGGCATATTAACATGGAAACATATCTAGAGAATGGGCCAGGGTCAGGACAGAGAAGGCCAAAGGCTGTCCACGTGGCCTTTGATGACTTATGTCAGAGCTCCAGGTCCTGAAAGCCTTTCAAGTTTGTATTTCAAGTGTCTACAATATTTCTTCTGTTCAGAGGAATATGTGATCTGTTGAGTTTGTAGCTGAAGGAAAAGCCTTGGACAGCATGGCTGACAGACCCCAAGGTGGTCGCCATGATTCCTGCCCCCTGCTGTTCATGCCCGGTACGGCCCTCTCCTCTCGAGTGTGGGCAAGACCTGGGACACGCTTCTAAACCAAAAGAATATGGTAACGGTGAAGTAATTCTGGAGATGTACTTAAGGTCCCCAATCAATTAATTCTGAGTTGATCAAATGGGAGTTTCTCCTGGGGGGACCTGACTTAACCCTGAGGTCAGAGATTCGCTGTGCAGGCTTGATAAAATAAGCAGCCATATTGGAGCTGGCCCTGTGCCATAGAACTGTGGGCAGGCTCTCTGACCTCAGGGCAGCCTCTGGTCTCCAGCCAGCAAAACAAGAAAATGAATTATTCTAACAATCTGAATGAGCTTGAAAACAGAGTCACCACTAGCCAAGCCTTCATATGAGGATGCAGCCCGGCCACAACCTTGTTTGCAACCTTTTGAGAGCCTGGGCAGAGGACCGGTTAAGCTGTGCCCGGACTCCTGACCTCCAGAAACTGTGAGATAACAAATATGTGTTATTGTAAGCTGCTAAGTTTGTGTTAATTTGTTACACAGCAATAGAAAACTAATACAGAAGGGTGGAGTGGGCGTGTCAGGGGAGACAAAGAGGGCAAAGAGGACAAAGGCAGGAAATAATGGAGAGTGGAGATTAAATTTAAATTGGCTTTCATCAAACTCTGAGCTCCCATCTTCCTTTATTCCTTTCTACTCTGCATATATTTTAGACCTCAGAATGGATTGGGCCATATCTGAGTGGCCTTGGGATGAGGCTTGGAACCCAACCAAGAAGGAAGTTGGGCCCAAGAACTGGTGGAAAGATGGGGAAAAGCCGAGGAAAGTTCCAGCTCTGGACTGAGGGCTGGTGTGGCATCAGAGTGTGTTTTCAGGAGGGACACGTTTTAGGGAACAGAATGCACATGCTGATTGTTAGGTCAGTACGTGACGCTACGCTTCCCATACGCCAGTGCCTATGTTGATCATCACCAACTAGCGCGTAGTCAAAATTTGCAGCAGATTTTCAGATCTTGTCTTGGGGAAGAAATAGTCATCCATGCAAATCACACATCATCATCTAAGGCATCCAAAGGCTAAGGACAAGTGTTGTTTGAGTCTCTGTGTGCGTGGGCATTGTTCAGGGGCACTCAGGTGTCTTTTTACTTAGGGCTTACCTGGGGTTGAGGAAAGGATTTGGGTCAGAACTCGTGGTCTGACGAGGGACAGTCTTCATCTGCTACTGTTTCCATTACATACACCATTGACAAGTCTCTAGCGGGGCCTGTGTGAAATGGGTGTCATGTGTACTAAGTGATCAGAGTTAGCTCCTTCCCCCCAAATCCAGACAAATCTTCCTCAGCAGCCTACCAGTCTCCCTCTTAGAATCTGCTGCAATCTGTCATTATTCTGTTTATTTTTTACCTTTTTGTCTGCTTGCCTACTAGAGCTTCATTGTCCATCAGGGTAGCCACTAGCCACAGACGGGTGTTTAAATTTAAATTCATTAAATTGTATAAAGTTAAAAATTCAGTTGCCACAGTGAAAGTACTCAATAGCCACACATGGCTATTTGCTACCATATTGTACACCAACGATTTAGAAGATTTCCATTATCGCGGAAAGTTCTACTGGACAGCGCTGAATGCTACCCGTTTAGCCATTTTCACCACGGGCTTCAGACCCTTTAAACACCTGAGTCCAGGCAGGCCTCCCTCTGCGTGGGGCTGATATACGTGAATCTCCATTAACACTGTTTAGCTAAACACCAGTGCCCCAACGACATGGTTTAAACTTCGGTTGCCATGGTAGGTTAACTGTGAATAACTGCATAAAGTACAAATTTGGCTACTAGCTTTTCTTTCTTTTTTTTGGGTAACCTCTTTATTGGAGTATAATTGCTTTACAATGGTGTGTTAGTTTCTGCTTTATAGCAAAGTGGCTACTAGCCACTATCCCGAGTGATAAAGCCATATAACGTTTTATAAAAAAATGGATGATTGAAAGAGGGAACTGGCCAATAAGGACAAGAGTGTAACAAAGAAATAAAAAGTGGTTACTCTGGAAGTGAAATGAAAATCAAATGTAAAAGGAGTAATAGAGGAAGTAGGTGACTGTGCGAATGTTATCACTGCCCTCATGTGAGACTGTAGATATACAGGCTAGAGGGATGCAGTGAAGGCGAACTTAGTGACATAAATAAGGGGAGTGGTTGTGATGAAAAGGATGAAGCTGTCCCCGAGGAAGTGACACTAGGGAAAAAACACTCACATTAAGGAACTCTTAGAGATACTGCACAACATTGAAAGCCCCAATGGTAAAATATCGGAAGCCGATCCACATTTAGAAAGGAGTATGAAAATTTGCCAAAGCATAGAATAGATGCTCCTTCCATACTGTAAGTTACATGAGGCAGAAAAGGCAAGCACTGTTCAAACTACTCTTTATAAGGTTATACAAAATGACCCATTTTAATTCTCAAGGTTTCCAATGTTTTAAATTACTATGTACAGGTACTAAGTAAATAGGCATTTTACTATATTTTTCATATCCCTATACATTTATAAATGATAGTAAGAGAATGATATTTTGACAAAAATCTTTGCAAGTCACGGAACAATTGTAATTTTTTCTGATTATTAAGATCACTTTACACATTTTGGGCTTGCATGGTCGTCTTTGCAGTCCTGCACCACACCATGCAAAGTGAAGACTGCCTAAACTTACTTCGAAGCCCTCCTTTCTTAAGGAATAACAAAGGATTATCCATTCTAGAATGGGCACTCCCCTTTTGGCAGGGACCATGTCAATCATACTCATCACTGTATCCTGCCTCTAGCACCTAGCACAGTGTTTGCCCAGATTAGGACGTTGTTAATAGCTATTTGAACGAATGAATGGACTCATCCTGGGAGGGGGGTGAAAGAAAGAAGTCATAAGTCATTTAGTCAAAGGGCAAGATGTGCAAAGGGTACTAATTCAAAAGGAAAACAGAAGAACTATTACTTGGTTGGAGGTTACCAAGAAGGCTCAGCTTCCTGAATCCTACCTATATCTACTGCCGAAGCTAATTCTGCCTAACGTTGTACATGACGATAGTGCAAATGGCATTCTGGACCAGAATTTTGGTTTAGACTATAGAGTGGGAAATGAGGGGAATTCCCTGGCGGTCCGGTGGTTAGGACTCCGCGCTTTCACTGGCGAGGGCCCGGGTTCAGTCCCTGGTTGGGGAACTAAGATCCCTCAAGCCTTGTGGCACGGCCAAAAAAAAAAAAAAAATATATATATATATATATATATATTTATTTAATATATATATTATTTCAATGCTTTAAAATTAATGTGTAACATAAAATTGAGATGCAATTATAAATATGGTGGAAAGATTAGGGAAAGTTCACCTGAAGGCAGCAGGTTAATTTCAAGTTGAATGGTGAAATAAGCTACTTGTGATAATTGGTTATCTATTTCCCTCAGCTAAGCAGGATTTAATTAATTCCATTATTTTCTGCAGCAGAAACAGTTGATAAAGACATGGATTGTTCTTCCATGGATTTCCTATGTACAGGCTTCGAAATTTATTTATTTTTTAAATTAAGATGAATGGATAAAGAAGATGTGACACATATATACCATGGAATATTACTCAGCCATAAAAAAGAGTGGCATGGACATATACATGCTACCCAGTGTAAAACAGACAGCTAGCGGGAAGCAGCCACATAGCACAGGGAGATCAGCTCGGTGCTTTGTGACCACCTAGAGGGGTGGGATAGGGAGGGTGGGAGGGAGACGCAAGAGGGAGGAGATATGCGGATATATGTATACGTATAGCTGATTCACTGTTATAAAGCAGAAACTAACACACCATTGTAAAGCAACTATAGTCCAATAAAGATGTTAAAAAAATAAAATAAAAATGAAAAAAATTTAATACAGTTTCTAAAGGTTACTTTCCAATTTTTGAAATGAAAAAGTGAGAGGGGTAGGCTAAGGAATAGGTAGAATAAAAAGCGTCCAATTGAGTGATGTTCAAGTTGTTATGAATAAAAATTCAGTTCAAAAGGTAAGATTCCAACTCTTTGATCTTTCAAAAGCTGAGAAGCTATTTCTGTAATCTGACTTGAAAGTTTTATCATAGCTTTTGGACTGCCAGAGGGGAAACTTGCACTGAAATCCATAAAACCAAACCGAAAACTATTCTCACAGACAGACACACACACACCTATCTACTCAAACACCTGTCCTGCACCTCTATACACCCAAACACACACAAGCACCCCCCCCCCCAAATCAACCACTTTCACGGCAGAGATAAAATCAGGTTAGAGGAGAAATAATGTAATAATACCCATGTATTTTGATCCCTGTGAAGATTCCTAAATATTTGGAAGAGGTACGGAATCACCTGAACATAGCTAATTTGCTTTTTTCTCAATTTCAAAAACAGTTAACACAATTATGAATGGTGATAATCAGTCCAAGAGAACAAACTTTTCCATTGCCAAATGGAGAGAAATCCAGGAGGAATAAATTAGTGTGACATCTTGAGTAGCTCAGAAATAACATTCAGAGAATAACTGACATTTAGAAATATATAAAAGAGGAACAGAAATGAAAATTGTCTTTCCTAAGACGAATTATAATGAAAGATGAAATTCATAGCAAAAGGAATCAATCTACTGTAATGCTGCTGTAGCTGGTCATTTCAATATTATCAGTTTTTTTTTTCTGAAACATAATTTCTCTTGTGATTAGACTAATATCAGCTGGGCTGAGGGGTCTGTGTTAATTTTAATGTCTAACGCAACTGCATTAGTTGCTGGATTTTACTAGACGCCTAATACCGTGGCGGTGGTTCATCTGACCCTTCTGTCTTTCCGTGCCAATCCGACCCCTCCGGCCAATCCACTTACATAAAGTACGGTGGAACTGAGACTCAGGAGAAGGGCAACTGTGTTCAGACTAACTCTCTGAGTCAAAAGTGAAACTCCTAAACACCTACAATAATAATAACAATAGCACAGATATAGAAAAAGGTGAAAGCAGATGCCCCAAATTGTTGACAGTGACTGTCTCTGGGGGTTGGGTTTAGAGGAATTTTCACTTTCTTCATCATTTATTTCTGTAACATATTTATTTGGTAATATTAGGGAATTATTAATTTTAAAAAGTGTGAAAATGGCATTATGATTATCTTTAAAAATTCTTATCTATAGGAAGTGCTTACCGAAATATTCATGGATTAAGTGCTATGATGTCTGGGATTTGCTTCTACATACAGTTTGGAAGGAGGTGCCTAGAAACAGAGAAAAGATTGGACATGAATGGGTGTGTGATGAGTACATATTGATTCATTATATGATCGTGCCTATCTTTGTATATGTTTGAAAGTTTTATAATAAAGGATGAATAAAAATGATAGGTGGTACACCTGGAAAAAGAGGTTGGGGACTAAATGTAAAGGACCTCGGGGACAAGGAAGTTTCATTCTCTGCTTCAGTGGTCTCCGAACTTTAGTGAGTGCAACCCTACCTGCGACAATATTATTGCACACATGCATCAGGCATATGCTTATTAATTAATTGATTTATTTAAAATGATGTACATATACCACTGTACTCTTATGCCATTATAAAACATACACAAACATAAAAAAGGCTAGATAAAAATAAACACAAGTACCATTCTAATACATTCTTCCTACACCCTAGTGGGCCTGGACCCCACTTAAGAGCAGCACATTTAGCGATTGGGGGGCTCTTGAGGTTTTCTAAGTAGTAAAGAGTTTGTTTATAAGAAACAGAAATTTATTGGAGCACCCAAAGGTAATGGGAGATTGGTTAGAAAGACACAGAGCTATTTCACTGAGGCCTCCCGAAAAACTGAAATGCACTGGGATGGTGTTCTAACTGGACATGTGATCGAACAAGGATCATCACTTCCTTGTATATTTCTTTTATACATGTGCAACACACTCGTGTATTCTGCACAGAGTCAGGATACAATATGCATATAAAACAAACAGCCCCTACATATTACCTTGGGCAATGTATTTAACGCAATGCTTATGATGATAATTATATCTAACACTGAGTACTTACTCTTTGCCAGGTATTGCAGTAAGAACTTTATATACATAATCTTACTTAAAACTCGTGACAATCCTATGGAAATAGATCTTATTATTGACTTCCATTTTACTAGAAGGAACTTGAGACTGAGGACAATTGATTAGCTTTCCCAAGATGAAAGGGCTAGAAAGTGGCAGAGTCCAAATTTAAATCAAGAAGTTTCTGACCCCAAACCACATGTCCTTAACTACGAAACTATATTGCCTCCATAGGGAATTAATGATAAGTGTCCAAACCATAAGATCGTCGTGATGATTAAATGAGATAAGATATATGATATGTTTAGTACAATGTCTGACATACAACACAATCCTATTAATATGTATTTTCGTATACAGAATATTTACCAAAAAATTTCCACAGTAAACATCAATATTTCTCACTATCAAACACCAATATTTATAATTGTAATCAAATAATGTTTTATTATTTAAACGTTATAATAACACGTCTAAACTCCTTTTGTTTGCTACCACCTATAAATATGTGTGGCTTTTGTTATTGAGTCTCTATGGAACAACTGACGAGAGAGACAGCAACTGGGGACTGTGTTACGCCTACAGAAATGGAAATATTTGCACTGGGCGCACTCCTGTCATATTCTGAGAAGCCACCGACATAAATAGGAGTGTGTGTAGCTTGAGCACTAAAAGAGCCACGAGGTACATATGTACATATCAACTTTATTTTACAATTGCAGACTTTGCATCCTTTTGCTTTGACCCAAAGATACATTTTTAGAGAGACGATGGTTCTAAAAACTTCTTTGCATTCCGTCAGGTTCACTTAAAGTGGTCAAGTTTACCACTCTTTTCGCCCCCCCCCACCCAGCTTTCATATTTCTATCAGCCGATCCAGATTAGAACACTTCATAAATACTTTTATTATTTATTTAAGTATGGCTTCCATATTAGAGTAACTATCTTTCCCTGATTTTCTGGAACATTCCAGATTTGAAATTTTGTCCCAGTGTTAGGTTGTCATTGCAAATTTGGTTGGAAGCATTGGCTCCCGTAGAGGTGATGCACGAAGCTCTTTGCTTTAAGTTAATGGACCTGCATTTACTTGTGAGGATCATTAAATGTTCCTTTTTATAATTTTGCAAATACTTTACTAAATGTTCTGTCACCCTGAAGGGAATTCTAGAGAGATGGTGTCTTTGGTTTGTATATTTTGACATTGAGTCAAAGCAGATCTCTCTTTTCATCAAACAGTTTAATTTTGGTATTATTAATTCCTTTCCTTGTACGCAATGAGATAGTCCCTAAGTAGGTATTACCCTGGAACCTGCCCAGCATTCTCTCTGTTCTTCTATTTGGGAAGTATTTTCATTCTAGAAACATCATGAAGAGCATTTGTGTTGACACAATAGAATCCACTCCCACCCCATTTCTAGCCCAAATGGCGTAAGCCAAAATGAAATATGTAGGATTCCTGGAAAAAAGCATCAGATAACCAAACACTATGAGCAAAAAATTAATTTATTATATATATTCTCTAATAATTCATAATAGCTTTTTGAATTTTAAATGTCTTTTTGCTATTTCCAATGCTTAAAAACCATAGTTTTAAAACATAAGTACTGTTTTATACACGTTGTGATTTTTCTTTCTTTTCTTTTCTTTTCTTTTTTACTTCTAAATATGAATGATATGGTCTCCAAGTATCCACTTGGAAGGAAAGGGGATAGGATTCATTGTTTTGCTCCAACACAGCAGAATTTAAAGTTTCACATCACATACCTGGAGTTTCGACTATATGAAAAATAGCCAAATATCACCACTTTCTTCTATATTTCTTTTACATGTATATATATGTATAATATAAACAGAATACATCTGGATTAGTACATTTCAACTTTTCATCAATGTGACTTTTATCTCCTATTTCATATAAAATAACAAAATATACAGAGAGAAGAAAGGAGACATCTGTTCATCGTACACATAAAGTAAATAAAAGTTCATGTATGGCTTTGCAAAGGTAGATTATGACGTGATTTTCATACTTTATTTATTTAAAAGCATCTTGAGAGAACGTGTTAGTGTGCTTACGAGAGCGGCCATGGTGGTTGAATGTCGCATTGAGAGTCCAACATTGGGATCCCCAGTGGTCTTTCCAGTGGCTGCCTCGGCAGCTTTCAGGAGACAGATGTAGTTTATGACCACTTCATCGATCTTCGCTACAATTTCCTGCCGCTGTGTTTCTGAGTTCACAACTTTAACTAATCGCATGCAGGCTTCTGTTAGGCAACAGAGCACTTGAAAGCTGCAAGTCATGGCTAGGAGCATCTCCTCTGGACTTTTCTCGGCCATTGCCATTTTCCTGCAGGCACTTCCCAACTGTCTGGACTCAATGGATAACAGCTGCTTGTACTGAGAAAGCGTTAGGTCATACGCTTCAAGGCGTGACTCCTCTTCCTTCCCCTTGGTTGCCCTGACCAGGCAGAGCAGCTCATTGGCATCATTTTGGGCTGCGAGGAACCCATCGGGCATTGCATATGTGCTCTCCTTAAGGGCATTTATCCTTGCAATCCGGGCATCAAAAGCCAGGTTGCTGAAGTCCACATCATCTGGGCCACTCAAGTCTTCGGCCCAGACCTTCAGAACTGAACCTCTGGACAGCTCCCCTCCTTGCCCCTGAATTCCAACAGCCAGGGGTGGGCTGCTTGGGTCTGGCATGGCTTGAGTCATCTGTGGTCGAAAGAGGCAAGAGACTTGGAAGGTGGCCTCTCCCTCCTCCTCCTCTTCGTCACCATCTTCATCCTGCCCTCGGTTCAGGAAGCAGTAGCTGAAAGGTCCCCGGCATCTCCAATTGCTGCCTTCCAGCTTCCGCAAGGGCAATGTCCTATACAGCTTTGAGTTTTTGTGAGCCGCTGGGGACCTTTTGTGAACTTTCCCCTCAGAGCTAAAGTGCATCGAGCTTTGGGAAAAACTTTTGGTGAGCTTCCTCCCTAGGGGGAGTTCTGCTCGCCTTTCTGAACTGGCCTCCTGTGCTTCTGTGATACCTGGACACTTTAAGCTGACTGCACCTTTGCTTCTCTCCCGGAAGGTCTCCAAACTTACAGATCCCGAGAGGATACTGCTGCTACGTCTCAGAGCCCTCTGGCTGGGGGGTGTCCTGAGGCTCCCCCCTCTCAGATCCAGTGGCCACCAGCTCACAGCCTCTCCGTAGGCCTGGTTTGCTTGGGAGAAATCATTAGGGTCTTGATTTGGAATTGGCACCTTTGATTCCGAGTGAATGTTTGATGGTAGCAGGGTGGGATCAGCTTCAGGATGTTGAGACCAAGCTGAAGGCATGCCTCCTCGTCTCTCCTTCCCAGGCTCTGTCAAAGCTACACTAGGGGTAGTAGGAAAACAGAGAGAATCATTAAGCACCTCATGGGGGGGTCATTTTTACTAAATCTCTATGTGATGTCTGTCATCTCCCAAGGGTGTACTCGAGAAGAGCTGCCATCTGCCAGGGTTGACCTGCTTTCCAAAGACGGCCCCCTGAAATCTTTTAATAGATTTCAATTTTAATATATTTTAAGAAATACTAGAATCTCTTATTCCCGAAACTATTGCTTCATTTGGCATTGTCTAGAAATCGCAAATATTTTGAGGGAGACAGTGGAATTTTATGAATCGCCTTGTTCCCAATATTTATCTATTAAAGCTTAGACACATAATGAGCAAACACACATCTTACACATAGATTATTCGAACATATTTATGACATTTAAGTTCCATTTCAAGGAGTTAGGTTAATCCTGGCACCGGTTACCTTCCTAAAGAGAAGTGGTCTAATTTAATTAATGCAAATTAGGTATATTCACCTTTTAAAGAGGACCCCATGAGGTTTGCCTGGTACAGGGTTTGAAGCTGAGACACTGGGAAAGTCCCAGAAAAGGTGTCATGTGAGGACAATGACCTCCACCTCACAGAATTCTTGTGAGAAGCAAGAGGTAAGTTAGGCGAAAGCTCTTTGTAAACTGCAAAGTGTCCTTTAATGAGTTGAGAGGTAAAGATGCTAGTTGGGAGATGAGTTTAGTAACATTCATAGATGGGTTTCCCAAGGCAGGTGAAGCCAGTGGTGAGTTTTGAGAAAGGAGATAATCTTAAAACGGCGGGAATGGAAATTAACCAATATAAGGTCTCACTAACATCTATTGACCTATATGGAAAAGACACTACTGAGGATATAATTTGAAATTGGAAAGTATGAAATAGTGTCTGCTTTTGCCACATGATGGCCGGCCACGTGGATCTCGGAGACGGACAGGTGCCCACTGGGTGGCAGAATGGTGAAGGCGGGCACAGAAGGGGGCTGTGTTCGTGTTTCTACCTGGCGTCTATATTTTATGATTTGGGGGAAAAGAAAGCAGCTCATCGTGCATCCCCCCCAAACCTTCTAGACACTGCGGTAGGCCAGACACTTCAGAATCCTCGTCTAGGAGAGTCTTACAGAGTAGGGAGGGCTCTGGAAGTATTGCTGAGAGGCAAAGGATCTTCTCCAATCTCTCCCGCCTCCCAGATCCCCTGCTCTATTTTCCTTCCTTGCCTCTCAAAAAGGAAATGGCAAAATGAGAAATTCAGTGTCTTGAGAAGGAAATCAAACTTCTGCGATTCTAGGCAATACGATCTTATAACTAAAAGTTGCACTGGGCGCTGCTAAAAGTCTTCATTTAGAATTTAGGGAAAAAATGTTGCTCCATCAAATTCTAAAAGCCAGACAGAGCAGGAAGCTAAAGGCCAAAAATGCCATTTCCACTATTGTCCAGACCTAGAAACTTCAGTATTTATTCAACACTGGGGGAACAATGACTGACACTTAACCTGGCCACAGTTCTGCAGCCTTTTTAAAAAACCCTTTTCCTTTTCTTCCAGACTTTCTATTTTTAGGCTTGTTGTAAATTTGGTTTACGTGCTCCTGGCGGGTAACGCAGAGCGCTAAATCCATCATTGCTGTACCTGTGGTTTCCTTAATCTTGGGGAGTCGATGACATCCGTCTCTCAAAGTGCCAAACAGGGGTTCGGCATTAATGGCCGTGTGCAGGGCAGGCAGTGTCATCCGCGGACACATCCCTTCTGTCTGTGGGTGTAATTCCTTAAAGGCGGCTCCGTGGTTGGGAAGCCCGGTGGCTCTCTCCTCCGAAGGACTGTAACTCACGCCTTTCCCGGAAGCCTCAGGAGTCAGGCGCTTCCCCACGGAGGGACAGAGCGGGGACTCCACCGGGGTGGCACAAGTGCTGCTACCCGTGCCGCAGCCTGCGTCCACCGAGGAGCCCTGAGAGCTCTGTAGAGAAAAATGGCCCTCGCTCTGCAACGACGACATCCGCTTGGCCAAGTGGTAGTCACAAAGGCGGCCCACGCTCTCCTCCGCCTCGGGGAGCTTGGAAGGACGGTCACAGGTGGACGGGTCAGCATCGTCCGGGTTACCTAAGTCTTTGGCTGAAGACACACAGGTCACCTCTGTTAAGAAGTGGTCCCGCTGGCCAAGTCCTGAAACCTCAATGGCTTCTCCATCAGGAGCCCCATCATCCTTCCCTTCGTTCTCTGTGGTTCCCACAGCCAAAGCTCTGGGAAAGGCTATCCCCGTTGCTGCTTCCAATCCACTTTTTTCAGCCATAGGCCCCTCAGTGGCCACATACCATCTTTGGCTGTCCTTGCGAAAGGCAGTTCTCTCCAGGTTAAAAGTGCTCAGGTGTTGACTGTCCCTTGAAGACACACTAGCAAATTTACCTTTGGCGTCCTCCTCCACCTCTGCCGTTTTGGTCCCCTGCTGTTTTTTCCCTGGCACGCTCCCATTAAGGGATGCTTTCCCCTCCCCATCGGCCGGCTGGCTTTTCCTTTTGCTGGTGCAGGAATATGCCATCGGCCCAATGTGCAGTTTGCCAAAGTAGTCAGTGACTGACTTAGTCTCCATGGTTTCGGGCTCCATCTCCATGTGGTCCGAGTGAAGGATCTGCTTGGAAGGCACAACTTTGGGCGGGGGGTCGCTCACTGGACGGGCAGTGAGGGCGTGGGAGGCCTTTGGAGGCAAGGCCCCAGCTGGGCTTTTGGAGGTGGGGAACTCTGTCTGCTCTTCCGCAAGGGGGTGGTAGCCTTCGTGAGTGGCCAAGAACATGCGGGAGAGGTTTTCTGACTGCTTCTGGGCCGTGGCCAGTTCAGAACTCTCCGTCATTTCAGAAGAGTTAGTTTCATTGCCCGAGTCTGACGAGGACTCGGGACTATAAGCCCGCAAGATGGCTACACCTGCAGGCCGTAAAAAACAAGAGCCGGTTAATGGATGCATCACAGGCATTAGGAGACATGTAAGAAAATGGGGCTCGTTATTATTAAAAAAAAAAATACCAAGTTTTTCCCTTTTCAGTAAGGACTCTGAGTTTATTGCACAGTTGTTCCGGAAATGGGGGGAAAAAAACGTGCCACGCGTTTTAAAAAAAGAACAACCAGGGACACCACACACACAAAAACCCCACGATGGTAGTTTCAGCACGTTTAGGAAACGGGACATGCGTGACATGAAGGACACATGACAGGACTCCAAGGGCGGATGGCTTGAAAGGATGAAATGATATGGCTATCAGTGAATAAATGTAACAATCGTGAAAGAACCTGAATTGTCACTGGTCTGCTGATCTTCTGACACGGACAGAGCTTCTAGAGTGTCCAGCGTGGAAACGACGGCGTTATCCAGGCCCTTCTCACACTTGCCCTCGGCGCTGGTAGGCACAGTGTCGATAAGGGACACGGGGATCTCGTCGTTCTGCAGAGGGCCGCCTGCCTCCTTGCCCTCCAGGAAGGAAGCGGCCTGGCTCTGAGAGTCCTCCTCGTCGGAACTATCTCTGAAGCCAGGCGGAGGCGCGGCGATAGCCATGTTCAAGGAGCGCAACAGGAAGTCATCCTCGTTGTCGTCCCCTTCGGGCGGGGGCAGGGACGTGAGGTCAATGATGTCATCGCTTGACCCAGACAGGTTGAGGATGGCCGGCTGGTTCATCTCTCCCACCACGAGGTCCTCCTCACAGCTCGCGTCGTCCTCGTCCTCCGCGTCATCGGTGTTCTCTGCGTAACAGATGTCGTGCAAGAGGGGCTCCTCTATGCCCTGGGCGGCCTCGAAGTTCTTCACGTCGCCTATGTTTGCATACACAGAATTGGCCACGAACTGGATGCCCTCTGCGTCTGGAGTGAGATCCAGGCTCTTCGCGTCATTGGCACCACTGATGTAGAGATTCCTCTGCTTCTCCAGCAGTTCTGGACTCTGGTCCAGTAGTCTTTCATAGCCTAGAGTCGGGGGAGTGATACCATCATCCAAGGCGAGATCTCCAAAAATAAAGGACACTTTAGCTCCTCTTGGAGGCTCCTGTGCTTTCTTTAGAGCTTCTGGTCCTGAGAGACTCAACAGGGACCGCTGAGCTAGACTTCTGTAGTCTGCCTTGCACGAAGCATCTCCCGGCTGGGCCAGCTGCTGGCTGAGTTCGTCTGAGTTATAGGCGTTGTCCATATACAAGTGCCGGTGGTGGTCTTTTGGACACAAGGTGCCATCCGGAATCTCAACTGCCTTCTGCTTTGCATCTATATATGTTATCTGCGCTTCTTGCTCCCCTTCGCCAATGAATGTGGTCACTTGGGGTATACAGTTCCAATCTGGGCCAAGGAGGTTATGCTTTCCTTTATTTTCAGTTCCTAAAGAGAAAGAGTCATGCAAAGACACATTACTGTGCTGTCTGGTCTCTGGGGGGCCTTGTCTCTGTTTCTTAACTTAATGGCTTGTAGCACCACTTTTGTGAATACGGTGGTTATTCAGCTTTCCGAATACGGTAGCGGTCGATTTAGGCTTCAGGTGCAAGGATTTCTTGGTTAGGAGAATTGATACTGCGGAAAATAGAATTGCTATTTGATAAAATAGAATACCATCCGAGAGTAGGGAACTACAGCTTACTTCCATCTGATCTCTGATTCTAGCATTAAAAGGCCTCATTTATGTCTATAAATGTGAATATACAACATGCCTTTAAAAATCCTTAAAGGCGATATAGTCCAATAGGCTGTTATTCCAGAAAACAGATTGCCCTTTTCTTTGTAAAGTGAGATCTCACATTTCCCGGTTTGTATAGGGAGATGTTGGACTTTTTCCTCATTGAGTTAAGAGAAGGTCAAGGATCCTCATACTTCTACCACATATTTTAGGAAATACTGTAATGATAAGGTAATAATAAATATATACATATAATGTATATTAATGAAAACTGTAATACTACATATTGCAATGGTGGCACCAAAACTTCTCTCTTTAGCCTTTTCCTGTCCTTGTGGGTGTGCATGTTTTTTACGCATAAATGCCAGTACGCATGCCTGTAAGCACACACGCACACACAGGTAGGACGTAGAAGGTGGAGCATTCGCAGGTAATGTACCCTCTCTGCTATTTCTACGCATAGTTATTACTTTGAGTAATTTCCATTTTTACTTGTATCGTGAAAACTCCTGAAGATTTGTTTGATGTTCTTCAAAACTGCAAAACTCTAATTTAAATATCATTGTTTTGTTTGATCTTCAAGGGTCTTCCAATAGAGAATTCGGCTGTGGAGATTTTGCTCTGATATTTACCAAGACAGGGCAGTGAGTCATTGTGTCAATATTGCTTTGTCAATTCCAGAGGTGACATTTTGAGGAAATGTTAGGGTCACAAATTGTCCCATTTGTTTCCTCAAATTGCCCTCTGGCCCAAGTTTGAATAATACTGAAATCAGATATACAAGAGATACGGGGAAAAAAATCAGTTTTACTGAAGAGGTTTTGGCTCTCTCCCAAATATACAATGGACTCAATGCTGCACAATGTTCCGAGTGATTTTACTCAATACATATATTTTTATGAATAGCAGGTAAAGATAAAAGTTTGAAGACACTGAGTTACACACCAGCCATACTTACGTGCTACCTTATAACAAATACACCTATCGGGGTTCAGCACTGTTTTATTAACAGTGACATGGATTATGACTGGCTCTGTGTGAGTGAGTGAGCGAGTGAGTGAGTGTGTGTGTGTGTATGTGTGTGTGTGGAGTGTGGATTGCTGGGAGGAGGGAGAGTGGTTCAACAAAGTTGTGAGACAGCTCTGGGTTTAAACCAGGGGTTGGCAAATTTTCTCTGTAAAGGGAGGGCCAGATAGTAAATATTTTAGGTTTTGTGGGCCAACAGCTCAGTTGAGCAACTACTCAACTCTGCTGTTGTAACACAAAAGGAGCCATAGATGACACATAAGCAAGTGGATGTGCTGACTTGAATGGTGACCCCCCCCACCCGCAAAAGCTAAGAATGTGACTTTATTTGGAAAGAGTCTTTGCAGATATAATTAAGAATCTTGAGATGAGATCACCCCGAATTATCCGTGTAGGGCCCTAAAATCCAATGGAAAGTGCCCTTATCAGAGAAAAGCAGGGGGAGGTTTGGGCCACACAGAGAAGGAGGGAAGACCGTGAGAAGACAGAGGCAGAGACTAGAGTCACGCAGCTCCAAGGGATGCTGACGGCCACTAAGCACAGGAAGAGGCAAAGGAAGATTCTCCCTGGCACCTCTGGAGGGAGCGTGGCCCTGCCAATGCCTCGATTTTGGACCTCTAGCCCCCCAAACTGTGAGAGAACAAGTTTCTGTTATGCTGTCCCCAAGCTTGTGATACTTTGTTAAGGCTGCCCTAGGAACCTAATACAATGTACAAGTTTCAATGAAACTTTATTCACAAGAACAAGATTTGATCCATAGGCCATACTTGGCCCACCCCTGGTTTAGACCAACAAGAAATCTGAATAGGTCAGCAGGCTAAAAGCAAGTTAATAGACTTTCCTAAGGCTCAGAGATGCTTAGCTATGTGGGTTCACAGATTTTGAAAGTACCTGAAGGGTTAATTTTCAAGATAGTGAAGATGAAATAGGGGTTTACTGTTCCTGGTTAGAGATCTTGACGAAGATCTTTGATCAATTTGAGACAAGAAGAAAATACATACTCACTCTTGGCTTCCTTCCAGGAGGGTGTACTGATTTGGCTTCTGGAACGATTTTGGAAACACAGAAGGATGTCTCCTTCTAGGGACGGGCTGGCCTCAACAGACTTTGCTCTGTATAGTTTTTGAGTCTCAGGAGATCTCTGGGGAACTTCTGAGGAGAAGGGAGCCCTTTCAGCCATTAGAGGATGCTAAGTCCCGAGCTGCAGCTCTGCTTGGGTCAACCAGTTGCTTTTTTGGAGTGTGCCATCTCTCTCACTCGTCCTCCCTTATTAAACACGCACACGCACACACGCACTCCTGCTTGCGTGTGCTATTTGGAACATGTGCCTTCACCCTCATTCTCACTGTCGAACTGAGAGAAATTACCGAAAGGCTGAAGTTCCAGTCTTTCTCCACAGTAATATAATACTTTTCGGAACTAAGTTTTTGCCTCTTGAAACTTTATGCAACATCACATTGTGAGTCACTATAAAGTGGACAGAACTGAGGCCCCTCGGTTCTGTAACCATTTGTAGAATGGTAGGTTTGGCTTTCTTCTTGCACCCATACAATCTTAACAGTCCACGGGGAAAAGGTTTGATTTTCACAAGAAACTTTAAGATTTTAAGATTTAAGATTTTCCAATATGAAAGGATTGTGTTAAATTGCGGAACTGCTCTTCAGAATTTCAAGCATCAGCGTTCAGTTGCTCTAAATCTCCTCGCTCAATGAAAACGTGGTCGTAAAAATATTTACCACCTCCTTTTTGAACCTACTTATTTTTAATCATTTGTGTCTCTTAGAAGCAAGAGACACTTCGAGGTGGGGTGGGATGAAATCTAGCCGCAAGTGCCAGCTGCCTTCCAGCACGCCTTGCTCACCTCTCTTTCTCTCTGGTTTTCCTCTACCCTTTGACGGCAATTGTTCCACTTAACCAACCGCCACAATAAACTGCATGCCAGTCTGTCTGTGTGTGTGCGCCTAGCTACATATTACTATATATTCATGGAATAATTTCTGTTTTCTTCTAAGTTTAAAACTAGGGGAGCTTCCTTCCCTTCTTTTTCCTTTCCCCCTTTTCTCTCAGTAACAGTGACAATAAAATTTGTTCTTAAGAAGTTCCCTTTCTTTTAAAAGAAACCCTAATTATGGAGCCCCTGATTATACTTTTTCATGGGTCAGTAGTTCTGGCTTGAATGGTAAGGTCTGTCCATCAGCCATATTTCCTGAGGGTCCACTACAGATGGAGGAAAAAGTTCAAACACTGAAGAAAAAGGTTCTAGAGCATGCAAACTATTATATATAGAATGGATAAACAACAAGGTCTTACTGTATAGAACAGGGAACTATATTCTATATCCTGTGATAAACCATAATGGAAAAGATTATGAAAAAGAATGTATATCTGTGTATGACTGAATCACTCTGCTGTACAGCAGAAATTAACACATTGTAAATCAACTATATTTCCATAAAATAAATTTCAAAAAAAAAAGTTCTAAAATAGATAAAAACCATCCACCCTCAAAGGAACTATCAGTTTAACAGCTGCAGCCCTCCTTATCCTCACTTTGGAGCTATTTCTCCCTGTCAAGTCGCTGAGATGGATTATTTGATCTTTGCCATTTTGATGCTTCTGCTAAAAAGCTAAGATGGCTTCCAGGGTCCCTTCTAGAGCCCGAAGTCCAAGGGCTGGGCAATTCTCAAGTCTTCCTGTTGTAAGGCTCCCAGAATCCTGGAACCTTAACGAGGGACCAGCCCTAAAGCTGGGGGCTCACAACCCCTACTGAGCATTCCATCCTTAGTTCTCTGTGCCCTGACGCACCTCTAGAAGAATAAGGCAGTAAAAACTTAGCCGTAAAGGCTGAGGCCTACACCCTTCACAATAATTAAATCACTGCTTTGGAAGCATGCACCCAACATTGCCAAATGATGTGTAAAATATGATGGAAAAATCAACATCTGCATTTAAAAAAACTAGACCATATCAGAAGTAATTGGAGGGTTTTGTGTTAAATTTGGACACTAGATGTTTTTACGTGTACAATTTTAACTTTTCAAGAAATATCCTTATTATTGTTGTCTGGTGGCGTGGGGAAGGGAGGTCGGTGCCTCGTGAGTTTAGGAAGAGAATACCTGTCTCCTGGGTCCCTGCGTTTTTCTTGTTGGCCATGTTAAATATCGACCTCCTGGAATCCACAAGCAGCCGGTAGTATCCAGCCGTTAAGCAGGCCAGGTTCATGGCATCGGAAGATTCCATCAAGAGCGTGATGGGCTACACAAAAGAGAATGTTTTGGTTAAAACCATCCCTCCTTAATAACCTCCCTCAAGGGACAACGGCTAGGTTTGTGCTTATGAAACGTGGACAAACGAAGTTTTGGAGCGACTGTTTCACTGAAGAAACGCAAATGGGGGAAAGGTCAGGTATAACAGAAAGCCTGACTGAAAAACGTTCAGGTGACAACATTTTGAAAGCCTAGACATTTGGAACCTTTCCCAAGTCTTACTGGATTAAAAAAAAAAAAAAAGACTGGCTTTCTTCCAAATAGTTAATATTTTTAAAAGTCATAGTTAAGGAGTCAGTTACTAGTTGTGAACCCACCATCTGAAAAATAATCACAGGAAGATTAAGTTTGGGTTCGTGGTGAAAATTCGTGTTGAAGCAAAGCAAAAATCAAGTGGAAATTACTGCTAAGACTGAATCAAAAGTGTCAAAGAGATCCAGGAAAATGACGCTTCTAAAAGAAATTGTAAATTCAGAGGAGGGCAAAACAGACATGGGAGTTGAGAAAAGGCCCTGCCAGAACTTTCTGGAAACTATGAGGTTACCATATAACGGGACGTGGATCTTGGGCATATAGGGAAGCAATTATCCTCGCTGAGTAAGGAAGGGTGGACTTGCTGGTGTGTTCTTGTTGAAAGAGAGAGAAAGTGAGAGGGAAATAAGGGAGCAAAGAACAAAGAGACACCCGGAGAGGCACAGAAACAGCGAGATGACAGGCCTCTTGCTTTCACTGCCAGGGGTAGCACCCTGGCCTTGGCTGGTGAAACCTAATTTCCATCCAAAGCCCCTATACTACTTGATACTTGATGTGCTGCCTTTTCCTTCCATTTCAACTGTGGTCTCCCTCCAAGCCACCCCACAATTCTTTTCAGTAGGCAGGAAACCATCCATAGGGTCTTGTCACCCATTTCTGTTGGAGATAGATTATCCCTGTTATCAGGTCTGTTATGACTGCACCCGATATACCCTTTCTTCCGCCTGTTTTCCATGACAGGCTATTGTTCTCAGCATCTTCGGTTATGGACCGGGACAGGCACGCCAAGTCTCCTCTTGGACTTTCTTTGCCATGAAGTCAAGGGCAGCGCCCTGGATTCAGCCCACGAAACGCCAGGGGCCACGGCCAGCGCACCTGAGCTGCACGCTCGCCCTTAAATGCTCATCTCTTCCTGCTGCACAGCACACTGAGGCTCCCCTTTTGCTGTGCAGAAGCCCTTTCCCACATTCTCCTTTGCTCTCAATCCGCCCCTCCCACGCCCTGGTGGGTATGAGGCTGGGAGCGAGGTAGGGGCAGGGGCAGTTCTCAGAGCACTGCTCCTGGTTCACCCTGTTTCCTCTGTGGACTCACTGTCTCTCTTTGGGTCCAGTGCCTTTTCTCTATAGAAACATCAGATACATCAACGCTGCCAAAATCCAATGACTCATCTATTACATACTGGGACAAGAAGGTGGGGACAGGGGACGTGGATTACTTCCTGTCAACTTCTGTTTGGGGAGGAAATGTCTGCCCTCTGAGGACAATCTCAGATAGTTGTTTCAAATGAAATGGCCGTGATATTAAAGGGGCCAGATGTTCAGCCAGCACTAATTGTTACAGCATGAAAAGACAGATTGACTAAAATACGCAGTTTTTCCAAAAGAATAAGCACATATGGATGCAACCTAACTAACAAAAGGGAAAGGGGGTTCTGAACAAAGTTGGGAAAAATCTCCCTGACTCTATACAAGAGCCAGAGATTCTGGAAAGTAAGCAGGGAGACGTGTCCCCTACTCTCCATGTATGGTTCATGTACTCTGGAGCCAGAAGGGACTTTAGAAATGAGCTCACTTGCTTTCTCACGTAGAGATGAAGAGATGGAGGCCAGGGAAAGAGCGTGACTTGTCCCCCAATCACAGAGCTATCTAGTGAGGACTGGGGCCCTCACACCTGAGTTGGGTGGCCTTTTTCCGTGCCTTCTATGTGCTGCACACGTTGGAATTTTGCCTGCTTTATAAATATCAGCAGCACTATCAGGAAGCAAGGCCACGTTCAAGGCCACGTATCAGTGTCTGAAAGACTTACCTTCACGTCCAGCACATGGAGCTCCACCCTCACCAAGCTCTCCTCTTCGGTAAACATCTCAATCCTATTGACATGGCTGAAGTCAGCTAAAAGAGCCACCAGATTGGTTTTGGTGTTTATCACATGGCTTATGCCATAGCGGGGCCCCACCAGGAGGGTCACTTCTGAGCGCTTTTCTGCCTGCTGAGAAAGAGACGTTGACAAAATATTAAAACTACTAGACCTCTGGGAATTCCCCGGAGGTCCAGTGGTTAGGACTCCGCACTTTCACTGCCCGGGGCCCCGGGTTCAATCCCTGGTCGGGGAACTAAGATCCCGCAAGTCGCGTAGTGCGTCCAATAAATAAATAAATAAAATTAAATAAAAACACTAGACCTCTGAAGCACCAGGCAAAGTTGAACCTGAGAGTCTGTTTTTATAAGATTACATTTTCTTTAGAAAGTATTCCTGGCTTACATTGTACTAAATCATCCAATTAGAAGAACCAGATATATGATTGCAGTGAGGCTCTGATAAATTACGAATAATGTAGAAAGTAAATGTTATCACAGCACATATATTCATTAACATGAGAAGCTTTTAGAAATGAGGATTTTTTTTCTCTTTTTTAAATCATTCTGGCCCAGTGATTTAAAAGGAGGCCATTGTGAGAGCGCACTCTCTCGGCTCTTCACATTTCTTTTTCTAGGGCATTCTGCAGTGGCGTTACCTAGCTTAACATTTCTTCTGATATTTTCAGACTGGGGTGCAGTCAATTAGAAATAAGGGCTGGAAAAGATTCACAGCTGATTTGCTTTTGTCATCAAAGACAGCTCATTCAAGACAGCCTAGACAGTGACATTCTGCAGGCCTCTGTGGCTTCCATGAAAAAGCAAGGAAAAGAAATTACCACTAATGTTGCCTTGAACACACGGCCCCCATACAGTCGAAGGTCACTGAGGAACTTGAGATAATGGACCTTGGCTTGCAGTGCGGAGAGCTGAGGAGAGAAAAGAAACCTCAGGTGTTCACTCCATCGGGTGTGATTGTGTTCCTGCTGGACACCAGCCGAAAACAAGGGCAAACGAGAAGGATGCTTCTACTGCCAACAGATGGGGTGTGACAAGGGCTCTTCATGAGGAATGGAAGTAAACTGCTCTGTATTTGGTTTCCTGATCAAGGGCCGCAACAGGACATCTAGATTTAAACCTTTTCGTTTTGGGGGAAAAATATGGATTTGCTGGGCCAGAGCATTCAACAAGTCAGAATGACATGATAGAATTCTCCACTGCAATGGGTGCGTGCAGAGTTTGTGGGAGCTGTTTTGAATACACACCTGCAATCCACAGAAAGCCTTTTAAATGGGCTCTTCACTCCCATCTTGTTTCTTCCAGTCTTTGCAAGTTTTTAGGGAAAGTGAACTTTCTGAGCACCAATCATTGTGGAAATGTTTGAACTCACTAAGTCAATTCCAAGAAATGACTCTAAGAATTGAATTCCAAGAATCTATTGATTCAATTCTAAGAATCTATTGAGTTTCATGAATGATAGACAAAGGAAATTTTATCCAGGTAAAACTGATCTTTATAAAGACTTAAAAATGCAGATTCCCACATCCTAAAAAAGTACTTGATTGAAAAAAGTCCACGTTTCAATCTAAAATATGATACAAAACTACTAGACATGAAATAGATAAACAACAAGGTCCTACTGTATAGCACAGGGAACTGTACTCAATATCTTATAATAAACCATAATGGAAAAGAATCTGAAAAAGAATATATACATATCTATATATACACACACACACACACACATATATATGTATAACTGAATCACTTTGCTGTACACCTGAAACACTTTAAATCGACTATACTTCAAAAAAAATTTTTTTTAATTAAAAAAAGAAAGAAAGAAAGAAAAAAAGCCCACGTTTCATACCAAATGTGCCAGGAAAGTTTGTTAGAGGTGAAAATTTCCAACGAGGTGTAGAACATCAAGTAGCAAGGACTGTAAAACTGTTTTCAATTGCAGATAACTTGCCAACTCATTTGTCAACCGTACCTCAATGTGCTATCCTTTACATAATTTTGTAGTTTAGAACCAATCATCCAGCCGACTTCTTTCAAAAATCCAAAGCACTTTGCAAATTGATTAGAAATCAAACCACTCACTCTTAACTAGAAAAAAAATGACCTTTATGGAAGGACAGTGATAGATAGACTGATCTTAGAGCAGCTTTCCAAATTATTACAAAACCAGTGGGCCACGCTTGGAAGAAAATCACACCAAGTCAATTAAAAGAAAGTAGCTTTGGGGAAGTCAGAACTGATACTTAGGACATCTTGACCCATGACATCCTGCTATATTTCCATAAGCTGAATGCTTACAGAAACTGGGAAGTAAGTCAAAGGTGGCTGATAGTGTGTCAAAGTTGATCACACGTTTAAAAAAGTCAGTGGGGGTGAGGAGGGAGCAGAAATAAGTATGTGTTAGCCAGTAAAAAGGACTTAAAATCAGATACTAAGACCAAAGAACTACCCACACAGATGATTTGTATTAGAGTCACACACGTTTCTATGGCTGATATAATTGGGTTGTCAGACTGCCTCCAATTTTATAGGTCCTGGATTTTAAGGCTCCTTCTCTTTCTGGTTCCTGAAACCCTGTGCTTTTATTACCAATAAACATAACTCTCTATTCTGACCAATAGTATATTTTAAAATGTCCTTTGTATCTCTTTTACTTGATTTAAAAAAAGGAGATTTTAACACTAATGATGGTGAATGACAACTGAGTTTATCTTCTAAGAGTAAGATTGAATTCAGTGGTTGTCAATTGGGGGTGATTTTGGCAAAATCCAGAGACATTTTTGTTTGTCTTGATTGAGGGGGTGTGTGCTACTGACATCTCCTGGACAGAGGACAGCGACGCTGCTAAATATCAAACAATGCACGGGACAGCCCTTCTTCTCCAGCAAAGAATGATCTGGTCCCCAATGTCAACAGAGCCAAGGTACAGAAACCTTGGTTCAATTCATGTGGCATCTAGTCTGCAGGGACCCTTATTGGCTGCTGTGCACTTAAGCTGGTCTGAGTGGTAAGCAAAAATATGATGAAAATATGAAAATATTTTGCAATTCTATCCTCTAATCACAAGGTCTCAGAGGCTTTGCAAGGTTCTCCTGCATGCACACGTGAACGCACACACACAATCCGCACAATAAGGAGTCTGTAGCTTGCAAGCAATAAACAGGTCTCCATTAGAGTACTTATCTTTCATTTAGTCTTAGAAACATGTTAATAGTTAAAAAAAAGAAGGTTATATAGTGTTACATCCTCTGCAAATCTGGTGCTAAGTATTTTATTCATGGGCTAATTTTAAACAGTTTAAAAAATGTATGCAAGCCTCTCTTTTTAAAATCCATTTTCTATTAAGATGCAAATGTGATACCTTTTTACCGGGTGGTACCAAGTTTTGATTTGCTTTGACAAGGTGTGAAAGTGCTTTCTTTATGTTCTTCTCTTTCATGCTTTGCAGCACAGCAGAGGGAAGAAAAGTCTCTAATCCCCATTCTTTTCTGCAATAAAGAGCATAGCTTTAATTTCTCATTCTTGTGATGATTAGATATCTAAGACAAAACGGCACTCTGATGTTTGTTGGAACAAATGAACTCTTGGTAAGGCAGGGAATGGAGACAAGTCCCCAGTTACGGAAGCAACTTTTAATTTATACTCAGGAAACATACTATTTGATCATTAATCCATATGTTTGCATTTTAAAAGAAATATATTCTTCACTCTCCAGAGAGAAGGCTAATGAGGCATTTGGTACCAATGGAAATTGAACAGACACTTTATCCAACCTACCTCTGAGTCTCTCAGAGTTCATTCACACATCTGAGTTTGTACTTCCAACACCAATTTCTCTCCATCCCTTTGTTTATTCCCATTGTCACCTCTCCCTGTCTGCCCATGCTCTGGGAGTTATTTGCTTGAAGATGTGTGGACAATATACTCATTGCTATTTACAAATAGGGCTTCAACTGAATTATGTCTAGTGTTGATACCACTCATGTTAAGCTTAAATCCCATTTAAAATGTCTTCCAAAAGATTATACTATGATTCAATAGTGAAATGGAAACTTACTGGTACATAGAAAGGCATGGAAACCGACAGAGCGGCAAACCATTCTTTCCTCCTCATCTCCCTCATCAATGGCGATTTCTCCAGAAACACACAATTCTCTTTTCTCCCACCCAGATAGTAGCTATCTAACTCCTTCCGTCAACATTTCTTGCTGAGGAGGGGAGGGGGTTGCTGGTATGGAGTCAGGGTAGAGTTCAGGACCCTTAAGTATGTCTGGTACTGACAGGGAGATGCAAACATCACTCATAGGTGTGGATATACAAGGAAAAAAACAAACAAATGGGCCTGGGTGAGTATATTCTTGCCAAGAGCCCATGTTCCCAACAGTGACTACAACCCTATCCTAGGAAGGTTCCATATTTTGAATTCTAGGAAATTTATCCTGATTGGTCATGGGCCCAACCAGTATCTTTTAAATTATGTGAAGACTTTCGAGAGGCTCTGGTTATTTCTCCGGCTCCAGATCCTCTCTAAAGAAGGGTAGGAAGACAGCTTTCCCCCACTTGACCATTCACACCCTTTTCACTAGTTAAGATGGTGTTTTTCGTGATCACTGCTTTCTTCCTTCTCCTGCTCCTCAACTTGTACTTATTATTTTCACCCATCATTTGGCACTCCTTATGGGCTACCCTGTAATTCTACCTGTATCATTATTTTACTTCATTACTTTTCATTCTATGTCTTGTCTTTATAATCAGATCACAAATTCTTCAAAGGTTAAGATTATAATTTACAATATTTTCTTTTCTCTTCGTATAAAGACGGTAAGTGCCCTACATACGAACCTTCAAGTTGCAAACTTCCAAAGATGCGAACGTGCGTTCGCATCAACGTCAGGCATGAGTGAAACTGCAGCTTTCCCTCCGTCTCCTGTTGCTGACGATCCTTCAGCTCTACCATCTCCCACCTCCTCTCCCTACTGCAGGCAGTAACTCTTCTTGCCTGTTCACTGGATGCCAGCCCCAAAAGAATGCCAGCTGTTGTGCTGTACTACTGTACTTTTCAAGGTACTGTACTACTGTACTTTTCAAGGTACTGTACTGTAAGATTAAAAATGTTTTCTTTATTTTTGTGTTTGTTTTTTTTATGTATTGTTTGTGTGAAAAGTATTATAAGCCTATTATAATACAGTACTATATAGCCGATTGTGTTAGCTGGGTACCTAGCTGAACTTTGCTGGACTTAGGAACCAACTGGACTTACCAGTGCGCTCTCGGAACGGAACTCGTTCGTATGTAGGGGAATTACTGTATCACATAAAATGCTCAATGAACATTTGTTGGGTGAATCAATGAATTAATGAGAACAATAATTGATCATCATAGACTCTGCAAGATTCTTAGGCAAGCCAGTTATCTCTGGAAGTTTTTGATTGTACCACGCTCAACCTGGTAAAATGTGGGTACAGAGAGTAGGAACAGAAATGCATTTCAGTTGTCTGAAAATCATCTCAAGTTGTGCAGGCCACCTTTTCAAGTGGGATCCAGTTTCATCTGTTCCTAAGAACCTCAGAAAGGGGAATGGATGAGGGTGTGAACGGATCCACTCAAGCGTGAGACCTCTTTGTGAGCCCAATCTCTCTCGGGCTCCAGTCCTGGCATGTGTGGCAAGAGAGAAAGAGACAAACCATCTGCAAAAAAGAGTGGACTGAGATTGGGAGGCCTGGGGTTCTCAAACTGCACACAAGGATCTGTCCCTAGGCAGTGACAGGAGAACCGAGAGTGGCAAGATCAGGGCCACTGGGAGTCAGCAACCTGGGGCTCTCATCTTCCCAAACGCAGGCTCGCAAACCCGTTGAGAAGAAGCCATTTTACTCCGTGGGGGTCGACCTGGCACTGTGAAACCCAGAAAGGCTTTACAGGCAGCCCATGGGAAGCTTCTCTGGGATGTGGAGTTTTAATCAGCCATACGCCACTTGGAGGTGAAGACAGAGCAGACGCTAAGAGGTCCTGTAGTGTTACGTGGAGATGTGGCTTCAGCCTTTGAAACATGAGTATCCCTTTTTTCTTAGCATTAGAGCTGCCAGGATTAAGAAAATGGTGGCTGCTTTAGGCTACTGGATCACCTTCCAACAGGAAGCATACAGACTGGGAGACAGAGGGTTCTCTTTTAAAGGATGACTCTTATATAAGCTCGTCAACTGAAGGCAACATAAACTGCTTTTTTCTAAGCAGAGGGGATCTTTTCCGGCTAAAGAGGTAGTATACTGCTGCTGTAAATGCCATATTCAGCAAGAGAAGGCATTTATTTTCCAAACAGCATTTGATTCATGAAACAAAGTTTGCGTGGCATCCTTTCCCACGCCGTCACAGTTCTTTATTACAACTACCATCCTTCCTGACTAGGACTCAAAGAATTACTTTTTATACTGCATTTTGATCACCTAAAAATAATCTCTGGTTATGCACACCATTTTCTAAACACAGGTCTTCAAATGATCACACAAACTATAGCGCGATGTGGAGTCCCACCGCCTGTGTTCGAATCCTACCCCCTCTATAGTTAATAGCCAGTGTGACTTAGGCAAGTTATTTAACCGTCTGTGCCTCGGTTTGCTCATCTGTCAAACGGAGCTACACTCCTACTGATTTCATAGGGAGGTTTTGGGAATCAAACAGCTTAATGTCTGAAGAGTGCTGAGACCAAAGCTTGGTTTAGAACCAAGTTCATTTACGAATTTAAAAATGTATGCTTCATTTTAAATGTGACCCTCCATTTAACCACAATTCTCTAAAGGCAGACTATGTAAGAAATGGTCTCTTCCACCGAAAATGAACAGAGTATTCATATATTTTGCCTCTGGCTAACAAACGCTCTGCCACAAACAACATCAGTTTTGGAAATAGACATACACATCAAAAATACCCTTGGGCATTAAGGAGGCAGCATCTTTGTCTCCGAAATGGCTCCGAGAGTCAACACTTACTCAATGTACTTGAGGGAGATTTTCTGCGTTTGCTTGGTGGTCACGGTTGCGATGTACATTTGCAACGCCGCCAGCCGCAGGGCGATGTCATATTTCAGCTCCGGCCCAAACCGCTCCTGAACGACGTCGTTACAACTCTGAAAAGATACCAGCAGAGGGCGCAGCTTGTCAAAGGATGCACTGCGTTGCCTCAGAGGGACAGGTGACAGGCGTTTCCCCACTGTCCCACCTTCACTTCCAAGGCAAGGGGCTAAATGTGGAAACAGTTTCACCGCTGCTTGGAACAGAGTCAGTATTTAAGTGCATGCACAAACACAGAGACCACACAAACATTCAACATTCATCACGAGCGAGCTATTTAAATATTTAGCTGTTTGTAAAAATAATGAGGAATTTAGGAATGGAATTTCCAAACACAGGTGCCACGACTGAACACGTGAAGCCCTAGGAGCTTGATGTGGCTTCTGTAGCTAGGCTGCCGGGATTGGAATCCTGGGTTCCAATCCTCTTTTTCCACTTTAAGAGGAAAGAATCCTCTTTCTCTACTTTCATCGTGTGACCTTGGGCAAGGCCCTTAATTGTTCTGTGCCTCAGTTTCCTCTTCTGTAAGTTGGGGATAATACTTCCCATTCACAGGGCTGTGACAAGGATTAAATGAGTTAACAAGCCCTCAGAATTCCATCTGGTAAACTGGAAGCACTCATAACATGTTTAGAACTGTCATCATCAATGTCACCCTCTTGCTATCATCCAGAGCGGTTTCGGGGAGGTAGAATGAGCAAGGTGATGGAGAGCAGCAGCTCTCGACCTACACCTGCCTCGGAGTCCTGTCTTTACCAATGGCTACCTCTGTGCACAAACTTCAAGCAGTTTACTTTGCTCTTGCAGCCTCAGTTTATTCATCTGTGCAATGGGGATCCATACCAATGACTTGGCCGGAGTGGAGAGGGTGGTGAGGATGAGGTGAGATGCACGCTTTGTCACAGCACCTTGGCGCACTCAGTGGAGGGTGGTTCTTGAAATCGTCAGTCCGTTCCAGTGCTGACTGCCCCCACTGAGACTCTGAGGGTGTCTCTCAGCTTTAGTTTGTTCACATGTAAAAGGGTGACACCTACCTCACAGGGTTTGGGGTGAGCATCAGATTGAAGAGGGGCTGAGAGGGTACTGTAACGTGTCAAGCCCCCCAGGACCACAAGTGAAGGGTCTGAGGGCGCCATTCTCAATCCTGCACGGAGCAAACACTGAGCCGAACGTTGATGGGAAGGGAAGCACGGTGCTGCTTAAGTATATTCTGCATGTGTGTTTACTTATTTTCATTATTGGAAACTAGGCTCTTAGGCTAGAAAATATATTTAGCCTCTTTCTCCCTTCTTTATTCTTCGTCTTGCCCCCAAAAGATTTCAAATGAAAAACCGTATCAGGATTTGTTTGGCTCCTTTCTGAGATAAGTACCTTTACGACCACTTCATGTATTGATTCTACTAAATGGGAACATGTACCCCATACGGTTTCTGCATACAGTATTTGCCCTTCGGATATGTCCCCCTGGGACCCTACTTGCCTGCTCTGGGTGCCTGCCTCTCGGCCCAACCCTCACCCCCAAGAGTGAAGCCACATTCCCTTCCCTCCATCCTTCATATGGTTTTCCACCTTCGCTTTTCCTTAAAATCCTACGTCTATCTGGATTGCACTGTACTCCTGTTGGAAGTGGGTCTGATTAGAGGCAGGAGACAGGGTGGCTCTGAGGGAAGCGGCCATTTTGTTTTGCTCGTCTTGGGTTTACCAGTTATTTCCAAGAGCCCAGGGTTGTCCACAGTGGGGGACCAGGGGTTTGAGGGTCCAGATAGGGTCATTTTATAGTCTCATGAGGGATGAGGGTGGGCAAGTCTCTTGGCAAAGTGCCAGGCCATAACACGCACTCGAAGAACCAGTTTTTTGATAAACCATTTTGACAGACCACTTTCTTCTAGGACTGCTATTGCATGACAGATTTGAAACAGGATCTTAGCATAGAATTTAGAGACAAAAGCTCCAAGTTGGATCCTAGGCTCTGTCAACTACCAATCAAATGACCTCGGACGTGGCACTTCATCTCTCTTGAGTCTCAGTTTTCTTATCTGAAAAAAAAAACAGGGCTAACAACAGCTAACTCTCAAGATTGCTAGCATACCTGCAGGGATGTTCCATAAAATGGAATGTGCTTTTTAAAGGTGAGTCATCACTATCACTTGTCCTCAGAGTTGTGACTGCCGTTGTTTTTTCCCACTCCCGTTATACCCTGTATTTAACCAGACTTCTGAGTGGATTCTTTTGTCAAGGTGATTAGTCACTTAATTACATTACATAATTAGTTCAGACTGATCCCGGAGAACTAGTGTGATGTCTGACTTATATATATATTTTGGTACAAATTATGCATTTATTACTCTCAAGTACATTATTTAAAATATAGTTATACACACAAATGGCGGTCATTGTTTTGCTAAACAGAGGTCTCGACAGACTCCGCTTTAGACCTATAAAAATTCATTTATAATGAATATGTGAGATATTAAAAAGGAAACCAATACTGCTAAAGTGTTTGAAAACATTTTGTAGCCTTATCATCCTGTTTACCAATTGGTTTAACCATCTTTGTTTTAATAGACAGTGGACAGCTAAATGTCAGCATAGCTTATTATAATTATGAAATAGAACAGTCTGGATTATTAGGGTTTACTGTTATTATATATGCTGAAATCTGTAAAATACTTCATGGTCCATTAATGGCTAGGAGATTCTTATATATTATCACTATCGAAACCTCTGTGGTCATTGTCATGGCTTGTCAATGGCCACTGCCCTCATTAAGAGCCCACTAGGCTGAATTGATTTTTGCCTGTGTAACGTGATAGACATTGTTTCTGTTTCCTCTCTTGTTCTCTAGGCTAATTTTATTGCACCTTTTTAGTACCTTAAAATCAACACTCGGACACAGCACCATTCGCAGGCCCACTGACATATGCTACACAGATATGTAATTTTAGACCTACTGCACGTTCTGTGATACAAGGCATTTTGAGACAGAGGGTCTGAGTCCAAGAAATTTTCATTTCCTATCTCAGTGGAGGATATATGAGATGATGGTAGGTTAACTTTGGCCTCTATCGCCCACCGTAACATGGCTCCCCCCTTCCCCCCCAGCGTTGGCTACTCCTTGAAGGGATAGCTAATCCACAACCTGTGCAACACCCAAGGGGGGAAAGCAGAAACGTCTTCAGTCTTCAGCTAGTCCCAGGGCAAGAGCCCCGGACAGGTTTTCCTGTTCTCAGGACAGTCCCACAGGTAGAAAAGATGTGTCTTTTGAATAAGAAAGATTTCCATGAACTGCATACTCCTGGGCTACTTAAAAGGTCTCCCCTCCCCAAGACTAATGCAACCGGGCTCTTCTTTTAGAAATGCAATGGACTTGTGATGTTGCAAACAGAAGCCAGGTAAATGGCTTTAAAGCATCATCTTGTTAATGGGATGAGTATATAATTCTAGAGAATGACATCACGTTCTACAGTCACACGCTGATCGGCACCTGTAATTACTTATTTGCAACTAACAAGCTAAAAACATAGCACGTGACATGAGTTGCCGTGGCAGAGCCCCGGGTTGGTTCTCAGAAGGAATATGGGAAGATGCAGTAATAGATCAGCTGAGAATCAAGCTGTCCCGTGCAGTCAGGTCTGGGTTACCTGGCCTCTGGGGAAGAGGGGATATTGTAACCCAGGTAACCAAAGTTTAACATGTAAGTTCATTGTTCTGGGTAGAAAATGGAGTGAAGTGCAGTGCACATTTCTTTATTTGATAAACAGGGTATACGGAGCAGGATTTGCCTTTTTCTGATGACTCCGGGTTATCTTCATAAACAGTAATCATCCTTCTGAGTTGTAAATACCACAGTCTCCTCCAAAGACCACTGGGGTGGGGAACATTTAACAGGCCTTTCCCTGAGTGCCCCCATCTGCTGGAATGTTCTAGTATGTTCTGCTTCTTTTCCCTCCCACTTAATTTCTGTTCTCCAGGGCTTACTGCCATTTAATTTGTGTCACTGTTCCTAATCTCTGACATCTATCTTGTCTACGTCTCTCTGCCATCTTCTATCTGTTTTCTTTTCACACCCAACTTTTTAAAGGTTACAAAAGCTTTGAAATAGACAAGAAAATACTGAGAATAGTAAAACAAATACCAGTATATCAACTACCCAGAGTTAACAAATGTTTCTTTTATTTTTCTTTTTCCTATGTTCTTTGCTTTTTATTTCTTACTTAGGGCTCCAGCAACCTTTGGCTTATACAGATATCCCCCAGCCAAAGAGAGCATTTTTTTGGGCCTCGCTCTTGCGTTTTCTCCTTTCTTGGTGGGGGAAGGTTACATTAAGGTTTACAACCTCTTTGAGTAATTCTAATGTAGATGCTTAAGCATTAGGTAAGTGGGTTCTTACTGTTTAATGTGATTATGTTGGGAATTTAAGTAACAGTAATGGGAAGCAGTTATAGAGAAATATAGGAACATCGCCTAAATATCAAGCAGATAAATTCCCTTTGGGATAAACAGCAAAGCGTCTCATTTCTGGAAGTCTTGTTTTTTTGAAAATTATATCCCGGGTATTTCAGAACAATCTAAGCACCAAATAAATGAATAAACAAAATAAGTAAATAAAGGAGAAGGGAAAACTCTTTCTTACAGGAGAATGCCAACAAATAACTGAAGAAGAAATAATGGAATTAGACAATTCATCATTTTCAACCATCGCAATAATATTTGGGCAAGAATCATCAACGAATACCAAAATGAACAGGTAAAAGGATAATGAGAGTTGCAAAGTGACTTTCCATAAATTACTTATTAACTATAAAAGGAAAAGTAGTAACTTCTGGAGAACATCAATTAATATGAATGTTGACAAGAGTCAGTGCGAACCTTACCACAAAGGGGACGAAATGACATCACATGCCTCCTGATACGATGCACTAAGGAGGGCATGGAGTCATTCATGTTGTTGTTCTGCCCCCAATGCAGAGCCTCAATCTGATCATGAGAAAACCCCAGAGAAACCCAAATCGAGAGAGGTTTCTACAAAATAACTGATCAGCACTCCGCAAAAATGTCAAGGTCGTGAAAGTCAAAGAAAGGCTGAGGCATGCTCCAGACTGAAGAAGACTAAAGTGACATGCCAACTAAATGCAAAATGAGATCCTGGAGTGGATCCTATCCGAGAAAAGATTGATATAAAGGACCTTTTTGGGACAATGGGCAAAATTTGGATACAGACTGTAGATCCAATAATGAAAATGGATCAGTGTTAAATTTCCTGATTTGGTTAATTGTATAATGATTATATTAGAAAATGTTCTCATTACTAGAAAATATACTGACATATTTCGGGGTAAATGAGCATGGTTTTGGTACCTGACATTCATATGGTTTAGGAAAGAAATCGTGTGTGACTGGGGAAGGGGAGGACGTGTGCACACGCTAAAGATAGGGTAAATGTAGTAAAATGGTAACAACTGGTGAATCTGGGTGAAGGATATCAAAGATATCCTTTACTACTCTTGCATCTTTTTCAGAAGGCTGAAATTATTTCAAAATCAAAAGTGAAAATTTAAAAAGCACCATGGAACCTCACTCAATATTTTGTAATCACCTATAGGGGAAGAGAATCTGAAGAATATATATATATATATGTGTATGTATAACTGAATTGCTGTGCTGTACACCTGAAACTAACATGATATTGTAAATCAACTATACTATAATAAGAAAAAAGCACCATGGAATCCTTTTATAATACATTGACCTTGGGGTGAGGGACGAAGAGAGAGAAGATCCCAAACAAAAGAATTCAGGGGGGAAAACCCCAGTTAATTCATCCCACAGTGTTAATATGAAACATGCCCTGGTTCTCACGTACCTGAACATACAGATACTCGAAAGCAACTGGATCTCGCCTTAAAAGGTCAATTGGATCCTTTGGGACGAAGCTAATTCGGAAAAGACATCTCATCTTATGCGAGCTGGGCCTCTGGGTCACCTAGAAGAGCAGACCAATGACAAGAAGCCTTCAGTGCTGGCGGAAAGGGCTGAGGGGCAAAGGCAAAGGCAGCTTTCTTTGGACACTGAGGAAGGAAGCGGTTGAGGTTCTTTTAGTATTTGTCATACATACTCATTCCCTGGACACTGCACATACCTGTGACCTAGGTCATGTTCCCCCAAAGCAGCCCCCGAAATGAGGGACTTCAATAAGGAACCGCTCCCAGGAGAGGCCAGTGAGGGGGTGGGGGAAGCAGGTCAGACAGGAGAGGAACCTGCTCGGGTCAGCCCAGCAGGGGTGGCTACAGGCTGTCCTGAGGGAGACTCTGGTGGGAAACTTACACCATGGAGCCTCTGGGATCACAGGTAAGTCATTCATTGGTTTCGGGCTGTCCCGGGGGATGTGAATTTCCAGGTATGGACAGGATGGGCGCCAGCAGTCTGAGGGCAGTCCTCTGAAGATGTGCAGATGCTGGCTGTTGTGAAAGTCACACACTCAAGCGAGGCTGGGGGTAGGGGGCGCAGAAGGGGACCCGGCGGTAGGAGCACAGAGATTGGCCACTACGGTTTATTACTGTGTAACACTGCTGTGGGATTTTTCCTCAATGAGACTCTAGAAGGACGGTAGCGATGAAAGCATGACAGTGGCAACTTGGATGACGTCCAACTGGAAAGCAGGAGGACAGAAGTTTGGGCCTGTTCACTAAAATTGGAGTCCATAGGTTTCCAAACTACCCAAACTTCTGCTATCATGATTTGTCCAAATTGTTCCAAGGGGCTTAGAATACACCACGGGTCCTTCAGGGTTAAGGACCACGGATCGTTTTGAGTTGCTTGCCTTTTCCCCAGCACGGTATGTGCCAACTACTAGGTCTTAGTTTCTTAATTCTTTTTGTAACAAAAGGGAATCAATCAATGAACGGTAGGTGCTTCATACACAGCTGAATGAATGAAAGACACTGGACTTCAAGAAAGAAGGTAAGAGAAAAAAAGTAAAAAAATAACAAACAAAAAAAGATTAAAAAAAGAAAGAAGGTAGAAGCTCTTCAATTTCCCTTAAAGAGGTCAGTGCGATGAAACTAAAACCATGCAGCAGGAACCCACACAGTTGTTCTACTTGTAGTTTTGTGCACTTGGATGTACTTTTTAATGCGCTTGCCTGCAGTTTCATGTACTTGTAACTACTTTTATGCAGAGGACAAACCTGGCAAAATAAAAATGTCTGTGAACTGCAATTTAAAAGTTCAAAATAGGGAGTTGTCTGGTGGCCTAGTGGTTAGGATCCTGGGCTCTCACTGCTGTGGCCCGGGTTCAATCCCTGGTCAGGGAACTGAGATCCCACAAGCCACGCAGTGCAGTAAAAAAAAAAAAAAAAATCAAAATAAAATAGTAATAACTTTACTGAGTTATCGGAGTGCGCACGCACACACACACACTCTGAGAGTTTACATTGCTAACTTTGTTATACAGAAGAATTTCAAGGGCAAAACACATCCCACGTTTAAAGGTATGCTGGGCATCCTGAGAAGCAGAAACACTGAACCAGCTTTCTGTCTGTGGGCAAGATTGCAAAGCTGAGTGAAGTTAGGGGCCCATGTGATCCGGGCTGCTCATCACTGGCTGACGGTAAAGCAAACCAGGAAGAAGGATGCGTGGGACTCTAAGAGACCTGGGGTGCTGGCAGGGCTGCTGTTGAGTGTTACAGTGACATAACGGTGTTTTGTCAGAAGGTCCTACCTGATGTCAGAAAGTCAGAGATCATCTTTTCTCCGGCTCCTTTAATTACAGGTTAGAAGCTGTCCTGAATTTTCCATAAGCCTCCTTGAGTTTATTTTTATCATTAGTAGGTTACACTAGTTTTGGGAAATAAATGAATGTAATGCAAAAACATGCTTTAGACTCATTAGCAATGGAAGTCCACGAGAATAGCAGTCTCTAAAACAAGCAAAAAAACAATTTCAATTTCTTGGAAACTTTAAGTAGTATGTAATAACAATGTTCCTTTCTAGACAGAAGCTTAGTGTCAAACTGCCTGAAATTCAGGTAGAGTCGCTTAAAAGCTCCTTGGGAGTTTTCATCAGTTAAATGTTTTAAAATAATTTTTGTTATTGGACAAATTCCTTATACTTACTCCCCAATTCTCTCATGCCTATAAATATTTCATGGGTCAAATTTTTCATATGTATTGAATTCAAAGGCATATAGCTGGTTTGTTTCAGGATATTTAAACAATCAGTTTTCTAGAGATAATACTTGAGTTTTAGCACTTTGCTTTTACTTCTGATTAAAGACAAAACAAAGCCTCTTCTAGAAAGATAAGGGAAGAAGCATTGTTAGAGGCTTTTTGTTTCCTTCTAAGTTTCTTGTTTTGTTTTGTTTTGGGGGTTTTTTTTTGGTGGAGCCACCCCGGGTTCCCTGACCAGGGATTGAAGCCGGGCCACTGCAGTGAAAGCACTGAGTCCTAACCACTGGACTGCCAGGGAATCCCTCTAATGTTTTTTTTTTTTTTGAAGGCATCATTACATTTATTTTCGGCCCTTTATGAGTCCTACCACACCAGGCCCCCGTCCCCCCGCCTCATCCAGCCCCACGCATTTCCACGCGTGGCCTGGACCCGAGGGACTACAACTCCCGGCAGGCTTTGCAGCAGGAGCCTGTAGCCAGGGTATCCTGGGAAAAGTATTGCAGGTGGGCTTCACCCGCACGCTAATAAAAAAGGCCAGTAGGGGAGAGTAAATTAAGCTCTGATTAGTAGATACTGGAGGAGGTAAAGCAAAAAGACCTGGGGTTTATTCTTGGCCCTTAGGGAAAAGGAGTCTTGACCTTGCTGCCCGCGGAGTAGGAGGGTGGCCAGCGCCAAAAGTCCTGATGGAAGAGAAAGCCGGGGGTTGAAACTCCTCCTCTAATGTTTTAAAAGAAGTCTAAAGATTGGAAATCAATCCGGAATGAGAAGTTATGGTTACCTAGCATCAGAAGAGGCTTTGAAAGAATCTCTGTCCAGAAAAATCAGCATGAAGCTTTCCCATAAAGGCTGGGTGGTACGTAGAAGTTCAGGGGGAAAGTAGAAATAGAAATATCAAAAAGTTGTGGGTGGTTTCATTAGACTCATAGTAACTGGTTGTCTGCCCACATTCCCTTGGCATTTACTGCTCCAAGCTGAAGGCTATTTACTGCAAACACCTGTGACCATCTGCCAGCACAGGGCAAACCAGCACAGCCAGGGAGAAGTTGTCCTTAGGAGAAGCCCACTCGCAACTATGGACAGGATGTTAGCGTACAAAGCCCCAGCCCCCTCGCCCTCGGGTGGGATACCTGAGGCACGTTCTCTGCTGGTTTCCTGTGTCCCCAGCAGGATTGCGCTCCAGGTGCCCACAGTGGAAACTGGCTTGATTACACACTCTTTATTGGCGTCCCCATTTCCCCTCCCATTCCTCTCCCAGTATTTCCCGATATCGCCTCCCAAATAAACCACTGACATCCAAATCCTTGTCTCAAGGTTGGCTTCTGGAGGAACTCGGAGCCAAACACTGACCTTTCACATGTGGGATTCTGTGTATCAGGGGTTGTTCCCCTATAACAAAGAATAAACAACTCATCTGTTTCCAAGCGTGTTTTGGCACAGGTTAAAATAATAAACAATTAGATGTGATTTAAAATATCAATAGGTAGACTTAAACGTCATAAAAATAAAAGGTCAAGTTTAGAGAGGGGAATATAAATGAACACAAATGATAACTTTGTAACGAATTCATTGCATCGAGTTTTACTAAATTGAGAGAGTCAGGTATATCTGCGGGACCTGACGTGTAGCTTTTAATTGTGCGACAACCAAAAGGCAATTGAGCGTGATGACACGTTCTGCTACTCCATCCGTCTGGGGGTGACTTGACTCCCTGCCTCTCCTCTTGGTGTCCCCTCACGCCCCCCTCCATAACGTCCCCTCTTCAGTGAACTCTCCTACATAAGAGGAATTTGTTGAAATCCCTTATATATCCAACAAAGACCCTGCTTGTGTGGAATCACAAGGAAAGTCAGGGCGCTGTGCTGAATTCAGCAGCCAAGCAACCCGCTTGTCTCCCCAGAGAACAGATGGGGGTGGCATCTTGGTGACCAGGAGCTGGGACACATTCGTGGGTCACATATTTACAGTGGGCACGATGGGGCAGCGATTTCAGGCTTCCAGAAACAGTCTGAGGTAGGTACCCGGAACTTACAAGCACAAAATATGATTTTGGCTTAATTTAAATAATCGCAGAAAGCATTTCTTTTTAATAGTTTCTAGAGATCAATTATCAAAACAGGTGAACAAGTCATTACCATAACAAAATATAATTCTGCAGAGCCATATCCCCAATGAGTCACTGCTGAGTCTTTGACAATTCTGTTTGTGAGATCAACTGACAGTCTATGAAAAATTGACAAAAGGCAGACATCACCTTGAGGTGTAAAATCCGCTGTGAATGCCAGTGCTTCCTACAGTGGGGCTGCCCAGGGCTGTGGGGAAGGTATTTAAAGGATTCAAGGCCAGGGGAGCTCTGGGCAGGACAGCCTCTGCTCTCAGGGGCAGCACGGGCACTGGGGGTATAATTCACACACCTGAGTTAGGGTCTCCTGTTCATGAAGCAAGAGCAGCTTCGTTCCGGCCCCCTCCATCCTCTGCTCCAGCATGAGGGAGAAGTGTTCGATGCCTTTGATGGAGAGTTTCTCTTGAAGGGTTAGGATGACATCCTTACAGAGGAAACAGACAAGATGCGATCAAAATCAAGGCAGGCCTTTTGTAGATTCCACATATAAATGAACTTATATACAAAACAGAAATGGACCCACAGACATAGAAAACAAACTTACGGTTATCAAAAGGGAAAGAGGGGAGGGATAAATTAAGACTTTGGGATTAACATATACACAGCACTATGTATAAAATAACCAACAAGGACCTACTGTATAGCACAGGGAACTATACTCAATATTTTGTAATAACCTATAAGGGAAAAGAGTCTGAATATATATGTAACTGAATCACTTTATACAGCCTAGCAACAGATTGTGCAGTGTAGTCGGCTCAGCTCCCCTCCTTCTAAATGGGGTGGCAATTAAACCACCTCTGAAAGTGGTCTACATGCCTGCATGCCAAATCCAGTCCACCACCTGTTTTTGTAAAATAAGTTTTATTGGAACCCAGTCTTGCTCATCTGTTTATGTATTGGCTGCTTTTGTGCTCTGCATGGGCAGACCTGAACTTGGTGGCAATGGAGGCTGTGTGGCCTGTGATGCCTAAATTATTATATTTGCTATCTGGCTCTTCACAGAAAAAGTTTGCCGACCCCTAGCCTGCCCCTCTGTAAGAGCACGTGGTAGTGGTGAGGAACGTGGGCTCTGGAAAGTCTGGCTTCTGCCCTGGCTCTACTTTGTATTAGCTGGCAGCTTAAGGCAAGTTACTTAACTTCTAGGCACCTTAGTGTCCCTGTCAACTGGGGATAATAATAATACCTGCCTCAGAATAGATACCGGTACTAAATGAGTTCATACACAGACAGCATTTATTACAGCACTGCTTGGCACACAGTTAGGGCACCATATTGATGAAAGAAATGTTCACATAATGAGGTATGGGGAAGTCATTCTGGCTTATGCATGAGTTAACTTGAATTTTTTTTTTTTTTTGGCTGCACCAGGTCTTAGTTGTGGCATACGGGTTCATAGTTGCGGCATGCATGCGGGATCTAGTTCCCCGACCAGGGATGGAACCCGGGCCCCCTGCATTGGAAGCCCGGAGTCTTACCCACTGCACCAACAGGGAAGCCCCAAGTTAACTTGAATTTTATGCTAATTTGAACAGTCTGTTTGTGGCCTATCAAACATTGTACATCTGCCTTATTTTTTATTATTATTATTTTTAAAATTTATTTATTTATTTATTTTTGGCTGTGTTGGGTCTTCGTTTCTGTGCGAGGGCTTTCTCTAGATGTGGCGAGCAGGGGCCACTCCTCACAGCGGTGCACAGGCCTCTCACTGTCGTGGCCTCTCTTGTTGCGGAGCACAGGCTCCAGACGCGCAGGCTCAGTAGTTGTGGCTCACGGGCCCGGTTGCTCTGCGGCATGTGGGATCTTCCCAGACCAGGGCTCGAACCTGTGTTGCCTGCATTAGCAGGCAGATTCTCAACCACTGCGCCACCAGGGAAGCCCTGCCTTAATTATTAAAGAAAAGGGCACACTGACCAGAAGTCAAGAATGTCCACGTTAAAAATAAAGATTAAATGGCTCCCTTCCTGGGATACCAATGCTGGTCCTGCTTCGATGATAAGACTCCCTTCCCAGGTGCCAAGGTCATACTGACTCGCTGTGTACCTGCTGGTCTAGTTTATTTGAAATCTGAAGAAATGTATTCCTGACTTGTTTAATGTTCCTTTTTTCTGACAAGATATAAAACTGTGCTTGAAAACCATGCCTTTCTGGAGCAGTTTCTCAGAGTAATCTGGGAAGCTGGCTTGCTGGCTATAGTCCTCCGTTTGGCTGAAATAAAACTCTTTTCTATTCTTATTATTGATTATTTTTGTCGACAATGATGATATACATACATTAGCTTTTATTTTAAGTCTCCGGGGAAGGTAGAATGAGCAAGCTTTGTCAGCAGTCCTTCACAGGATTAAACATTTATGATCAGAAAGGTGTTCTATACACAAGCACAAGTGGACTGTAATGTAAACAAATGTCCTCAACCATTACTTTTTTCATGTACTCGAAAACTAGTAAATGATCTCTTCAAAGATAATTAACACTCAGATGCTAAAATCCCACAGAGCAACATTTGGCAATTTCTGGAGACATTTTTGGTTGTCACAACGGGGCTGGGGATGCTACTGGCATCAAGGAATTTTCTGGTCCAAAGGATCGACAATGTCAAGGGAGAGAAACCTGGCCATACATAGAAGTTTTTTTTTTAATTGCTCTTTCTGGGGTTTTGATTCTTCCCCGTGGATCATTTTCAATTTCTTCTGGCTCCTTTAAAACAAAGACCCCCATACCTACCCACCACCAAAAAAATCATTCAACAGAAATTCCGTGACTATACTGAATTTCATAAAAAGATTCTGTTTCGTAATTTTTGCTCAAGACCCAGAAAAGAGAAAAGAAAACCAGCCTCTGTGTGGCAACACATATTTTATAAAACATTCTCCTGAATCACCAGGGAGGACATGTGCTAGCAACAGTGTTTTCCTATCGTGACTCTGTAAGCAAGAATTTTGGCAATTTTTATTAAACAGCATCATATCCCTTTCATACCTATACTATTTCCACTTTACGCCTCCCAGTCTGCATCTAATGTGATAATGAGGCTGTTAGGCACAAGCTAAGATAGCTTTAATTTGATGTGAACTCTGCATTGCTCTCCCCATCTTCTCATTGTCATCTGCCATCCTCAGGGAAATCAAACTTAGTCTGGGGTGGCTTCCTATAATAAAAAGGCCAGAGGGAATTAACAACAGGGCTCTCTTTTAAATTTAGATTTACTTCTGTTAAGAAATGCATTCAGGTCTTTACCTATATCTTCAGATGGGTAAGGGCTCCAATGGCAAGGAGCTTTTCTGACCAGTTGGTATCACAGAACAAGCCACAGTATCAGAGGGAGTTGAAACAATGTAGCTCTTTTGGGTTAAGTCAGGGGTCTTCAAACTAGAGCCTGGCCCCTTCATTTCAAATCTGGCCAAGGCCATTCATTTACATATTATCTGTATAGTAAAGGATGAGTCTCGTCTGAAGAAAGATTTGCCTCTTTGCCCCTGGCTCTTGGGAGGTAACCTCTAAGCCCTTGGAGTATCCTGCCTGACAGAGGTGTCTTTGTTCACTGAGTGGGGGAGGGGGCGGGCGGGCGGGGTGTCTTGGGCTACACTGGATAGTCTATGTTAATGATGGGATTCATGGTGGGGACCGTGGACCATGTGGTATCAGCTCACCTCTGGAGGGGCAGGGTGCTAAGGTCAGCCACACAGGTGGGTAGCTGTGTCTAAGTGGACAACCCCCAATAAAAATTGTGGACACCAAGGTTCAGGCGAGCTCCCCTGGTTGGCAGTACCCCGTGCACACTATCACACATCAGTGCTGGGAGAAATAAGCACTGTCGGCATGGCTCCCCGGAGGGAGGATGACTGGGAGCTCTCTGCCTGCTCTCTGCCGCTCTGAGCACCTTTTCCCCTTGTTGATTCTAATCTGTAGCCCTTTGCCATAATAAACTGTAACTGCGAGGATACCAATTTGCTGCGTTCTGTGAGTGCTTCAAGTGAATTATTAAAGCTGAGGGTGGTCTTAAGGACTTCCTGAACCCACCTGTCTCTGGCTGCTTTCATGAAACAACAACTGAGTTGAGTAGTTGCAACAAAGAGCAAATGGCCCACAAATACTCTCCAGGCCTTTCCAGGAAAAGTTTGCTGACCCCTAAGTTAGTTGATCAATACTTGGAGTAACATCTCACTATAAATTGATTTTGAGTAGGAATAAAGGAAAAGGGCTTTTTCAGTCATCACCACTTAAAATTAGCAGTCTTGTACAAAGGAAGTTAATATTTCATCTGGAATGATTTAAGGATGATTTAAAAGCTCCCTCATCAATCTAATATTGTCTGCTCTATTACCTGCTAAATCACGACCTATTTCAAGCAATTCAGAACAACCTGCTTGTGGTACCATGGCAATAAGAATGCACAGCGAGTTGGCCTTGGCGGAAATAATTCCACTCATAAGGCCTATGCTGATTAAGTTTTTAAAAATGAGAATTAGAGGGGCTTCCCTGGTGGCGCAGCGGTTGAGAGTCCGCCTGCCGATGCAGGGGACGCGGGTTCGTGCCCCGGGCCGGGAGGATCCCACGTGCCGCGGAGCGGCTGGGCCCGCGAGCCGTGGCCGCTGAGCCTGCGCGTCCGGAGCCTGTGCTCCGCAACGGGAGAGGCCACAGCAGTGAGAGGCCTGCGTACCGCAAAAACAAACAAACAAAAAACTCTACCAATAGTCAACCTCTAATTCTCATTTTGTTTTTTGTTTTGTTTTTGTTTTGCTTTTTTTTTTTGCGGTACGCAGGCCTCTCACTGCTGTGGCCTCTCCCGTTGCGGAGCACAGGCTCCGGACGCGCAGGCTCAGCGGCCACGGCTCGCGGGCCCAGCCGCTCCGCGGCACGTGGGACCCTCCCGGACCGGGGCACGAACCCGCGTCCCCTGCATCGGCAGGCGGACTCTCAACCGCTGCGCCACCAGGGAAGCCCGGTAGACGTTTTTTTAATACAAAGTTGATATTCTCTTGATACATTATTGTACAGATCATCACTAGGTACCCTATTTTCTTTTTAACCTCAATAAAACCCTTTTTATTGTGCCATTTGAAGAAAGCCTATTTTAGGCTGATAGAACACTAGGGAGCAATGGATTTCTGAACACACCCTTGTCCAATAAAACAGAGAATATGCACTTTTCTTCCCCAGGAAGGAAACATGGGGGCAAAGGACCCATACGCTTTGTTATACCAGGTGAGAACTCACCTGTGGCTCCGAAATAACAGGATTGCTTTGTGACTCTTCCTTTTCACCCCTCTCCTAAAAGTACACCTCATTTCTACCTTTTTATGTATCATTTCCATGAACTTGGTTATAGCAATTGAAAGTAAATGTTATCTTTACATTATTCTATCCCTTGTTTTTGCTGGACACCAAAGTAGCAGATACTCAATTAACATCTAACAACTTAATCATCTCCGTGGCTGACATGGCTGAGAAATCATGCTGCCTTTGGGCAGGGTGCCAAGCCTTCTTGGTGACAGTCACACTATTTTAATTAATTTTCAGCTGTATTAAAATGACTAGCCCTAGTATCTCATGACTGATAGTATATTATATTGTTTTGCAACACACACACACAGACACACACACACACGCAGAGAAGAACCTTGTTAGTTTAAATTTTTTGTTTGGGTTTGTGTTTAAGTATTCACACACTACCTTATTTGGAAACAACGAAAAAAATCTCAGAAATAAACAGAGAGTTCTGAATGAAGGTATAGCCACACAAGACTCACAGTGGGACTTCCATGCCATACCTGGCAGTGTCCAGGTACACAGTTCAGCGGGTCCTCTTACCTTTATGGAGGTGGTGCAGTCAAAGCGAAACGATTTGGTCTGCCCATTTTCCAGATAGACTTTCAGGACGTTTGGCATAAAAAGAAGTGAATTATCCTTAACAGTTTCCTATTTAACAAAAAAAAAAAAAAAAAAAAAAAAAGAGGAGGGGTTGTAAGTCAGTTGAATTAGGATTCTGCCCTTTGTAGAAGCAGCATATATCTTCAATTTATTCTAATCACAGCATAAAAAAATAAAAAATCAAACTCCCTAAGGCCAACCAAAGTATCCCTTTGGTGATATCTGAGCTCAGTTGTTCATAGCAAAATTCTTCTCTTCTAGCTACAAATAACTCAGCTGACTCAACTAAAAGAACTTTTCCCGTCAGAAGATCGATCAGATGAGTTTTTTTTTTTTAAATTTAAATCAAGGTTTCCCACTGGAAAACGCAATGACAGAAATAATACCTTTGTAATTAGACCACAATGTTTGGGACCACAAGGCCAGACTTTAGCAGAGCAGCGTGTCTTAAACAGAAAGAGGACCAGCAATGATGATGTTTCACATGATGCCTGCTGGCAGGGGTCATGATGGCGAATCACAAGCATTAACAAGCTTCAAGTTTAAAGTAATTTTGTGAAATGATTTTTAACCCATTTAGAGATGTTCCTCAAACTCCAAGGGGATATATGAGGAACGCGTTAGTGTGTTAAAAGAATAAAACACTGTCTGTAACAAACAGATAACTTAAAAATAAGTCAAAAAGAGATGTTTGAAGCGCAACCAAATGTAAACAAAAGACACACATTCCTTTGAATTTTCTCTTCAGCTGGAAGTAGGGAGAGATGAAAGGGGGAGCAGGAAGGCAAGTTGGGTGAGTTCCACGAACACGTGGTTGGTTATGAAGTCACAGGAGTGGAGGGGAAGTCAGCAATCATGAAAGCGTAAGTCCCTTGTTTTACACATGAGGAAACTGAGACGAGATGGACAGAGATTTGCTAACGTCCTACAGTTGGTCCATGAGAATTCAGTCCCTAAGTATGTCCGTAACAGGCTCATGCCTTTCGCTTCCTGTTTCTTTCTCTGACTGCCCTCCCCTCCTCTCTACTCCTGAGGGCTTCACACACGACTTTCCTGCTGCCCAATTCACTGAGTTAGAGTGGCTCCAAGTCCAGAAGGAAGGCCACACAACGACTCAGAAAAGCAAGAGGAGACCGGAAAGGAAGCCGGTCACAAAGGCTGAGGGGCAGACAGCAGACCGAATGTCCCTGCCTCGCTCAGGCCTGTGGTGAGGCCGCGGAGGCTGCAGGAGATGATCGACCCCCAGAGCTGTCCCCACACACCAGCTGCTTTTTATCCAGGGACAAAGGGAAGCTGCCACAGCAGCTCCTGGAATCATATTCTCTCTAAAGATGCATAAACCGCTTGCCCAATCTCATGCTCAGAAGCTTGAGAAAAGATGAGGTAAGTTTCCCACGCCCCTCTGTGTCACAGTCATTCCTCTGGGACTGGAACTAACAGCCTTAAACTGGGACAGTCTTGTTCTGAAATAATTATGGTAACTCTGCATCCAGAGTGATGGGGATTCACCGAGAGGAACAGAACAGACCGTGGTGTGAAAGGGGGCAGACGGGATGCGGTGGGACATGGCCACTGGGAGGACAAGGCCACAGCTAAAATGTACATGGGGCAGCACAGTGACAGCCTTAGGCCCCATCCCACAAACATCACAGCAGTTTGACAGATTGGCCAGTTAAGCCCCTGGATTCCGAGTGGGGCAGACGCAGGTCAGCAAGTTTTGGCCAGAAGACACTTGGCACCATGAGTGCCTTGCCCAGGATATGCAGGCCTCTTGTCTTCAAATTCAAATCCAGGACCGCCCTCAGGGAAGAGTCTGTGGCCCTCAGCAAGTATATCATGGATGAGAGTTTTATCCCTTTGAGTTTATTTTAACAACAAAACCTCGACAACAAAAGGTGGCATTTCAAAAGTCCAAAAAATATGAGCACCCTGGACGGTAGCTTGCTAAAAACTAAAAATACTAGGCTATATTTTTGGGGAAAAAATTGAAAATAAGCATCCTATCAACGTTTGCATCATTCATTTTGAAGATCAATTACGTGCCTGAGTAATCATGATTCCTATCAAGACCTACTGATGGAGGTCTGGGCAGTATTTCTTCACTCCTGGTTGCATATAGGAAACGCTTCCCATCATTTTAACTTCTTTCCATTTTGATTAGTTGAAAGAACAGAGACATTTTAGTTTGCATAAGGAAAACCTCAGGGGAAACCCTTCTCAAATAGAGAATGGGCTGTTACATGGAAGAATGCGTAATTGGCAGAATGGGGAGAAATAGGTGAAAGTTTCAAAGAGGCACATTCTGCTCAACATGAGGCAATGCCAAGTGATCTCAAATCCAACGAACTCCTTTGTAAAGTAGTGAAGTCTCTAACTCTGGAAGCATTCAAGGAAATACCAGACTACTATGTCTTCTGGGTTTGTAAGAAGGAATAGAGCTGGCACAAACTGCCGATCTCTCAAGCCGTCTACAATCCTGAGATTCGACACCCCTGTGAAATCCAACAACCAATTCTGAACTGATCATTCCAGCGGGGTGACTGGCTCTGCTTAGTGCAAAGCCCCTACCTCAAGGCCTCTCTTTGAGTCACCAGCGGGTGTCTGTCAACTCACCGACACTTGGCCGTTGATGATGACCTCCTCGGAGAATCGCACTTTGACTGGATTGGACTTTAACCTTGCCTTTTTTGCAGCACTAATAAATGCTGATTTGGGAGACTAGAAAATAAGAAAACATTTGATCTGATTATTGGTAATGTAAGGCCAACCTTGTAAGAATTGTCTCCTATCTTTATCCTCCCAGATATTGAACATTTTTGCTAAAAAGTGTTTGGTGCATGCCCCATTCAAGGACTAAGTACAAATTATGGATGCAGCTGAAACCCTGTTATGCTCATCAAGCAATAAGTTTGATTTAGCCACCAGACCAGAACTATAGACAGCATGTTCCATGTTCTTACTGAGCACATTTCCAAGGACCTTTTAAAATGACAGTTGTGGAAGTACATAAATCCTGCTTTCAATACGGAGCTTTGAGTACCATGCAGAAGGTTAGGTGGTAGCCAAATCTCATGTTGGGTTTATGACAAGTCGCTCATTAGTTATGTATTTTAACAAGGCGGAGAAGAGCCACTGGTAGTTCTAAAATGATTGATAATCCTACTGTTATTCACATTAATGGTATATGGGCACGTGAGCAGGTAAGGGTACACACACGCACACGTGCAAAAGCTCCCACGCTTTATGAGCCCAAAACTCGAGTTTCAGCCTCTTACTGGTAACCTGTGATCCTATGACCTTACTTAGAAGTGAAAGGTAGAGAGGAGACCTTGACTTACAAGCGAAAGTCAACTGAATCACTTTGCTGCACAGCAGTAATTAACCCAACATTGTAAATCGACTATACTTCAATAAAATAAATAAATAAGAAATAATATCAAAAAAAAAAAGGTCGACTTCATGTTCTGCCTCATCTTATAGACCCTCTGTACTGTCTTTCACTGGAAAGAGGAGCTGCAAGATTCAGTTGGTCTCCCTCAGAAATTGAAAGGACAATGATAAAACCTGCTTAGAGGCTGTGATCTTGGTCAACTGCCTTCATGTGAGAATCAGCCTCACTGCATAGTTTTAAGAAAGCCCGAGGGGAAGGGAACTCACGTGGTAGATGAGCTCCCTACCATGTTGCAGGCACCATCTGTTTATTTTGAAAAAGAACTGCATTCTCTATTGAACCTAATATAGAGGTAAATATTTAGCTTGAATCATACAACTGCAATTTTATAGATTAAAATGGTCAAATACTGGGAAGGGCACACGGTTCAGCCTAACGTTTTTCATACTACACAGTTCTAAGAGACTGAGGCTGTTGTGTAAAGAATTCTAGTAATTGACTCTAAAATCAACACAGAGGTTCATCCTCCTGCGTACTGCATTAATCTCAAAGCACAGAAACCAGTTAGGGTGTCCCAGACTTTGAATTTCAAGAAAAATGAAAACAATAAAAGGATTCCCATCTTTGTCAAATACAAGTATACTTGAGATCAATTTAAAAACAGTATGATGGAATGGATAAGTTAAATGTGGTCTAGCCGTACAATGGAATACTATTCAGCCACAAAAGGAATGAAGTTCTGATACATGCTACAACATGGATGAACCTCGAAAACATCATGGTAAGTGAAAGAAACCAGACACAAAAGGCCACACATTATATGATTCGATTCCACTTATATGAAATGTCCAGAATAGGAAAATTCTGTCTCTATGGAATAGAGACAGAAAGCAGATCAGTGGTGGCCAGGGGCTGGGGAGGACGGTGAGGAGAATGAGGAGTGACTGTTTAATGGGTGTGGGGTTTCCTTTTGGGGTGATGAAAATGTTCTGGAACTTGATAGTGGCAATGGTTGCATAAGATTCTGAATGTACTTAATGCCACAGAACTGTACACTTAAAAATGGTTAAAATGTGGGCCTAGAGTCTGTCATACATACAGAGTGAAGAGAAAAACAAATATCATATGCTAACACATATATATGGAATCTAAAAAAAAAAAAAAAAAAAAAAAAAAGGTCATGAAGAACCAAGGGGCAAGACGGAAATAAAGACGCAGACCTACTAAAGAATGGACTTGAGGATATGGGGAGGGGGAAGGTAAGCTGGGATGAAGTGAGAGAGTGGCATGGACATATATACACTACCAAACGTAGAATAGATAGCTAGTGGGAAGCAGCCACATAGCACAGGGAGGTCAGCTCGGTGCTTTGTGTCCACCTAGAGGGGTGGGATAGGGGGGGTGGGAGGGAGGGAGACGCAAGAGGGAAGAGATATGGGGATATATGTATATGTATAGCTGATTCACTTTGTTATACAGCAGAAACTGACACACCATTGTAAAGCAATTATACTCCAATAAAGATGTTAAAAAAATAAAAAATAAAATATATTTACTCTTAAAAAATAATAATAAAATAAAATAAATAAAAATGGTTAAAATGGTAGATTTACGTTACGTGTATGTTGTTATAATAAAACAATCATTGTTGGAAAAACACATGATAAAACATGTGGATGTGTATTCCTGGGTGGAGTTCTGCTTTAATGCTCAGAAAATCCTTTTATTTCAAAAGTTCCCCTGTGTCTTAAGGGCAGCATAGATGGATGCTTTGGCCTCCAGACTTTCAATTCTTCCACTTATGCAAGATGTTTTAAGAGAACGGCTGCCCTTTAAAAACAAAGTGAAACAAAAAAACTAGAAAAACTCTGAATGGCTCCTCAAAAGAATAGCTTTGAACATGCTCAACGTGACTTTTTAAAAGTCCTACTGCAAAGCTGAAGTCATGGGACAGGGATGTTCTCTTCGGTACCGTAATTACAGGCCAAGCGTACTCATGATGAATGAACAAATCATACAGTAGGGAGTTCATTTGCTTTCGATATGCCATTTTTTAGCTGAAGGGAAAACATTATTCTCCCGTAATGATTTTAAGCAGGGGATATTTACCTTGGCACAATGCGTTCAGCTCAAGTGAAGCGGCTGTAATAAAGCTACCCAGAACAGACACTGCTAATTAGATGAGATATTTGAATGCAGTAACACCCCACTTCCCCAGCAATGTTTGGGAATGATGTACTTCACATGTGCTCAGCGTGCCAGATACTGAGGTTTATTCCTCTATGCATCTGAATTTTTAAATGTGATATTTTACCTTATTCTTCTAAAATGTTACATAATTCCTTGCCTCAATAAAAAGTATATTTAACAGAATGTAGTTTCTATGCATCTCATTTGATGTATAATCTTAGAATGCAGTGATGTTCCTATGGAAGTACATAGGGTTATTGGCCCCAGTGGTCCCATAGAGCAGAACTGGTCAAGCTGGGGATGCTTGTCTCTACTGTCTGTAGCTATTGCATGCCCACTTCTTGGAGTCTCATTCCTGAATTTATTTCCCATGCCCTAATGACAAACCTGGTAATCTAGGAAAACCAGAAAGAAAACTAGATAGCCAAGGTAGTTAAGTAAATATTATTTTATACATATTTTGAAGTCAACATACTTGGGATAAGAGTCTAAGAATCCATACAAGTTGCATTTTTCTTGTTCTGCATTTGTGACTATTTCATATAATGGACATACATTTCAAAAATTACTTTTTGATGATAAAAACATTAGCTCTACAAGTCTGAAGGTTACTGAATTAGAATCAGTAAAGTAATGGCTTCTTCCACTGGCTGGAGTTACCTCTGGTACATGGGGTATGCAAACCAGTCATGACTGCAGTTTTGACTCAGATCTCTCTTTGTGGCTAAAAACTATACAATGTACACCACCCAAAAACCTGATACATTAATGCCTGGCAACCTGCCGACCAACAGGTGCTGATCACAAGCACTTCATATCCTGTGGTGGAAATGACAAATAATTACTATTTCGAATAATCAGATTTTCCGGCTCTTAATTAATTTTAAGATTAAAAGGCCTCTAATCAACCCCTGCACCTCTTTCCAAATTCACTGTTGCTAAGATGGCCACGATGGATGGCTGACATGCTCCTGATGCTCTTAGAAGTCATTAGAACTTAGTTGGAAACAAAACTACAGACATAAATTTCTCAGGGTATATGCTACCATACGACCCAGCAATCCCATTACTGGGCATATACCCTGAGAAAACCATAATTCACAAAGAGTCATGTACCAAAATGTTCACTGCAGCTCTATTTACAATAGCCAAGACATGGAAGCAACCTAAGTGTCCATCCACAGATGAATGGATAAAGAAGATGTGGCACATATATACAATGGAATATGACTCAGCCATAAAAAGAAACAAAATTGAGTTATTTGTAGTGACGTGGATGGACCTAGAGTCTGTCATACAGAGTGAAGTAAG